>NC_135805.1:66124137-66439616 GCF_964213995.1 Mustelus asterias
GAGCAGGATAAATAAGTGGGGTTACAGGGATAGGGCCTGGGTGAGATTGTGGTTGGTGCAGATACGATGGGCCAAATGGCCTCCTTCTGCACTGTAGGGATTCTATGATTTCTATGAATATCATTGTGGGCCCATTGCTTGAATTCCTTCCTTCTGAAGTGACGGGGTTGAAACCTGAGGTCCAGTTTAGCAGCTGCGATGGCTTGTGAAGTCAAAGATTCAAAGCTTTCTTTTATCGGTGGATTCGATAGGTAGAGCAGATGCTGGGAAAGACTAATTTCCTTATTGGAGATTGGCAATTACGACACTTGAAGACTGTGTGATGTTTTTTTCTTAGCAGTCCAGGGATGATTCTAGGGCCAATCACCCAGTTAAGAATGTTGGGCAGGCTCCAGATGCTATCAATCACCAGAAGACCAGCAGCTATAAGCCCTCAACATTGCTACCAGGAGAGGTGGTGCTGCTGAAGAGAGCAGGAGATATTAAGCCTCTGAAAGGTAAGTACAAAGAAAAATTCTGAGGGATGGAAGTCAGAGGAAAATCCCTCCAAGGAAATCATTTGGAGCCATGTGGGTATCTTTTCTTAAAGTTTGTTTATTATTCACAAATAGGCTTACATTAACACTGCAATGAAGCTACTGTGAAAGTCCCCTAGTCACCACACTGTGGAGCCTGTTCAGATAAACTGAGGGAAAATTTAGCAAGACCAATGCACCTCACCAGCACATCTTTGGACTGTGGGAGGAAAGCGGAGCACTCGGAGGAAACCCACGCAGACACGGGAAGAACATGCAGACTTCACACAGACAGTGACCCAAGCCGGAATCAAACCCGGGTCCCTGGTCCTGTGAGGCTGCAGTGCTAACCACTGTGCCACCGTGCTGCTCCACAGTCCCACTTTTCTGCCCACAGCCCCTTCCTGGGATCATGGATCCACTGGTTCTTATGCCCTCTCCCATTATTTTACTCACCATACCTTGGATGGGAACTTGCAGGTGCTGATGCATCCATGTGCCTGCTGCACTTCTCATTCAAGGTGGTAGAGTTTTGAAAGTTACTGTTGAAGGAGCTTTGGGAAATTACTGCAGCGCATCTTATAGGTAACGCACATTGGCCTGAATCGCCCAAGGGATGCCAATCACCATCCTATTTTTCTCGCCACAACGGAACTCCGCACTTCTGACCAAGACCTCTGTTCCCAGCTTCTCCAAACGGAAATGCTTTTTTGTATATTGCTTGATCATTGAGGGAAGACAAGCGATGCCCCCTTTTTACAGAAATAGCTGCTGTGTTCTGTTAAGTAAAGAGCTTAAATGTCTAAAGGAAATGGAGAGAAGGTACTTGGGTAAAGGGGTAGGGTGGATGATGTAAGTGGTTAGAGGGTAAACTGGTTAAGGGGTTATGGTTGCTCAGGTAAATGGGTAAGGGGGGAGGGGAGGGTGGAGCTGGGCAGGGTGGTGTGGTTGGGTCAGGTCAGGTTGTGGGAGGGGGAAGGTTGTTGGGGGGTCAGAGTGGGGTCAAGGGATTGGGGGAAGGTATAGTCGAGTGGTGAGGTCAGGTTGGGCTGCAAAGGATCAGGGCATCAGGGTGATGGGAGCTGGTCAAATCAAATCAGAGGGTCAAAGCAGAGTGTTGGGGTATTGGGGCAGTTGGGTGATGAGCACAGATCAGGTATGGTCGGAGAGTCAGGACGTCATGGAGTAGGGTGGTGGGATCATTTCAACACTCCACAGGGATGAGGCACGGGGTAGTTCCCCAAGCTTGGTGACATAACAGACAGTGTGGAGGCTCTGTGGATGAACAAAGTGAATTTTCATGACATTAAGTACAATGGTGATCTACACTTATATTCACACAGCTCAGTTAACACTTTAAAATGCTCCTCACTAACGTCTGATGATTTGTTCCAAATTTGGGAGAGCTATCCCACAGATGAGTTAAACAACAACCTGACATGATCATTTGACAGAATCATACCTTTCCGCCAACTGCCCAGATCCCTCTCTGAAGAACAGTCATACGGACTTGAAACAAGACCTGTTTTTCTGTGCACAGATGCTGAGTTTTCCCAGCATGGGAGTGCTGGAACGGCAATGCTATCTTCTCTCACACCGGTGTGCAGTAAGGAGGCGCTGCTACTTACAACCAGCCATACCCCTCCCCCAAGGACCTCCCAAACCATACCCCAAACCCCATCCATGAAAGGGTGAACCCCCTGTTCTCTCCATCAAAGTGCACCTCTTTCATGTCTATCAGTGTTCTCTAGCGATCATGAGGACTGTCGAGTTGCTGTCAGGCTGCCCACCTCAGGTGTAAGTTGAATGTGAACACCAGATGTCTGACGTGGGTGGGACCTGCAGTAACTGACGCTGTGCATCCTGCAGGAGTCAGACGTATTGCTGAGGATGAGAGTGGCGTCGTTCTGTCCTCAATGCAAGTCATCATCATTCTCCTGCAGAGACCAGCCAATGGTTTCAGCACCCTGCCCATGATGCTTGGCAACAGCATGCAAGCATACTACTGGCACCATGTTACTGGTTAGATGTCAGTTATTTGCTCCCTAGTCTTGCTTGTCCCTGAAGTGAGACGTCATGAGGCCATCCCTAGAGCGTCAGCCCAGTCGAGCCCTTTCTATTGCCCGGGGTTCTTCCACCTCCTATTCTATGTGGTCACCCTCACCACCCTCCTCTACATCCTCCTCATCTGAGGAGATGTGGTGCTCCTCCACCTCCTCCAGGTCCAGGTGGTCTCCACTCAGCAGCGCAAACTTGTGGAAAGCACAGCAGACTAAAATGATGCTGGATACCCTCTTGGTAGGGGGCAGTATTGCAGGGCACCCCCTGACTGGTCCAGGCACCTGAATAGCATCTTAGGCAAGACAATCGCCTGCTTGACCAGCACGTGTATTGCAGTGTAAGCCTTGTTATAACGTGTCTCAGCAGGGGTTTGTGGCCTCCGCACTGGCATCATCAGCCACCTCCTGAGTGGGTATCCCTTGTCCCCGAGGAGGCATCCCTCCGGCCGCTGCTCTCCCTCAAAGACGGCTGGGATCTGGGAGTGCCCTAAGATGTAGCTGTCATGGACACTCTCCAGGAAATGGACAAACACTGGCATGAAGCACATCATATGGTCACAGACGAGCTGCACATTGAGAGTGCTGTATCCGTTGCGACTCATGAATGGCGCCGCCTGGCACCATGGAGCGTGTAGGGTCAAATAGGTGCAGTCAATCAGATCTTGTACCTGGGACAAGAATACATGGGACAAGAAGCCTTTGGCTGCACAGCATTTATTGGCATAACCACTGGTAAGGGGAGGCCAGGGTGGCTGTTCAGCCAAATGTCTGCCTCTTGTGGCAGACATGGCACAGCTAAATCGTATGAGGCCAACAATTAGCATGTCCAGCACATTCCTTGAGGGGGTCCTCTTCCTCCCAGGCCACTAGAGGTGCAGAGCTGAGCAGCCTTCCACTATCCATTGAGATCTACCATTACATGCAAGCACTCCTGGCTTTGGCCTTCCCGGCAGCCTCTCCTCTTTGTTCTCACTCTGCTGCCCGAGTGTGTGTTCCAATCACACTGCAGTCATCTTCCCCCGAGTGCAAAGTCCTTCAAGCTGCATGAGAGGAGATGGCAGCCCATTCCTGAATCCTCCACTCTGCCCTGATGGCCCGGCCTCTCATGGGACTCCATTCTAGTAACGCACAAGCCCTCCCACCCTCTGGCCACTAAGGAAGGGCACTCCCTCTGCTGCGATTTGGACAGGGACCCAGGAAGGAGGACAGGGGAAGCACTGCCTGCATACCAACCTTCACAACCCCTTTAGAGCAAGGGGCTACTGGCGTGAAGGGTAGAGAAGGCCTGCAAGTGACCCCTCCCAACCTCTCTCATGCCATTTCCGGGACCCCCGATCCCAGCTCCGAGTTGAACTTATCTGTATCTCCTGAGTCCTCTCTGGTACTCCCTGAGCAGTGAACACCGCGGAGGGTACTGGCGCCAGCACCCGCTGAATACCTGGGGGTGTGGGGAGTCCTGGAGAGAGTGCTCGCTAATGACGAGCTAATGTATTAAAATGAGCTTTCTGTGGTCCCGCAGCATGTTTCACGCCACTCCATTGGCGAGGGGGCTGGAAGATTGGAAATCGGAAACTTGCCGACACAAATCGTGCTGTCTGAGTCTCTCCAGATTTTGAGCACGCGTTGCATTCCCATGGACAGTGCGTGCAGGCTCAAAATCACCCCCAGCTTCTTGAATGTTTCATGAATTGTGGGCAGTTGCACCACACTTAAAATATTTCAACATTTGAAATCGGGGGCAGGATGCACGCATGTACAGCAGTCCCTCGATAATACTGGAAGCACAGAGTCACAGTCACCCACCTTGCAATATTAATGTGATATCGCCAGCTGTGACCTGTTCACTGCAACACTTCAGAGCTACCAGCAGCTACTTGTAAGGGATCGATTTTAAATATTAGCTCTTCGTGTTAACCTGTCCCCGTAATTCTTGATATACACTCTCATCATCCAATGTTCGAGGCTGGGAGCACTAATTTGTAAAACCTACCCTCAAATGTTCCTGGAAAGATTCCAGGAAAATTTAGTACATTAAAGGAGTCTTGTTTATATGTTCTTGTACATCATTGCTATCATTCTTTTTCTGTGGAGACTAACATTATTAAAGCTGCTCTATTCTCTCGTGATTTTTAGTGTGTAACAATTTGAGCAAAGAAGGAAACTATTGTTCTGTGATTTCAGAATATTTTTCATCCAATTTCTTGTGACAACCAATCTCAGGAAAGGATTTGTTCCAAATAATTCTGTACCTATCAGGATTTTCATCAATGATTGACTCCAGTCCATTTTGTTTTTTCACAAGGATTCTCTCTGGCACTCATTTCCCTCAGGGATTTGCTTCAGTGTTCTAGTTAATGCAGGGATTTGCTTTAGTATTTGTTGTTGTTCGTAATGATTCACCTCTGTGCTTTCTCTTTTTACAGTTATCCACTGAAATTCTGCTCGCAGGCCCCACAATGCTCCAGAAATAGATTGTATTGTAGTTATAACCATGTTACTGACTCCAGTGATAGCTAGAATATTTCAAAATCTTTGCTATTCTCAACAACAGGAAAAACTTATCACAGTGGGGTTTAATTCCTGGTACCACTTGCTGGGATAGCTTCACATGGTTGGACCTTTGTGTGTTTCAGTGCTGCTCTGATGAGCCACAAACATTTTTCTGAAGTGTTTGAAAAAGCATAGGCACGCTTTTATATATGTTTAGTTTTGCAAGTTTAAGTTTATTTAATAGTGTCGCGATAGGCTTACATTTACACTGCAATGAAGTTACTGTGAAAATCCCCTAGTCGCCACACTCCAGCGCCTGTTCGGGTACACGGAGGGAGAATTAAGCATGGCCAATACACCTAACCAGCACATCTTTTGGACTTTGGTGGGAAACCGAGGCACCCGGAGGAAACTCACTCAGACATGGGGAAAATGTGCAGACTCTGCGCAGACACTGACCCAAGCCAGGAATCGAACCCAGACCCCTGGCGCTGTGAGGCAGCAGTGCTAACCACTGTGCCATCCGAATATATATGTATATATTCATGTCTATGTTCATATGTGTAGTTATACAATTCAGAGCAATGGCGAGTGTTTGAGATTCTTTCCCACTTTTATTTCCTGTCCTTTTCCCACCAATAGTACTATCTGGCCCTTTTTTCTAACCCAAAGCACTGTCTCCTTACTTCTTTCAGTATTTTGAACAATTCAATGTTATTGAAATTATTATCCAAGTGTGGATGTGTGGAAGAGAATATTAAAGTTTTTGATTAACCACGTGATGTCATTTCTTACAGAGGGTATGTATGTCTGTCAAGTGTTTTCCAAGCCATGTAACCTGTCTAGTGTGCTACAGCATGAAGCCTCTTTGTCTCTTCTTTACATCAGCTAATTATGATGTAGGAAAATATCTCAACACTTGTGCACGCCTTAAATTTGACACATTCCTCAAGTTCCTTCAAAACAAAAACAGAAAATGCTGGAAAAGCTCAGCAGGTCTGACAGCATCTGTGGAGAGAGAATAGAGCCAATGTTTTGAGTCAGGATGACCCTTCGTCAGAGCAAAATACAAAGAAAATCAGACAAGCTTTACAGCATAAGGGTGGGGTCTCTATCATCACCATTCACATTCCCTTTGTCCATGCCATTCCTATCAATTACAGCCCCCCAAACATACCCCTCCCCCCTATTATAAATCTTGTCCGATTTTCTTTTTCTTCAGCTCTGGATAAAACATTGACTCTACTCTCTCTCCACAGATGCTGTCAGACCTGCTGAGACTTTCCAGCATATTCTATTTTTGTTTCAGACTCCAGCATTCGCAGTATTTTGCCTTTACCTCAGTTTCTTCCCTCTGAGCAGGCTGGATGGCTCCAAGTCCATAAATAAGATTGCTGAAGAAGGGAAAGGGTTAATGTTTTTTTTGTACTCAATGTATTTTGTACCTAAAGGGTTAATGGATTTTGTACCTAGAATGTATCACAAACATAACCCTTCATTATGGCTAATCTCCCCTTGTTTATACTGCTCCTGGCATCAATATAAGTTATTTATTCATGGTTTAATTTTTATTCTTATAAAGACAGACTGTTGTTGTTTGCAGACTTGCAAGCTTTTTCTACAGGCTTGTGTGTTAAATGTAAATGGAAGAAGCAGCTACAGATGATAGAATGCGATACGGCCGTTTGACAGGAAGACTCCCCGCTGGGACAGCTGCAATTGCGCCAGTAACTTCAAAGGAAAAGCCGCGGAAGAGCAGGAAACCTAAGACTGCATCGTGACTACAGCTGCCAGAGAACTGCTGCTTCGCGTTCAAGGACTGTTATATGAACTTTGATTCATGACCAGACCAGTGTTTGCATCGTGACTGGTGCTGGGAGCCATAATGTATAAATGTCCACTCTTCTTGTGTTCAGTGAGAAGTCTGGTGAATCGCTGTTAAGGTTGCCAGATCTCTCCCAAAAGCTTTTGAGAATAAAGCCTTACTGTATTTTGACTCAGACTAGTCTCAGAGGTATTTTTTACCTACAACAATTACACATTCCGGTTTGTGGACATTTGTTAAGTTGAAGGACACATTTGGGAAGATTGTCAAGATATTTTCAGCAGTTGTGAAATTTCATGCCTTTAGCATCAACAGAAAGGAAGCAAAAGTTATGCACCAATTTACACCTGGTGTTCGGTAAACCAAACTGTTGACTACCCCCATTAACAGTATTAACTTGAATTGTGTACTGTCTTCACCATGCTAGAAAGTGTGCTGACAGTCACTGCTCTTATTGTTCAGAAGTCCTCACGTCACAAAAATAGATTGTGCCTTTGACAGACTGAAAATCAGAGTTTGTTTTTGGAACAGAATTAGATTGAACACCAGAATGTCTGTCAAACAGTTGTAATTGTGACCTGACTTAAGCAAATCAGTAGATAACTGTTAAAATAGGCAGGAATTCTTGTGAATCCATGTAGTGATCTGCTAAAAATATTACACAGATGGAATTAACACAATGGGACTGAAGATCCATAAGGTTCTCCTTCTTGCCTGTCATAATTTAGTAGCTGACCAAAGGCGTAAACAACATTTTAGTTGTTGTCTTGGGGTTTCTGCAGACCTCTGTTAATGTTACAGTAACAAATTGAGAGAACTCCAATAGATATCCAGTGTCAGCTGCCTAAATGATTCCTAGGGCATTGCAGCCTGATCTTTTTCTTCACTGAAAACTTCAGATAGGAAATTCAGCATGTCTGCTATGACTCTCACTAATTTTTACAGATGTACCATAAACAGCATCCTTTCTGGATGTATTACAGCTTGGTATGGCTCCTGCTCCGACCAAGACCACAAGAAAATACAAAGGTTTGTAAACAAAGCCCAGTCCATCACGTAAACTCGCCTTCCATCCATTGACTCTGCCTACACTTCCCGCTGCCTCAGAAAAGCAGCCAGCATAATTAAGGACTCCACCCACCCCGGACATTCGCTCTTCCACCTTCTTCCGTCAGAAAAAAGGTAGAATGGTCTGAGACCACTTGCCAACCAACTCAAGAACTGCTTCTCCCCTGCTGCCATCAGACTTTTGAATGGACCTACCGTATATTAAGCTGATATTTCTCTGCACTCTAGCTATGACTGTAACATTATATTCTGCACCCTCTTCTTTCTTTCTCCCGTATGTACTCTATGAATGGTATGTTTTAGCTGCATATTGCGCAAGAAACAATATTTTTCACTGTATCCTAACACATGTGACATTAATAAATCAAATCAAAAATCAGATGTCACTTGGAGAAGGGGGTCACTGATTGGTGGTCAGCAGAAAGAAATGCAGTCAGATTTCTTCCTCCCTAACTCCACCTTGCCTACGATCAGCTAATTTAGCGATTTATATACTCACTTAGATTCAATTGTTTAAAAGTAGAAATAGAACTAAGAAGTCATAACAATGTTTCTTTCTGAATAAAAAAAATATGAAAAAACGGCAATACAGCGTTACTTGAAATAAGGCACTTTGCACTGACAAAACTCACATCACCTCGGCTAATTTAATTATTTCATGTACTGTTGTTGCTAAGATTCAGAATTTACTTCAAAATTGAGAAAGATAGTCATTAACACTGCCAAAAGGCAATGGATACAAAATGTATATATGTTGTTGCAAGCAAATTAAAAACTAGTCAATAGAGTTGTTGGGTTTTTGTCAAGTTTATTGTGGGCAAAACATATAATTTGGAAATAATTGGTGCATTCAAAAATTAACTTCTGTCAATTAAATCCCCTTCCAATCAACACATTATTGTTTTCATGTGCACACATCCACTGAGAAAAATACAAGATTATTACAATAACCGAAATATGTTTTATGCAATCATTGTCCATACAAAATTAATCAACAAAATTACAAAGGCATTTCAAGAAAGAAATTCAGGGATAATTCTCAGGAGTGCAGTGAAGTACGAATTTTATTTCAAGACATGAGTTACAGTAGGGGTCTCATGAATGTGAATTAAACTCATATTTCACTCTCCTCCTTTGCACTTTGTATTTGTAACAATCATCTGGTCTTATAATTAAATAATTTTATTACAAATACTGAGATTGCTTTCAAACCTCTTGTTATGTCACATGGATTGCCTTTGAGTTCTTCCCAAAGCTGACCCAGGCGTCACCTTGAAATTCTAGTGTCAAGGGATAAAATTAAAACTGTAGTCTCAGCCCAATGCCCTGACTGGCTAGAAGTGTATGAGTCATAGCCCTACAGCACACATTTTGCCAAGTTAACTGTATAAACATAACTGTATCTTTGTGTAAAGTATCTTCATATGAATAGGGAGGGATTAGAGGGATACAGACCAAGTAAAGACAGAAGGGGTTTTTCAGTTTAGTTCGGGCATCATGATCGGCACGGGGTTGGGGAGGGGGTCGAAGGGCCTGTTGCTGTGCTGTACTGTTCTTTGTTCTTTGTTTGTTGTTCAAACTACTCTTGTCCAAAAGCTAAAGTGCTAATTCTAGACAGCCATAAAGTGGCTAAAAATTGAGAGGAAATTGGATATGGATGATTGGTTATTGGCAGGGTTATTTTACCGGAAACGTGATATATTGCCTGGTAACCTGGCACCTTCTCCTCCTTCAAGTCACTTACCTTGTTCCACCCCACTCATGTCTCTTGTAAAATCCTTGTTCTCTACAGCACACTCAAACTTCACATGAGGAATTCTCACTGAGATATATCCCCTCCTTTCCTTCAACCTTCCTTCTGTAACCTCCAACCTCAGTGAGTGCAATCTACATCCCAAGTCACCTTACCCTTTCCCTTCTAATTTCACTGCCTTCTATCCTTCCTAAACCTCTCCCTCCACATAAAATCTCCCACCAAATGTGTTTTGGGATTTTTTTTCCCTGTTAAAAGTACTATTAAAATGCCATTTGTCATTGCTGGTGCACAAAGCACAGCATCAACGATACTGGTTCTTAGAATCTACCCTTCTATTCAGCAAAGCTGAATTTAGCAGTAAACATATTTCCTTTGGTTGTTAATGTAATTGAAAAACAAAACACCAGTAAAAGCGGCTATCACTAAAAGGGACAGCACGGTGGCACAGTGGTTAGCACTGCTGCCTCACAGCACCAGGGACCCAGGTTCCCAGCTTGGGTCACTATCTCTGTGCGGAGTCTGCACATTCTCCCGTGTCTGCGAAGGTTTCCTCCGGGTGCTCCTGTTTCCTCCTACAGTCTGAAAGACGTGCTGGTTAGATGCATTGCCCATGCTAAATTCTCCCTCAATGCACCCAAACAGGCACCAGAATGTGGTGACTAGGGGATTTTCATGGTAGCTTTGTTGCAGTATTAATGTAAACCTGCTTGTGACTAATAAATAAACTTTACTTTCCTATCAGCAGGCATCAACAATGAACAGTTCGTCTGTGTTTAACACTGAAACATAGAGACTCCACTAAGCAAGCTTGCTCTGCATTTTGTTAGCCACCTTCTTAAATTCATATCCCTGCCTTTTCAGTTTATTTTATTTGTGTCACAAGTAGGCTTACATTAACACTGGAATGAAGTTACTGTGAAAATCCCCTAGTTGCCACACTCCAGCGCCTGTTCGGGAACACTGAGGGAGAATTTAGCATGGCCGGTGCACCTAAAAAGCACGTCTTTTGGACTGTGGGAGGAAACTGGAGCACCCAGAGGAAACCCATGCAGACACGGGGGGAACATACAGGCTCCGCACAGACAGTGACCCAAGCCGGGAATCGAACCAGTGTCCCTGGCGCTGTGAATCACAGTGCTAACAACTGTGCCCTGTGCCACCATATCTCTTAACATATCGTCAAATTTCTTAACATCCTTACTTTCTATTGTCTCTATTTCCCCTTTAAACACTGTATTTGATTCTTATTTTTCTTGGAGGCTTCTTTTTTGTTGCAATCAACCAGATATGCTGGGCTGTTGTGGAATTGTAGCTCTTCTGATCCTGATGAAAGAGAAGTTGAGTGTGCAGTCCAAAACTCTGTCGAGTCAGGGAAAGGGAGGAAGGGAGATAGAGCGAGAGAGAGGTTATGTTTACTTATTAATAAACTTGCACTAATATGCATAACTCTTCTGATGGGCATCACAACATCTTTTGATGAAGGGCATTGGATTGGTAAAAAACTATGTTGTGCCCAAGTTTGAGAGATTGTCTCGTGGAGTATAAAGCCTTCCTATGATGTTTACAAGGCTAGCAACCTGAGGAAATGAGCCAGGAAGGACTTTGAATCTTGGAGATCCCTGCAAGCCATAGACTTTCTTTGGAATTTGGAATATTGTCAGTCTAGTGATCAAGTGATTAAAAAGCAAACAAATGGTCAACCTATGAGATAGATAAAAACAGAAAATGCTGGAACATCTCAGCAGGTCTGACAGCATCTGTGGAGAGGGAATAGAGCCAACGTTTTGGGTCTGAGTGACTCTTTCTTCAGAGTGGTCCTGCGTGTGTAACTAAGGCTTTAACCTAGTATTTGAGATAAAGTTGGGTTCATGGCCTAGTCTGCCAAAGATTAAGTTGGCCATTTAAAACATCTATATATATATATATTTACTTTCATGAGGTGCCATAGGGGTACTTGTAATTTCCATTGAGGGAGAATTTAGGGATTGTTCAGCAGGCCCCGCTCTTTGGGGGTTTCACTTGTGTGTGGGCACTTGCACCAATATGCCTCCCTCGATAGAAATGGAGGGGGGGGTGGGGGGGGGGGGGGGGGGGGCTCTGTATTATATGCACAATTGCAGCTTTGTCTGGAGATAGTTGAATACTGTCAATAGTGCTTAGGCAAATTTTTGCATGGCCAAAAAGTACTCAAAAAAAAGTTTAGGTGAGCTGCATAAACTACAGAAGGTTTTCTTTCGATCTGCATTTGAGACTAACTCCAGCTGTGGGCTCCACTTTCAGTGGCAACAGTGCCAACTGTCAGTTATGTAAGCCTATATGATGGCACAAAACTGGCATGGGTGCCAAAAAAAACTGCCCCTGTGTTTCTAGTGGTAGCAGCAGCATCTGTGTATTAGTCTAGGAACAGCTGGGCTACATCCTCCAGATCTCCTACCATATCCTCACAGCACCCATACATCTGACTATGAAGTTTTAGAATTTCTCTCTCTTGTAATTTCCCATAACAATTTTCCAATTGAATGAAGCCAGCCATGATTTCATGAATTTTGAAGTTTGGAATTCAGGAAGGATGTTTCTATGTTACCTATAGTTTGCATACTGGAAATCAACACTGCAGATGCCACTGATACTGCCATATGTTGAATGGCATACTGCAGTGCACACAACTGCTGCTCCATGCTATAATTTAATTGGGAGATGGCAGTACTTTAATGACTGTTGAACTCCTCCAACCTCTCCAGATCACCTTCTACTGTTATATTCAAGGACACATGTAGCTCAGACAATCGCCAAGTGAAATGTGTGTCTTTCCATACAAATCAGAAGGTGCACACTGGCCATTTATTATGTACCATGTAGCCTCTCAGGTACCATTACCACTGCTATTCACTTCTCTGTGACTCTTCATCAACATTACAATCTACTTGCTTTTGTGTTGGTGAGAAATCTAACCCCTTTCTTCACAAGAAAGGAAAGAGTGATAAGCTCTGAAATTATATCTGCTGATTAGTTGTTGATCAACTGCTTCAGTTTAAAATACAGAATAAAAATTAATCACTTAAAAAATGTGAGGTAATCAGGATCAGTCAGCATAAATTTCCAAAAAGCTTGACTAATTTCAAGGAATTAATTGAAGGGTAACAGAGATGATTGATAAAGGAATTTGAATAGATGGGCTTATAAGAAGTGTTTGATTTGATTTGATTTATTATTGTCACATGTATTAGTAGACAGTGAAAAATATTGTTTCTTGCGTGCTATATAGACAAAGCATACCGCATATAGAGAAGGAAAGGAGAGAGTGCAGAATGTAGTGTTACAGAGATAGCTAGGGTGCAGAGAAAAATCAAATTAATGCAAGGTAGGTTCATTCAAAAAGTCTGATGGCAGCAGGGAAGAAGCTGTCCTTGAGTCGGTTGGTACGTGGTCTCAAACTTTTGTATCTTTTTCCTAATGGAAGAAGGTGTCTGGGGTCCGTGTCCTTAATTATGCTGGCTGCTTTTCCACGGCAGCGGGAAGTAAAGTTAAAGTTTATTTATTAGTTACAAAGAGGCTTACATTCATTCTGCAATGAAGTTACTGTGAAAATCCTCTAATCGCCACACTTCGGCGCCTGTTCGGGTACACTGAGGGAGAATTTAGCATGGCCAGTTAACCTAACCTGCACATCTTTGGACTGTGGGAGAAAACCAGAGCACCCAGAGGAAACCCACGCAGACTCAGGGAGAACATACAAACTCACAACAGAGAGTGATTCAAGCCAGGAATTGAATCCGGGTCCCTGGCACTGTAAGGCAGCAGTGCTAACCATTGTGCCATCGTGCCACCCAAATGTAAACAGTGTTAACGTGTGGGAGGCTAGTTTGAGTGATGGACTGGGCTTCATTCACGACCTTTTGTATTTTTTTGCAGTCTTGGGCAGAGCAGGAGCCATACCAAGCTGTGATACCACCAGAAAGAATGCTTTCTATGGTGCAGCTGTAAAAGTTGGTGAGAGATGTAGCCGACATGCCAAATTTCCTTCGCCTCCTGAGAAATTAGAGGCATTGGTGAGTTTTCTTAACTATAGCATCAGCATCGGGGGACCAGGACAGGTTATTGGTGATCTGGACACCTAAAAACTTGAAGCTCTCGACCATTTCCACTTCACCCCCATTGATGTGGACAGGGGCATGTCCTCTCCTATGCCTCCTGAAGTCGATGACTATCTCCTTCATTTTGTTGACATTGAGGGAGAGATTGTTATCACCGCACCCATTCACCAGATTCTCTATCTCATTCCTGTATTCCGTCTTATCATTGCTTGAGATCCGACCCACTACGGTGGTGTCATCAGCAAACTTAAAAATTGAGTTGGGAGGGGAATTTGGCCACACAATCGTAGGTGTATAAGGAGTAGGAGGCTGAGGACACAACCTTTTGGGGAACTGGTGTTGAGGATGATCATGGAGGAGGTGTTGTTGCCTATCTTTGTTTAATGGTCAAGATTGATAATGAAATAATTATATATGGAATTAAGGGTATTTGCTCATATGAGAAACTGTTAAAGGGCATACAAACATACACACGAACAAGAAACAAGAGTAGGCCACTCGGCCTCTTGTGCTTGCTTTGCCATTTAATAGGATCATGGTTGGAATTCTCTGACCTTGCACGCAGCTGTGATTATCCGGTACCACGGCTGTGAACAGAAATTTAACTGAGTGCCAAATTCTCCGTTCTCGCTATTAGCGATAGAAGAGCATGTGAGACCAGAAAATTCCGGCCCATAATGATCTGATAGTAACCTCAAATCTACATCCCGCCTACCCCCAACAACCTATCACCCCCTTGCTTACCAAGAATCTGTCCACATCCAAAGATTCTGCTTCCACGGCCTTTTCAGAAAGAGAATTCCAAAGACCCACGACTCTGAAAGAAAAATTTAATCTCACCTTCAGTTTGAATTGGCGATTGCTTATTTTAAAGGGACCCCCAGTTTTACATCCTCTCAGAGAAGGAAACATCCTCTCCACATCCACTCTGTCAAGACTCCTCAGGATCCTACTTCAATAGAGTGCGAAGTAATGATCTGTGGTAAAATTGCCTTCTTGCATCGAAAGTCCCAATGGCAGGACTGGAATTTCAAGGCACAGAGTTGGAGTGGCTGGCCACGCACAATCACACAACAGCCAATTAGATATGCAGATGCTTTGGGCCCCAGTGAATCATGCAGTGCAATGGACAAGAAGTCGCCGGCCCCACTGTTACATGACAGGTGCCTTATTTAAACAACACCCAGATAGGGATTCACTCCATGCCATCCAGCTGCAACAATCTGGCTTTTTGTGAGGAGTTTGTAATCCCTGGATCTGCTGTATTCCCCACCCTCACCATGCCCTCAGGATCTGTGACCCCCGGATCACTGGAACTGCATCTCCCCTTCTCCCCCCCCCCCCCCCCCCCCCCCCACCCCCCAAGGTTACAGCAGCCTGCAGAGAAGATATTTTATTCCAGTTCCAATGTCATGCTTCCATAATAACTAGATATTGGACATAAAGATCCTCTCCATGTCACAAGGGACATGAAGTCTGCCTGTGCTAGCAAGTGATGATCCTAAGCCTGAGAGAATATTTACTGAATATCCAAAATTTGTAATAGGTCAATTGAACAAAGTATGGTTAGGATGTGGGAATCTCTCGAATAAAGATGAGCCTAAAATATTTTGAAAAGAAATAAGATAATTTGACTAGAGGGCAATTTTAGCTCTCCTCACTGTGAGGAGAGATCTGACATTAGCTCATGTGTTATTATGTGTGATGCACAATCACTGATATGGACACATTGAGGTAACTTCTGTGTAAATGATATAACAGGCATGATCTTAACGGCTTCCTGCACCAGTCGATCAGCGTGGTGAGCCGGGAGATAGTATGCTAGAGTAAAAAACCGATTCGCACCCGGCTCTGTCTTGCCAGCGAGAACAGCTTTGCGCCCAGAAGGGGCCCAAAGCCTATTTACATAAAATGAACAAAAGTTGAAAGGACTTACCTAGCCCCACATGGCTGCTTCCCCACTTGCCGGTGAGATGTCACACCAGATGGAATCACTACTGCTCTGCAGTAGCGGAGACCAGGCGCCAAGGCCAGATCGGGGGGAATCGGAGGCCATTGAAGCCCCCGGGTGGTCAGGGACATGACCGTGCAGTGCCCACTGGGCCCAAAAGACTGGTGTGGAACACTCCCATTTTCAGATTTTTATTGCGCTAGAATATTTTTGGGAAGATTCCACCCAATAACTATATGATATAAGTGCAGATTCAAAATTCAATGCTTCATCTCTCAAATAATTCAAATGTACTTTCATCGTATATTGGGTACCGTTGTGTTATATGGTTAACTAGCTTTTCTAGTGTCCCTCAATTATCTGATTTCCAAATGTTTATTTTCACTGGAAGTAAACTGATGGATCAAACTTGATACTCATCAAATGGAAGTGGTTAGAGGCCCAAAATATTTCCACAGCCATTTAGATAGAATTGGAGTCTTGCAGTCCTACGTGAATATAGGTAGGCAGAGGGAACAGCAGATTCGGTATCTCCATTGCAATGCTCAATTAGCTATGGTAAATAAAAATGATGAGAGGTTTCCGGGGTGGTGAAAGAATGGGAAGACTGTTGAAAGTCAGACATTAGGGAGAGATATTTGGGGGGCTAGGAGGAGCAGTAGTTACTTGAAAACAAAACGTATTTTTTAACCTGCTGTGAGGTTTTGGGGCAACCTCTAGGAGACCCTTTAAGGATCACTGGTTAGAGCATTAAATACCACCATCATCTATTTATGCGGCAAAATTGTATTGATGTCCTATTAACATCCTAAGAACACAATTAATGTGAAATAATGAGGTAATGGGGTGGCGCGGTGGCACAATGGTTAGCATTGCTGCCTCACAGCGCCAGGGACCTGGGTTCGATTCCTGGTTTGGGTCACGGTCTGAGTGGAGTTTGAACGCTCTCTCCGTGTCTGCGTGGATTTCCTCTGGGTGCTCCGGTTTCGTCCCGCAATCCGAAAGACGTGCTGGTTAGGTGCATTGGCCGTGCTAAATTCTCCCTCAGCGTACCTGAACAGGCGCCAAAGTATGGCGACGAGGGGATTTTCACAGTAACTTCATTGCAGTGTTAATGTAAGCCTACTTGTGACACTAATAAGTAAACTTTAAACTTTTAATAGCATGAAAATTTCATCTCTGTAGCATCACCTCCAGTGGCATTACAGAGACCTAGTTGTGTTTTGCTGTGAGACATTGACTATCAGTTGCTTTTTGCTGCATTATCATGAGAAGAGTGGTGGTAATCTGTGAAGGAATGCAATCCCGATATCACACAGCCCACCAATGGATGCAACACCCAGATATCTAATTTGGACCATGCAGTTGCAACAGTAGCCCAATACAAGCATTATTTAAAGTTCCATATGCCCAATTTGCAGGTATTGTGATTCTGAAGAACATCCAATATTGCAATGTCTCTGGAAATACTCTGCAAGGTTTTTGGAGGTTTGTGGTGAATTCCTGTATTTGGCAGGGAGCAATGTTGCATTCTCACAGAGAGGGCAGAGGGGTAAGTGACCTGTCTATACAAAGTTTGCAACAGGTTTTGGGGCAGCAGTGGCAGGGCCTCTTCGTCTGCAACACAGCAGGGAGATGGATGCCCTCTGCCAACTTGGAGCCGGACTCCTCAGAGCTCCGTGGCAGTGACAGGAGAATGTCTGGCAGGCCAGCAAAGGCAGCTGGTGTCTCCATTTGCATCCTCATCAGCATTCTCCTGTCTGCTGTATTATTGAAATCCTTTTGAAGAATCTGTTTGCAACCTCACCCTTCAGCTAACTGGCAAACAAATCATCCTTTCTCCCCATCTGACTGCAGCCCACTGGTGCCTGATGACTCACTGCACTGCTTCCAACACTATAGTAGCCTCTGGAGTGCATGGACTGCCAATAACTGGGTTGGTGACTGTTGAGTATCGGACAAGTGATGAGGCCCCTCTATCAGTGTTGTGCTGCTGCTCTATGATTTCCTCTTTGGGCTGCTGTGGCTGGGTTGGTAGCAGTTCCTGGGTGTTGGAGAGCAGGAATTCAAATGGCAAAGGCTGTTGTGGGGGAATGTTGCTGAGGGGGGAGGAGGGGGACATGGGGGGGGGGGGGGGGGGAGGGCGGGGGGGGGGTGGCACTAGAGTGTAATGCAAGTGGTCCATGGTCACACCATCAGCAGCTTACTCATTATGTCAGTCAGCAGGCTGAGGGTGAGCTGGAATTTGAGAAGGGTCATAAATCAGGAACGCATTATCGTCCTCCATGTTCTCAGTGACAGCAGCTCTGTAATAGCTGGCATCATGATACTGAGAACCATCTCCTCCACAGGGTCAGGAGATGCAGGCATCCTTGTCCACCAATGGTATTGCTATTGTGTGCTTCCTTGTTTGGCAAGAGAGAGAGTAGAACATCAGTGATTGTGTAGAATTGTGTTTCGGAACATAGGAAACAGCAGCAGAAGCAGGCCATTTGGTCCCTTGAGTCTGCTATGCCATTCTATTTTATCATGATTGATCTGCCTCAATGCCATTTCCCACACTATCCCTAGATCTCTATTTCTATTTAGAAGTTTATCGATTCGGGTTTGGGTGATGTGTATGTCTTAGTTGAATATAGCTTGATATATTGAGAGATCAGCGCTGGGTCCACCATTATTTGTCATTTATATTAATGATTTGGATGAAAATATAGAAGGCATGGTTAGTAAGTTTGCAGATGACACCAAGATTGATGGCGTAGTGGACAGTGAAGATAGCTATCTCCGATTGCGACGGGATCTTGATCAATTGGGCCAGTGAGCTGACAAATGGCAGATGGAGCTTAATTTAGACAAATGCGAGGTGATGCATTTTGGCAGATTGAACCAGGGCAGGACTTACTCAGTTAGGGCATTGGGGAGAGTTACAGAACAAAGAGATCTAGGGGTACATGTTTAGAGCTCCTTGAAAATGGAGTCACAGGTGGACAGAATGGTGAAGAAGGCATTCAGCATGCTTGGTTTCATTGGTCAGAACATTGAATACAGGAGCTGGGACGTCTTGTTGAAGTTGTACAAGACATTGGTAAGGCCACACTTGGAATACTGTGCAGAGTTCTGGTCACCCTATTATAGAAAGGATGTTATTAAACTCGAAAGAGTGCAGAAAAGATTTACTAGGATGCTACCGGGACTTGATGGTTTGAGTTATAAGAAGAGGCTGGATAGACTGGGACTTTTTTCTCTGGAGCATAGGAGGCTGAGGGGTGATCTTATAGAGGTCTATGAAATAATGAGGGGCATAGATCAGCTAGATAGTCAGTATCTTTTCCCAAAGGTAGGGGAGTCTAAAACTAGACAGAATAGGTTTAAGGTGAGAGGGGAGAGATACAAAAGTGTCCAGAGGAGCAATTTTTTCACGCAGAGGGTGGTGAGTGTCTGGAACAAGCTGCCAGAGATAGTAGTAGAGGCGAGTACAATTTTGTCTTTTAAAAAGCGTTTAGACAGTTACATGGGTAAGATGGGTATAGAGGGATATGGGCAAAATGCGGGCAATTGGGATTAGCTTAGGGGTTTAAAACAAAAGGGTGGCATGGACAAGTTGGGCCAAAGGGCCTGTTTCCATGCTGTAAACCTCTCTGATTCTATATGTGGAGATGAGTGTGAAGCTGGTAGGTGTGTCAACATGAGTTGGAATATCTGGGTGTTATACATAGGTTCTGAGTGCTGCTGGATGAATGATGGGTGTGTGCAGCATTGAGCCGCGTGAGAGGTTAGTGATGTGGTGGTTAGAAGATGCCATGTGAAGGTGTGTTCACTGGCCTTGAGCAAAAGGCCATTAGATTTTATAGGGCACTGCTGCCAGCTCCTCGGGTCTAGACTCCAGGGGTTGACCATCCTGGCCACCCCCATTCATTTCTGAGGGCGATCTTTGATAGTGTTCTGACCCTTCATGGAGCCATGGCACCTCACATCCTGCCCGGGTCCGCCAGCAATGTCCACAGTGCTGCATACATCACCCTGGAATCTGTCTTGGTATTCATTCCCCATTTTTAAGTTCCATCAATATTATTCAGTGCAATTTCCTTTAATGATGGATTGAAGTTCAGGTTGGCTGCACCATGTGCACCATGTTGATCAGCCTCTCCCCCCACCCCCCCATCCCCCCAACTCCCGCCTGATCCCTCCACCCCTGTAGAATGCAGAGGCAGCATGAAGAGGCAGTGAAGAACTTGTTAGACTCATGGGTTAGATTTTAAAGCCCTCCATGTGAGAATAGGGGAGGCTAATAAAGTAAAGTGAGTGGTCTTCTTATTCCACCCACAACCTGTCTCCCATATTAGGATGAGCAAGGAAGGTGTCAGGTAGCCCATACATTAAGACTCAAATGGCCAATTAAATGGCCACTTAAGGGCCTTATCCCACCTTGGTCACTATCATATGGGAGCAGGGAAAGGTGAAGGCAACTTTCATTGCCTGGGCTGCTGTTAGGTATGAAAGGGTGACGCCTCATTGGGGGGGTCTCTATTCCCATTCAAGGCACCCCTCTTACAACGATACACTCTTTTTATCTCTCCATCCCTGGCCTTTCAATACCAAATCCCTACACCTCTCCCTTTCCTCGCTGGTGTCAGCCAGTCAAGCCTGCCCAAAATCCCAATTTACTTTTGACTCCGGGCTCCATCATTTTTCTCCCTCGGTGATTGACTGTACTTCCAACAGTGGCCACTGTTAGATCCTGGCGCTGCGGAGACTGCAGAGCTGGCAGTTATTCAGATTGACCAGTTGATCTTTAAGGAGTGACTCCCTCCCAGATGGCAGTGGAGACCCCACTCTGAGACAATTAAGGCTTCCATCATAGTATCAGGAGAGACGATGGCCTACTGGTGTTATCGCTAGACTATTAATCCAGAAACTCAGCTAATGCTCTGGGGACCTGGGGTTTAAATCCCGCCACGGCAGTTGGTGGAATGTGAAATCAATAAAATATATCTGGAATTAAGAATCTACTGATGACTATGAAACCATTGTCGATTGTCGGAAAAACTCATCCGGTTCACTAATATCCTTTAGGGAAGGAGATCTGCCGTCCAGAGCCACAGCATTGTGATTGACTCTCAACTGTCCTTGGGCAACTAGGGATGGGCAATAAATGCTGGCTGGCCAGTGACGCCCATGTACAATGAATAAAAAAATTAATCACTGCAGGGTGGCCGGGGTTTGGGTGGTGGGTTTGTTGATCGGGTTTTTGGTCAGATGGGCTGGGAATAGGGAGTCCTGTAAAATCCAGCCCATGGTAATAAGGTGGGAGCACTAAGTCTGTGTGCTGCCCAACTCCAATGGAACCAACACAGGCTGGGTTGTCAATATCAATAACCTTTGCAAGATAGCAGTCAATCCGGGTGACAGCAGGGCAAGAAGGTAGCATTACACTGCAATTTCCATTGCACTGCTGCCTATTCCTATATAATGTCAAAAATCAGCTCCCTTTAAGAATAATGCCAGTCGAGGTGGAGACAGAATAAATTGGCCCATGGTAGTTCCTTCGTGTAATATTTTTCCCTCCCTCAGAGCACCGTGGGTATACCTATACCACATGGAATGCAGCAATTAAACAAGACAGCTCACCACCATCTTCATAAGGGTAATTAGGAATGGACAATAGATTTTGACCAAGCCAGCGAATGGATAAAAAAAATGCACTCTCATTACCACATGTTTAATCGTTAGCCTATTTTTCATTTTTCACAGTTTATTTGCTGCGTTCTGATTATTAGCACAGCGTTTTGTGCATACCTTTAACCTTTCCTGTTTTTCTTCTTGTACAAGTGCATCCTGGGCAGCTATTTCAGAATAATATTCCTCCCCTTAGCTTTGTGCTCTTTTCAAAATAATATACAAATACTTCTCAACCTCCAACCAAGTCGATCGAGCTGCTGATACCTTTTTGGCTTTTTTCTACAACCACATCTATTTTTTATTTTCCAAATTTAGAGCAGTAATCCCTGACAAAAACATGCATGCATTTCTCCATTCCAACATGACCAATACATCAGAGTTATTTCTCTTAAAATAAAACTTTGCATTGAACATTTTTCTAATCGTACTTATTATCAAGTGATATGGAGATCTTGTGGCTCAGTGAGTAGCACGCCTGCCTCTAAGCCAGAAGCTCTGGGTTCAAGTCCTGCCCCAGGACTTTTTGGTCATGGAGGGAGCATTCATGACAAGGCCAAGCAGGTTGATAATCAGCTTGCTAATCCTTCCAATATCTCCATGACAGATGGTAGGATTGGAAGAGATTCCTGGTATCAGTATATTGCAGAAAAGCTTTATGAATAAGGCATGAGGAGGGCTACATCCTACACTGAATGAACACCAACCAAAGCAGAAGATTTTTCAAGTGTTTGCCCTCACAATACTTTATGAAACCATTCTACATTTTGATTTCATAGTGCCTGCACTGATACATGATCTTTGCCTTTGTTAACAGTTGAAGGATTTATTCCTGGTTTCATGCATTTAGGTCAGATAAGTAGTGATAGATATTCTGCCGACTAGTGGCCCCATTGTTTGGCGTCTCTCTCCATACCTAGCTTTGAGTGTATTAACTTCCGAGGGACCAGAAAATCCCACAGGCAGGAGGGGCAGTAAATTTCTACCCTTATTATTTCATTGACTCTTTCTTTTATTTGAGATTTCCAGCATCCTCAGTGTTTTGCTTTTATTTATTCAGGTAGAATCGTTGTTAATTTACATGACTATGAATCCAGAGGCCTGAATTAATCATCCAGAGATGTGAGTTTGAATCCCACCACAACAGTTGTGGAATTTAAATTTGGTTAATTCAATAAACATGGAATAAGAAGCTAGCATCAGTAATTCTGGCCATTAACTACTGGATTGTTAAAAAAGTCCCATTTGGTTAGTGCCCTTTAGGAAGGACACCAGCCATCTTGACCCAATCTAACTGATACGTGACTTCAGACCGACAACAAGTGGCCGATGCTTAACGGAAATGGTTTCGCGAGCCGTACAGTGTCTAACCACTCTGAAAAATTCTGAGAATAAGCCCAGTTTCGCCAAGGCACTTGCTACCTCAAAGGAAAACCTGGACTGTCAACCTTGTAAAATTCTCCTCACTCACATTAGGGATGTGTGTCAAAATTAGGAATGCTGTCCCATAGGTGAGGGATACTCTTGGATCATGTATTTCAGTTAACATCCAAGAATCCACCATTATCACCCTTAGGTAAAGCCTCTGGACCAATAGCACAGTGATATATGGTCATGAGGTCTCAGTATTGACTCTGAGCAACATGCGAAAGGAAACTTCCTGCTGATTACTACCTATTGCCCTGCCTTGACTGTCGAATCATGATGTTTGGACATCGAATACCACTTTGAAGATGCAACGAGAGTAACAAGGTCAAGAATGTACTCTGGGTTGCAAATGCCAATGCCCATCATTAAAGTAGCTCAATAGCAAGAGTATTGAATGAGCTGGCAGAGTCCTGAAGCATATAAAATAAAAATGCTGGAAAAACTCAGCAGGTGGCTCAGTTGAAGAATCATATGGATTTGAAACATTGGCCGCGATTCTCCCATTGCGACCCACAACTTTCCTATCGGGTCGCGGTGGGAGATGTGCATCTGTGGCCTTGAACAGGGATTTGCGCATGCGCCAGGGACGCATGCGCATCTCCCAGAGCCGGTGAACAGTCGCCGGTCAGACCACGTTGGGAACTGGCGGGAAGACAGGTAAGTAATTTGAATCTTTTCTGCATGTATTTTAAATGTGTATATTTGTTCATTCTCCCACCCTGCCAGGAGTACTTCATTCTGGCGGGATTCAGACTAGTCCCCCACATTCAGGGAACTAGCAGGAGACCCCGCCGGAATGAAGGGGGGGAGGGGCAATGAAGGGGTCAGGCAGCAGGCGGGTGGTGCCCCCTGGGCATGCGAACCCTGGCAGTGCCCAAGGGTCAAAGTGCCCATGCCCACCGGGCAGGCAGTGCCAAGGGGGTGGGGCCAATTGTGGGCAGGGCCTAGGGGCGATCGGCGGAGATGGGGTGTCCCACTGCCAATCTGCAGACAGGATCGGTCTGGGATGGAGGGAGGACAGCGATGGGGGCGGGCTTGGGGGGGGGTTGTTCTGCCGGGGGGGGGGAGGCCTACCTCCGGGGGGGTCTGACGCCAGGGGAGGTCAGCGGGGAGGGGTGCGTCTACTGGGGTGAGGGGGGTAGGGGAATTGCCATTGCTGGGGGCGGGGGGGTGGGCTGGACATCGGGGTGCTCCGGGATGTGAGGGGTCAGGGCCGCGATCGGACCGTGGGGGGAGCTGGACGGGCAGGACTATGGGGGTCCCGAGCTGACCAGAGATCGGGCTGACCAGCAAACAGGGAGACTGACAGATCGGGGCCACTGCGCATGTGCAGAGTTCCAGAACTGTCAAACTCTGACGCGAATAGACCTCGCCCCCCTGGATTTTTAATGAGATTCACGACTGGGACCTCTTCAGTGCACAGAGTGCGGAGATTCGTGTGAGAAGCGGAACTGACAAAACAGTCAGGATTTAGAACAGTTCTCCCACCAATTCAGCATTTTTGGGAGAATCGTGGCCATTAATTTTGCTTCTGTCTCCAGAGATGCTGTGAGAATTGCTGAGTTTTTCCAGCATGTTCTGTATATATTTCAGATCTCCAGCATTCTCATTATTTCACTGAAGAATATAGCTGCCAGCCTGGGCCTGGGGAAGGTGCTGAGAGAACTAAATCAAGGGAAAAGCTTTCTTGACCTTGTTCTCACTAATCTACCTGTCACAGGTACATAATACCCAGGACAGTAATGATAGAGTGATCGATGCACGGTCCTATTGGAGACAAAATCCCATCTTCATACTGAGAACAATCATGTGTGGCATTATCACTGTTTTAAATGGGAGAGATTAAAAACAAATCTAGCAATGCAAAACCAAGCATTCAGGAGAGACTGTGGGTCACCAGCAGCAGCTAAACTGTACTCTACCACAATCCATAATCTCATGGCCCAGCATATCCCCCACTCTACCATCACCATCTGACAAGGAGATCAACTGCAATTCAATGAGGGGTGTAGGGGAAATTGCAAGGACCAGCAGCAGTTATACCTGCCTCACCACTCCCCATGGACTTCAGCAGCTTAAAAAGAACTCATGAAAGCACCAAACCCTTGTACAATTGTAACAAAAGCCAGAACAAATGAATCACACGCTAACCTGAAAGTAGTTGCTGATCGATTTAAATAGCAGGTCCTTTCAGCTAATGAACATGTTTCTGCTGTGTGAGTTTAAGAGGGTATTATCCGGAACATTGAGCTCCAGAATGGAAGGACTGGAGTTGAGTCATTGTTACGTGCTGATTGATGTTTGGATCTGCCTTGTCCTTGGAACTCTGGTGAATGCTCACTGCGGTGTGTGCTCATGCCCTTGCCAATATGTCATGCAACATACTACTCCAAATTTTGCACCTATCGTATTTTTTAAGGATCACAAATTTCAAAACTGTACCTTTGCACAATTTCATTAATGGTTTGTAAATTACAAAGGAAATGCAGTAACTCTAATTTTAATCAGTTCAAGATGGGGGCGGGATTTTCCAGGCTCTCTGCCGCAGGTGCAAATTGCATTACGGCTGGAAACTCTCGTGAGTGGGCCAGAATGGGACTTGCGCCAGGGAGTTAGCAGAATGAGATTTTCCCCGCACCCCCGCTGGCAACATAACCAGCTTCACCTCCAGAAAGGGTGTGAACCTGATTTGAATTAATTGAAATTAGTTAACATCTGAATGAAAGGCTTAATGCCATATCTTTCAGAAATGTCAGATGTTGCCCCTGCCGACATGATATCATGATGTGGAGATGCCGGCGTTGGAATGGGGTAAGCACAGTAAGAAGTCTCACAACACCAGGTTAAAGTCCAACAGGTTTATTTGGTAGCATAAGCCACAAGCTTTCAGAGCGCTTCTCCTTCATCAGGTGAGTGGGAGTTCTGTTCACAAACAGGGCATATAAAGACACAAACTATTTTGTATTTTATAACTATTTTAAAATATTATTTTGTAAATTGAGTTTGTGTCTTTATATACCCTGTTTGTGAACAGAACTCCCACTCACCTGATAAAGGAACAGCGCTCCGAAAGCTTCTGGCTTGTGCTACCAAATGAACCTGTTGGACTTTAATCTGGTGTTGTGAGACTTCTTACATGATATCATACCAGTGGGGATCACTACTGCTCTACAGCAGCTGAGATGAACATATAGCCCTTAGATGTTTAAGGACATGGTTGCACAGTGCCCTGGCACTGGCTCCTGGTATGCCTGTTTGGCACTGCCAATGGGCAGAATAAGGGGCGTAGCTAGGGGCATGATCAAAGGCTGGACCAGTAGGTAGACCCATGGCAAGGGTTCCCCAATGCCCGATGCCAATGATTAATTGGCAGGGGACTATTGCCAGAAACTGGTTAGGGAGTTGTGGAGAACTGATTCCACAAAGACTCAATGCCAGCATAGATAGGGGGAGGGGGAGTCACGCTGATGCCTGTGTGGTTTGTGGGAGGGTGACCCGAACTGGAACCTTTAATGCTAGGGGGCAGTTTGTGGTAGATGGTTGGGGGTCTTCATTTGTTTGTGGTGGGGGGGGGCAATTTCCATGGGGTGGCGGGGGGTCTGGGGGGGGAGATCATCTTGTCCTTTAAACATGGCGCCCGACCTCTGTTCAGCTGGGTTTGCCAGCATCTTTAGTTCCTGCCCCTCAGGAATGAGGGCGCAAAGCACGTCCCTTTTTTTTGTCTAAGTTTCAGAAGATTTGAGGAGAAATACACCGGTTTTCAGTCAGAGCCTTTGCTACTTCTTGGGACAATTCTACCTGCAGAGCCAGAAGATCTAATTCAGCAGGGGTTATGTTCAGCTCAGAAAGATTTCTGAAAATTACTGATCTTGATTCCGTCAGAATTCCGTTGCAACTAATTAATAATGAAGAGTTCTACCTTCAGGCAAACCCAATATAAATGAAGAAGATACTAATAACATCCACCCACACATCTTTAGCAAAGAGGTTCTTAATTTCATATAAACTACCCTACTGAGGGAGAGATGCATCCAGTTAAGGACCTTATAATGGGAAGCCTCAGGCGAGCAGCCTGAGTGATATCTCCACGCACTCATCCTTAACGTCTTTCATTCATCATGAGACAAATAACATCGCTTAGACTTTCTCCCAGAGATTCTTTATATCTCCTGTAGTTTAGCCATAAAATATTGATTACAAGTGTCAATGAAACATACTGAGCTTTTGGGTTGTTTTTGGAGCAGCAGAAACAAAATAACTGGGGAGAAATTGGCCGCTGTAATGCACAATTACTGGGCAGAAAATAGGAGTTAGGGGGACGAATGTTCTGGTGTGATTTTTCACACGGCAGATGAAATATCCTAAAATACTGACGGTGCTTACATAAAACAAGCATTGTATCCCTTTCATAATCTGGCACGGTGGCATTTCTGCCTCACTGCGCCAGGGACCCAAGTTCAATTCAGGCCTTGGGTTATTGTCCGTGTAGAGTTTGCACGTCCTCCCTGTGTCTGCTTGGGTTTCCTCCAGGTGCTCCAGTTTCCTCCCACCGTCCAAAGATGTGCAGGTTAGGTGGAATGGCTATGCTGAATTGCCCCTTAGGGTCCAAAGATGTGGAGGTTAGGTAGATTAACCGTGGTAACTATGTAGAGTTATAGGGATAGGGCGGAGGGTAAGATGCTCTTTTGGCGAGTCGGTGCAGACTCAATGGGCTGAATGGCCTCTTTATGCACTGTAGGGATTCTATGGTTCTATCCCAATTAAAAGTCTGATGCCTCTTTCAGGATCCCAAATCCAAGTTTGGAAAGAGCTCGCTGGAACATGCACAATGCATGCACCTAATCAAATTTTTCAGGTTTATCACAGCCTAACCAGTGATTCTTAAAGGAATTGCAAGAAATTACTGAAGAAGAGATTTTAAAATGTGTTTATATATATCTTTGTGCGGAGCCATAGTGAACAGGAGTGGCCCTCCTGGCTCCACAGGAATGTAGCAAAGCTGCTGAGGCCAGATTGCACCCCTGCCTCACCCCCCACCCCCCCCCCCCCCCCATGCCGAAGCACCCACAATCCCCATCTTGCAAAATGTAGATGGCACTGCCCCATGCACTGAAGGCTGCAATGAGCAGAAATGTTCCAATAGAGTCGACAAAACAAAAGAGACCTCAGAACAAGGCTAACAAAACAAATACTTAAGAAAAAAAATAGGAAAATGTCTGAAATCTCAAGATTAATGCAACAGCAAACTCTCACTTGAACCGTTAATAACTCATGTAGCCGATGCTCAGGCCACCTTTTATCCCACCCTTGGATGAGAAAAGTGAAAATAATGAGTTGGCTGCCTGCCCGTGCGTTGACCCAAAAATCGCTTGGTATACAATTCCAGTCAATTGCCCTTTTAATTGCCTTAACTAGTTGATTAATTGTGAGTGGGCACAATACTGACTCCAGAGCATGCCCGCAGAGCAAAATATCGTGCAAGTGCACAATGATGTCCGGACGCGTGCCTGATATCTTTGCATGCACTTTCACGTTCTTACGGGTCAGCCGCCCACCCGAAGATAATGTGGAAAATTCTGGCCATTAAGTAAATTTATATGCAACTTCATCACTCACAATATACTGTCAAGTTTAAGGTAAAACCTTCTCATTTGTAACCACAATCATAAGGAACAAAGTAACACATATAATCACACAAATTAGTGCACCAATATCAGTCATTTACAAATGTATAAGAAATAGTTCCAATCACATAAACAATTATATTTATGTTGGTTAATAGGTCTCAGTGCACACAGTCTATCTATGGTCTCTGATATTTGAGAGGTTATTAAAATCAGTTCTCTAACCTTCCGAACAATTTGTTTCAAATATTGTATGCTTTGGCAATCCCAATAGTTGCATGAATTGCCATCATTAGCAATGAAGCAGCACGGGCTAAATTTTTTCCTTTGTTTTATTTATCACACTATTCAGACAGAGGCGCCAATGGAAAATAACAGGGACTGTTATAATAATGGATTATATCAATGCAGCAGTAATGCAGGACTTCTGCCCAAAGGGCAGAAGCTCCCAACATCAAAAAAATATACTATGTCAGCCAATCATCATTTTAGATGCTTAGCTTCTTTCATTGGCTGGATTTTACCAGCCCTGTGGGAATGAACGGGAGCCAAAAGGGCTGGTAAAATGGTGCCAGAAGGTATCAGGAGGGTAGTTCAATGTCTTCCCATCACAACAGGATATTGGCAGTGGCAGGAACCTCAGCAGTGTGACCATTCACCGGATAGCAAATTTTGCTAAATACTGCCAATCCTTAGAACTCGTGTGTTGGAGAACTTAAAATACTCTGGGATTTATAACATTAATAAAGCCGATTAAAACTGAATGAATTAGCTTAGGATAAGAATCACAAACTGCCTTATATATATTTTACAGAGGTACTATCTGCATTGAAACACATATAAGCACAGTTAGAGAATTTAAACATGTATTTTTAAAAATGTATTATTGAACAGGCATACATCTTGGCAAATGTAACAGGGTTCTAAGGCATCATGGGAAATAGGCCAGTAAAGTGAATCACATTCCTTACAACAATACCCATAGAAGCATAGCTCTTATCATGGGTATCATACCTTTTAGCGTGGGTAGCAGACAGCTCAGTGAATGAGACATTCATTGAACAAGGACAAGCTAGTGGTTCCAGACAGCTTAATGAATAGGCCAGATAAGAGTCCATGACAGGTGGCCATGGGAAAGTCAATAAGCTGCTAGAACTTATTGTTCCCATGCTGTCAGAGAATATCTGTAATTGGCCAAGATATATGACATTTACTAATGATGACTGCCCTCTAATGATGATGATTGGCTCATGATGAGCCAGAAGACAGGTAAAATGTCTTTTGGAAGTTGTATAATTATATTGCCACTGTGATGTTACTTCAGAAAAGAGTTGGATTGCCCAGCCCTTCTCTCCCAGCTGCGTTGGTCAATAAAGGAACATCTTTCGCTAGGATGCTATAGTCACAAGTCTTTGTATTAGTTAAAGTTAAGCTCAATACTTGGTGAAGAAGGGAACGGGTTAATGAACTTTGTAACACTTAAGATTTGTGCAAAGCATTGAAACCTGAACTTTGTAATACTTAGAGATTTGTAAAAACATTGTAGAACTTGTTTTTGTGTCTGTAGAACTTGTTTTCGTGTATCCAAACGTGATAAGAGAAACAGCTGTCCCTGCTGTTGTAGCTAATTGTGTTCAGGAATGTGGCTAACCCAGCTAGAATCCATTTTGTGTTCTTTTATATTATGTACTTCTGTTGAACACAGTGGAGCTTACATGCATGCCTTCTGTGATCGTATAATAATAGATTCATATATATTCATTATATATTATTCATCCTTACCGATATAAATTGTTATATCGGCCCCTGTACCTCAGTTAACTTGTTTGTGCAAACTTATAATCTTGTATGCTGGATAAACAAACCACAGATGTCCGCCACATAGAGGCGACAGAACAGACAGCCTTGAGATGGCTGCGATTACATGGACTACGCGAAGGACAGAACCGCCGAGGCAGCAAAAATCGTGAGAAAATGCGGACGTGACCAGGGGTGAAAATATATGTATAAATATTTACTCTTAACCTGTATTCGACGAGAGGGCTGGAGACCGCATTAGGAATCGGACTTCTCCCACAAGCTTGTGAAAATAAACCACTGTACTTTGACTCGCGACTAGTCTCAGAGGTATTATTTACCTACAACACTTGGCCTCTGAAAAAACCCCTACACCTGGGTGTTCTGCCTGGGTGTTCATTATCCTCGTTTACAACTACAACAATAGTATTCAGCAGCCTCTTGTAATTCAACGCAACTTCCCTTTAAAAGAAACAGACTACCTTTCAGAGCAGAATGTTGTTTGCATCTTGTGCTCACATGCTGCTGGATCCTCCTGCTGTTGAGACAGCCAGCAGCACAGCAGATACTTGGCCCTGTGCTAAAATCAGGGAAAGGTCATGGCAGAATGAAATTTATGTGCTGCTTACCTCTCAACAGGTGTGGGCAAGTTGCAAATTGCAACAACTCCATCCAAAAACTGGTGCACAAGCAAGCACAAACCCAAGAGATGGGAGCAGGAGTAGACCAAATGGCCCATTGAACCGGTTCCATCATTTAATATCTGCCCATTCCCTGTCTCCCATGATTCCTTGAGGCCTAAAATCTGTCTATCCCAGCCTTAAATGCATTTAATTCTGGAGAAACACAACCCTCTGGGGTAGAGAATTCCAAAGTTGCACAACCATTTGAATGAAGCAATTTCTCCCAATCTCAGTCCTAAATGATTACCTCCTTATCCTGAGACTGTGCCCCATGTTTTAAATTCCCCACCCAACAGAAAGAATCACTTAAGGTCCAGCCTTTCAACCCCTTCAGAATCTTGTATGTGTCAACAAGATTGACTCTCATTCTTCTAAACTCCAGAGAAAATAAACTCAATTTACTCCACTTCTCTACATAGGACAACCTCCTTGACCCAGGAAACAATCGAGTGGACTTTCGCTGGACTACCTCCAATGCAAATATATCCTTTCTAAAATGTGGAGACCAAAACTGCACACTGTACGTCAGATGTGGCCTGAACAAAACCCTGTAAACTATAGCAAGACAACTTTATTCCTGTATTTCAATACTCTTGCAATAAAAGCCAACATGCCATTTGCCTTCCTAATTGCTTGTGTACTTGCATGTGAACTTCCTGCGTTTCTTGTCTGAGCACACCCAAATCTCTTTTGAATATCAACACTTAAACAATTCTCACCTTTTAAAAAAATATTCTGCTTTTGTATTCTTATGACTATACTCCATCTGCCATCTTGTTGTACTATCGCTTAACCTTCCCCCACAGCTCACCTTTCTACCCAGCTTTGTATCATCAGCAAACTTAGATATATTACTCTCTGTCTCTGCATTTAAGTCATTGATATAGATGGCAAATATCTGAGGCCCCAACACTGATCCTTGCAGCATTCCACTATTTCCTGCCTGCCAACTTGAAATAGCCCAATATATGCACTTTCTCTGCTTCCTATCCATTAGACAATCCTCTACTCATGTTTTTAAAAATTAATTTGCAGGATGTGGGCTTCACTGACTCAGTCAGCATTTATTGCCCATTTCTAGGTGGTGGTAAGCTGCCTTCTTGAACCGCTGCAGTCCCTGAGGTGTAGGTACACTTACAGTACTTTTACAGAGGGAATTCCAGGATTTTGACCCAGTGACAGTGAAAGGACAGCGATATACTTCCAAATCAGGGCAGTGAGTGACTTGGAGGGAAACCTCCAGGTGGTGGTGTGCCCAGGTAACTGGTGCACTTACACTTCTATATGGTAGTGGTCATGGGTTTCAAACATGCTACCGAAGGAACTTTTGCTGATTTCTGCTGATGTATTATCCCCAACTCCATGAGTCCTTATCTTGCATATTAACCTCTTGTGTGGCAACTGATCAAATGTTTTTCGGAAATCAAACTAATTTCCCTTGATCAACCCTTCTAATTACATTCTCAAAAACCTCTAATAAATTTTTCAAACAGGATTTCCCTTTAGTAAAACCATGTTGACTTGTTCTAATCATTCAACATTTTCTAATACGTTAAGACTTTCTTAATAATAGATTATTTTACTATTATGGAATTATTATTTTCGAACCTTAGGGTACAGGCCACCAGGACCTGAGGATTTTTTAGATTTTAGTCCCTGAAGTTGCTACAATACTATGTATCTGGTGATATTGATTTTCTCACTCTTTTTAGCCTCTGGGTTGCTGTCAATTTCTGATGTAACGCTTGTGTCTTCCACTGTAAAGACAAGCACAAAATAGTTGTTCAGTGCCTCTACCACTTCTTCAATTCCCATGATAACTTCTCCCATCTCTGCTTCCAAGAGCCAATGTTTACTTGCTTTTTAGATGCTTAAAAGCCTCAGACAATCTGTTTCCATATTTCTGGCTATCATAGAATCATAGAATCTCTACAGTGAGGAAGAGGTCGTTCGGCCCATCGAGTCTGCACTGACTTTCTGACAGAATATGTTACCCAAGCCCTCTCCCCTGCTCTATTCACATAACCCCACAAATTTACCATGGCTAATTTACCTAACCAACACATCTTTGGACTGTCCACCCCACTTATCATATGTTTGGTCAGGACACTGTTCCAAACCTAATTTATCTGAAGCTCATCCCAACGAAGTAGTTCACTCTTACTTAAGTACTGATGCCAGTGATCCATGAATTCAAACAGAAACAAAGTGAATGAGTTGATGGCACAAATCAGTACAAATCGGTATGATCTAGTGGCCATTCCAGAAACGTGGTTGCAGGGTGACCAGGACTGGGAACTGAATATCCAGGGGTATCAGACATTTTGGAAGGATAGACAGGAAGGAAAAGGAGGTGGGGTAGCTCTGTTAATTAAAGATAACATCAGGGCAGTAGTGAGAGACGATATAGGCTCTAAGGAGCAGAATGTGGAATCGTTGTGGGTGGAGATAAGGAATAGTAAGGGGAGAAAGTCACTGGTGGGCGTGGTCTATTGGCCCCCAAATAATAACTTTGAGGTGGGTCGGGCTATAAACAAGCAAATAATGGATGCGTGCAAAAACGGAACAGCAATAATCATGGGGGATTTTAACCTGCATATTGATTGGTTGACTCAAGTCGGACGCGGTGGACTTGAGGAAGAGTTCTTAGAATGCTGTCGGGATAGTTTCCTCGAACAGTATGTTACAGAACCTACGAGGGAGTGAGCTATCTTGGATCTGGTCCTGTGTAATGAGACAGGTGAAATTAATGATCTTCTTGTGAGGGATCCTCTTGGAATGAGTGATCACAATATGGTTGAATTTCTAATACAAATGGAGGGAGAGAAAGTAGGGTCCCAAACTAGTGTCCTCTGCTTGAACAGAGGGGAGTACAATAGGATGAGGGCAGAATTGGCTAATGTAGACTGGGAGCGCAGATTAGTTGGTTGGACAGCTGAGCAACAGTGACGGATTTTTAAGGAGATTTTTCTCAGTACTCAGCAAAAATATATTCCTGTGATAAAAAAGGAATGTAAGAAAAGGGATAACCAGCCGTGGATAACTAAGGAAATAAAGGAGAGTATTAAATTAAAACCGATGCGTACAGAGTGGCCAAAACTAGTGGGGAATTAGAAGATAGGGAAAGCTTTAAAAAACAACAAAGAACTACTAAGAAAGTGGTAAAGAAAGAAAAGATAGATTATGAAACTAAACTAGCACAAAATATAAAAACTGATAGTAAAAGTTTTTACAAATATATAAAAAGGAAAAGAGTAGCTAAAGTAAATTTTGGACCCTTAGAAGACGAGAAGGGGGATTTAATAATGGGAAATGAGGAAATGGCCGAGGCCTTAAACAAGTTTTTTGTGTCGGTCTTCACAGTAGAGGATACATATAGCTTACCAATAATTGATGGTCTTGGGACTGTAGGGGGTGAGGTCCTTAAAACGATTACTATTACTAAAGAGGTAGTGCTTGGTAATCTAATGGGAACTAAAGGTAGACAAGTCCCCGGGCCCAGATGGAATGCATCCCAGGGTACTGAAAGAAATGGCTGAAGTAATAGCACATGCGTTGGTTGTAATTTATCAAAATTCGCTGGACTCTGGGGAAGTGCCGGCTGATTGGAAAACAGCTAATGTGATGCCACTGTTTTAAAAAGTAGGTACACAAAAGGCAGGTAACTACAGGCCGGTTAGCTTAATGTCCGTAGTTGGGAAATTGCTGGAATCCATCATTAAAGAAGAAATAGCAGGACACCTGGAAAAAAATGGTTCGATCAAGCAGACGCAGCATGGATTCATGAAGGGGAAGTCGTGTTTGACGAATTTACTGGATTTTTATGAAGATGTAACGAGTGCGGTTGACAGAGGGGAACCGGTGGATGTGGTGTTTTCGGATTTCCAGAAGGCGTCCAATAAGGTGCCTCACAAAAGGTTGCTGCAGAAGATTAGGGTACACGGAGTTGGGGGTAAAGTGTTATCGTGGATTGAGGATTGGCTATCTAACAGGAAGCAGAGAGTTGGAATAAATGGGTGCTTTTCTGGTTGGCAGTTGGTGACTAGTGGTGTGCCGCAGGAATCGGTGCTGGGGCCTCAACTGTTTACCATATACATAGATGATCTGAAGGAGGGGACCGAGTGTAGGGTAACAAAGTTTGCGGATGATACAAAGATGAGTGGGAAAGCGAATTGCATGGAGGATGCGGAAAGTCTGCAGAGAGATTTGGTTAGGCTAAGTGAGTGGGCGAGGATCTGGCAGATGGAGTATAACGTTGACAAGTGTGAGGTTATCCACTTTGGAAGGAATAATAGTAAAATGGACTATTATTTAAATGGTGAAAAATTACAACATGCTACTGTGCAGAGGGACTTGAGGGTCCTGGTGCATGAATCGCAAAAACTCAGTTTGCAGGTGCAGCAGGTGATCAAGAAGGCAAATGGAATGTTGTCCTTTATCGCGAAGGGGATGGAGTATAAAAGCAGGGAGGTCTTGCTGCAATTGTACAAGGTACTGGTGAGGCCGCAACTGGAGTACTGTGTGCAAGTTTGGTCCCCTTATTTGCGGAAGGATGTATTGGCCTTGGAGGGAGTACAGAGAAGGTTCACCAGGTTGATACCGGAGATGAGGGGGTTAGCTTATGAGCAGAGATTGAGTAGATTGGGCCTGGACTCATTGGAGTTTAGAAGGCTGAGGGGAGATCTTATAGAGACATATAAGATAATGAAGGGGCTGGACAGGGTAGAGACAGAGAGATTCTTTCCACTTAGAAAGGAAACAAGAACTAGAGGACACAGCCTCAAAGTAAGGGGGAGTCAGTTTAGGACAGAGTTGAGGAGGAACTTCTTCTCTCAGAGGGTATTGAATCTCTGCCCATTGAAGCAGCGGAGGCTACCTCGTTAAATATGTTTAAGTCACAGGTAGATAGATTTCTGATCAATAAGGGAATTAAGGGTTTTGGGGAGCGGGCGGGTAAGTGGAACTAAACCACTATCAGATCAGCCATGATCTTATTGAATGGCGGGGAAGGCTCGAGGGGCTAGATGGCCTACTCCTGCTCCTATTTCTTATGCTCTTATGTTCTTAAAATTTTTAGCCATTTCACTACTGTTGGATTATTAGTCCCTTAATTATGTTAATGAACATCTCTTGGCTGTTAATTTGAGATTTTACTTTGAATCTCTTATTAGGTACACCTGTTCTCTGCTTAACATAAAAATACCTTAACATGTTCAATCCATTGACCCAAATTTTATGGTCATAATGATGGTGAAACTGTTTGAGTTTACCACTCTAACTTAAAGCAAATTCTGTAATTTTGTGGGATGATTAAAGATAGAAAAATGTTCCATTGTGTTTCCTAAGCAAGTGCGAGACAGTATGGCTGTGATCTTACCGACTTGTCCCACAGGTCAATCAGTGAGACAAGCCGGTAAGATGTGACAAGAGGTGAAAAATCAAGATTGCACCTGGTTTCTCACCTCTCGTGACCTTACTGGCACTGATTTGCCAGTGAAATCGGCTTTGTGGCCTTTTTAGGTACAGGAAGCGATTGGCAGCTGGTCCCGACATCCGTGGTGGGGGGAGGGTGGGGAGTTGGAGGGGTGTGTGTGACAGGAGATCTCCCAGTGCAATGGGAGTTCTAGCGTCCATGGCATCCCAAATGGCACCCCAAAGCTCAAATCCAGCTTCACCAGTGAGATTAGACTCCACCTCCCCCTACTGGTGAGAATCACATCCTTTTAATTAAGTTCCATACGATCACGACCAGGAGCTTCAAAAAAATCAGCACAATTCTCTCCTGATTCTGCTTAGATTTTTTTTCATAAAATTCCACCCAGTCTGTTTATATCTCTTTCATTCCAGCTGGATGGGATATGTTGTGAAAGTCCAGGATCTTTTTACTTTTGAGGAGCTCCGTTATTGATTGAAGTGGTCATTATGGTCATTGTGTATTCCTTATGCTCACTGACCTTCAATGGCTGGCAATTCCCTGCTTTTAAAATTCTCCAGTTTGCTTTCAAATCCTTGCAGGGTCTTGCTCCTTCATCTTTCTGTAATTTCCTCCAGTTCTACCAACTTCTGCGATATCTGTGCTCCTCCAATTCTGACCTCCCCAGTTTTCATTGTTTCACCATTGGCAGCTAATCCTCCAGCTGTCCAAACTCTAAGTTCAGGAATTTAATCTCCATACCTTTTTGTCTCCATGCTTCTATTATCTTTCCTCAAGGCATTAACTGAAACTTACCTCTTTGGCCAAGTTTTTGCCCAGCAGTGCTAATCTTGCCTCATGGTACTCCATGTCAAAAGCAAAAATTTAATGGGTGAGTTTGGTGGCAGGAGGCCTTTAATCAGGTTGGATCCCACTGCCTTCCTGACACTACCCGATTAATTCCAGGGCATGGAAGCACATGTACAGCCTTCCTAACCTACCATCAATTGAAGCCCTTAAGTGGGCCATCCATGGTATCTTAAGGGTCTCATCCCACAGCCTTGGGGATTTACCCAGTCATGGGGAAGGGGGAAGGTGGATTGGGACAGGGGTATGGAGGACGGATTTGCCATGCAGGAAGCCAAAAAGGCAAACCTTGCCAGGGTTGCAGGGGGGCTTTTGTGAGGTGGTCCCACATTCAGACCGAGTGCCAATGGATCTGGCATCAGAAAGGGGAGGGGGGAATTGCTGCTAAGAGACACTCCATTCCTTTGTTGCTGACCTCTCTCCCCCTGCTTCGTCACCCCCAACCGGCAACCCTATATCCCAGCATTTTTCAGTGATCCTTGGGTGGGTGCATTGCTGGCAGCAGCCACTGCTCCCATTGATGCTGATGAGTAAAGGGCAAATGCTGACCTCTGATTGACTGTGAGCTTTCGAGGGCAAGATTTCAGTCCCAGGCATCCTTGATCCTGGGGAAATCCAGAATCAAGGACGCCTGGAGAATCGCTCAATACTGGCTGGTGTTACTGAAAGTAGCTGACACAGGGCTCTTGCCAGCACTCCAGCTGGTGGGCAAGAGCCCTGTTGCCTTCATTAAACACTGACCCTGGTTTCTAAAGCATCTTGGAACATTTTACTATGTTAAGACATTTTATAAATATTTGTTGATGCATCGGTGGTGAAAATAAATGCAAATTATTTTAGATATGATTGAAGAACAGCGCAAGATTAACTTTGGTGTTATGAACATTAAGATATTTCCTTTTATAATTTATGCTTCACTGCTGCCTGCGAGAAGGTTCTCTGTTCCTTTCCTTTTCAAAACCATTATGCACTTTTTGCATTATGCATAATTTAATATAAGTCTACGCTGCATCTATTTCACATATCTACTATTTTCTTTAAACAGTCCCGTGCTTTATTTTGTCAAATAATCAAAACAAATTCAAGCTGCTCCTCAGAATGTTGAGATTCTCTTTTTAATTTTCCTAACGGGCAGGCTGAATGAATCATATTAATAATTCCCCAAAGTGAAATGAAAATTAATTTACACTGCTGCACTGCTCTACATAATAACAGGGAATTTGGCTGGAGAACATTGGAAATCATTACCCAGAAAACATTATCTGCACCATTTTGAAGACAATTTAGATTACATTGTAATGGGAAATTACAGACCGGATATGGAAAAGTTTCTGAAAATACCTAGACGTGTTTCTATTTTAAATAGACTTCTAAGAATGGCACTAAAATGGTGTGCTCATCGATTGCTTTACAATATGGAGAAAATCTCAGCGCAATAATTATTTTTAAAAAGCATCTGTATTCATGCATGTTATTAAAACTGGTGGACTGGAAGCAGTGTGGAAAGATAAAGGACATAGATGAGATATTAAAAAGGCAATGTCTGTCTTATGCAATGAACAAACGTTAGGAACAGTCACATATTTATCACAAGAAGGTTGGAGTGAAACTATCACCCATGACTTTGCAGCATTGTAAGTTTTTACTCAGTGACTAGCAGCAAGTTGCAAGTAGAGGAGCATTTTAAAATAACCTATCAAGCCTACTTCATCATTTTATTAGCCGTGGCAGCTAAGTCTTTTTCATTCCAATCTTAAGAACCATCCCTAAATGCACCTATTTTAATATATATTTCTTATGCAAATGTCCTGATTTTCCATAAAGAATCTGTTTTATCACCTAAATTAGCTATCTACCCACGAGCAATGCAGTCAACATTATCATAACGCCTTGTGTGAGGATTCCTTGTCTGGATTACTTTTAATTGGCTTAACTTGAATTTTAAGATTATGCAGAATCTCTGACTGGAGAGAGGAATTTTTCCTATTGATTTATTCTCTTTCTTTTATTTTGAACACTCGATTATAATCTCCTCATTCCTTGGGAATGTAATCCACATACACCCATACCCGCTCACCAGAACTGAATATTTTTATTCCAGGTACAATTCAGGTGAATAGCCACTTTGCTTTCACCAAAGATAAATTGATGTTAGCTCCTAATATTCCAAGGTGCCGGTGACTTCAGTGTTACTCAGATAAGGAAATGAAAAATCATCCAAGGTTCTTGACTGATAATTAGAAACCACTGATGGAAAAGTGCATTTGTGACGGCATTGGATAACAGAGAAAATGAGACTTGGTCATAATACCTTCCACTATCTAGGCTCACATGCTAAAATGATCAAATCACTGAGGTTCCGGAGGGCTGTTGAATGCAAAGGGAATGCATTCCAACATGTGTAATTGGTTTCGGGAGATGACCAGTCATAAATTTATGAAAACTCATAAAATTATTACTGAAGAATACCCCTTATAAAAATGACAATCAACTCTGAAACAGCTGCAAAATCCTACAAACTTGCTGCTGATGTTTAATATTAAGAAATGTGCCAATTAATGAAAACCACAATTTAGTGTCTTTTCTCTTCTTAAGATCAGTTTTGATTGAAGTGTTAACTTTGCACATTCCACAAAGTAAATCTGTCATGCAGATCTTAATTTTCATCTGATTCAAAATTGTTAGTTCTTTTTTTAAAAATGGTGACTCTGAAATATGGGCATCTCTGTAATGGCTTCAATCAGGCCATTGAGGTCAGCCTATTGGAACATGAACTACCTGATTAAGGAGTCAATTGATGGGCCAATCAGAGAGTCTTTTCCTTGCATTTAACCGGGAGCGTCAGTTCCCCTGAAGGTATATTGCACTTTGTGTACTGCTGTTGGAATTGCAAATAAAGGGATTTTGGTGAAGGGACTTCTGACTCTGAAGACTTATTACAATCTGCCAACTTCTAAGGCTGGTAGAACAGGCAGAAGGAGGCAACTGTGTGGTATTCAATAGAAATGATGGGGGGCTTCTCCAGCCAGCAAATGTCCCACATTGTCCCCTTTCAGAAAGGCCTGTTGAATTAATTGGCAATGACGCACTTAACAGGACAGCAATGGACCTTCTGTGTGATCAAGGACCCCAGATGCAGGAGTTCCCCTCCTCCACATGAGCGTCACCAGCCAATCAGAAACTGGCAGCTCATGCAAAGCCTGGCAGCTCCAATGGGAGGGTGGCTCATGCCAGTAATGCAGCCACCTGAAGCCCAGGATCACTGAGGGATCCAGGCCCCAGGTGACGGTGGGATGGATGTTGTGGTATCGGGGGTCACAAGGGACAGGATTTAGCAGTAAGGCCTGGGGCCTCGGCAACAAGGGAAGTGGGGGTGGCTCTCAGCGGCAAATCAAAATCTGCTGATGGTAAGAAATCTGCTCCAGGCTATAGCAGAATCAGGAGAGTTGTAAAAGTTTAAAGGGGAACATTGAAATTCTAGCAGGATCAACATGCCCCTGTCTACATCAGTGGGGACGAAGTAGAAAGGGTCGAGAGCTTCAAGGTTTTAGGTGTCCAGATCACCAACAACCTGTCCTGGTCCCCCCATGCTGACACTATAGTTAAGAAAGCCCACCAACGCCGCTACTTTCTCAGAACATAGAACAGTACAGCACAGAACAGGCCCTTCGGCCCACAATGTTGTGCCGAGCTTTATCTGAAACCAAGATCAAGCTATCCCACTCCCTATCATCCTGGTGTGCTCCATGTGCCTATCCAATAACCGCTTAAATGTTCCTAAAGTGTCTGACCCCACTATCACTGCAGGCAGTCCATTCCATACCCCAACCACTCTCTGCGTAAAGAACCTACCTCTGATATCCTTCCTATATCTCCCACCATGAACCCTATAGTTATGCCCCCTTGTAATAGCTCCGTCCACCCGAGGAAATAGTCTTTGAACGTTCACTCTATCTATCCCCTTCATCATTTTATAAACCTCTATTAAGTCTCCCCTCAGCCTCCTCCGCTCCAGAGAGAACAGCCCTAGCTCCCTCAACCTTTCCTCATAAGACCTACCCTCCAAACCAGGCAACATCCTGGTAAATCTCCTCTGCACTCTTTCCAGCGCTTCCACATCCTTCTTATAGTGAGGTGACCAGAACTGCACACAATATTCCAAATGTGGTCTCACCAAGGTCCTGTACAGTTGCAGCATAACCCCACGGCTCTTAAACTCCAACCCCCTGTTAATAAAAGCTAACACACTATAGGCCTTCTTCACAGCTCTATCCACTTGAGTGGCAACCTTTAGAGATCTGTGGATATGGACCCCAAGATCTCTCTGTTCCTCCACAATCTTCAGAACCCTACTTTTGACCCTGTAATCCACATTTAAATTAGTCCTACCAAAATGAATCACCTCACATTTATCAGGGTTAAACTCCATTTGCCATTTTTCAGCCCAGCTTTGCATCCTATCTATGTCTCTTTGCAGCCTACAACAGCCCTCCACCTCATCCACTACTCCACCAATCTTGGTGTCATCAGCAAATTTACTGATCCACCCTTCAGCCCCCTCCTCTAAGTCATTAATAAAAATCACAAAGAGCAGAGGACCAAGCACTGATCCCTGTGGCACTCTGCTAGCAACCTGCCTCCAATCCGAAAATTTTCCATCCACCACCACCCTCTGTCTTCGATCAGACAGCCAGTTACCTATCCAATCGGCCAACTTTCCCTCTATCCCACACCTCCTCACTTTCATCATAAGCCGACCATGGGGGACCTTATCAAACGCCTTACTAAAATCCATGTATATGACATCAACTGCCCTACCTTCATCAACACACTTAGTTACCTCCTCAAAAAATTCTATCAAATTTGTGAGGCACGACTTGCCCTTCACGAATCCGTGCTGACTATCCCGGATTAATCCGCATTTTTCTAAATGGTCGTAAATCCCATCTCTAAGGACCTTTTCCATCAATAAGACTAAGGAAATTTGGCATGTCAGCTACGACTCTCTCCAACTTTTACAGATGCACCACAGAAAGCATTCTTTCTGGTTGTATCTCAGCTTGGTATGGCTCCTGCTCTGCCCAAGACTGCAAGGAACTACAAAAGGTCATGAATGCAGCCCAATCCATCACGCAAACCAGCCTCCCACCCATTGACTCTGTCTACACTTCCTGCTGCCTCAGCAAAGCTGCCAGCATAATTAAGGACCCCACGCATCCCAGACATTCCCTCTTCCACCTTCTTTCATCGGGAAAAAGATACAAAAATCTGAGGTCACGTACCAACTGACTGAAGAACAGCTTCTTCCCTGCTGCTGTCAGATTTTTGAATGGACTTACCTTGCATTAAGTTTGTCTTTCTTTGCATCCTAGCTATGATTGTAACACTACATTCTGCACTCTCTCGTTTCCTTCTCTATGAACGGTATGCTTTGTATAGGGCGCAAGAAGCAATACTTTTCACTGTATGTTAATACAAGTGACAATAATAAATCAAATCAAATCAATGACACGTGGTTCCATGTAGCAAAATGTGAAGTAATAACAAGGAAGGAAATACATTTTAAATTGTGACCTATTAAATCGCATGCTGCTACAACAAAGGAACATTTATTGTAATGAGATAGACCATGAAAGATGAAAGTGCAATGCCAGTGAAAACATAAATAGAATGAATGGTTTAAGCCAATAAAATACTCAAGCTACTTAGTTAAGTCCTTAGGCTGCATTTGGAATGTTGCCTTCCAGCTTTGATTCCTATTATAGAAAGGACGTAAAAGAACTAGCAAAGGCATATTACAGATTTGTTAAGATATCTGCCTTGATGAGGATTACAATTATGAGGAGAGAATTTAGAAATGTGAGCCTTTTTCATTGGAGCTGAGAAGGGTCGACGTGATCTGGCTGAGAGATTCAGTCCATAACATTTAATGTATTCATGAGGCGACTGGATATCGCATTTGGGGTGAATGGGATCAAAGGTTATGGAAGAAAAGCAGGATTAGGCTATTGAGTTGGATGATCATCCATGATCTTAATGAATGGTGGAGCAGGCTCGAAGGGCCAAATGGCCTCCTCCAGCTCCTATCTTCTATGTTTCTATAACCATTGGATTAGCAACCCATTTTACTCTCTGCTGGAACATTTATTGTAATGAGACAGGTGTGTTGAGGATGTAAATTTGGGCATGATGCCATGGGGACCTTTCCTGGTGCTTACCCACTACTCAAACTTCACTGCTATTTCATACACAGCGAGGGAAGCATTTGACAGCCCAACTGTTCTGGGGCATTTAATTTTTCCCACAGATGGTAGAATGACAAGCCAATGTTGAAGCCCACTGCATCCATTTCTTGGGGTACTGGTGGAAACCTGGGGAGTGGGGGTTCCTCCTTTATCAGCACCATGGGTGCATAGAAACCAATCACCAAGGGTCTTCCTACACTTGTGGTTCCCCTTCCCCGTTGGCTTGTGCGTCTTACCCCAATCCCAAAATCTCTCACCCCACGAGCCTGTCCTTGACGAAAGCCCTCCAAATCTACCCTGTCCAGCAAAAATCTCCACTGGGAACTGGGTGCAGTATCAGCAGTGTCTGCCACTCCCACTGATAATTGGCAAGTAACATTCGCGCCACACGAGTGCCAGGTAATGACTATCTTCAACAAGAGAGAATCTAACCACTTAACCTTAACAAAATGAAGGAGGTAGCATCGACTTCAGGAAGCATAATGGAGGACATGCCCCGTTTACATCAATGGGGGTGAAGTAGAAATAGTCAAGAACTTAAAGGTTCTAGGTATCCAGATCAACAAATCTGTCCTGGTCCCTCCATGCCGATGCTATTGTTATGAAAGCCCACCAACGCCTCTACTTTCTCAGAAGGCTAAGGAATTTTGGTATGTCCACTACGACTCTCATCAATTTTTACAGATGCACCATAGAAAGCATTCTCTCTGGTTGTATCACAGCTTGGTATGGCTCCTGCTCTGTCCAAGACTGCAAGAAACTACAAAAGGTTGTTAATGTAGCCCAATCCATCACGCAAACGTGCCTCATATCCATTGACTCTGTCGACACTTCCTGCTGCCTCGGAAAAGCAGCCAGAATAATTAAGGACTCCACACACCCCGGACATTCTCTCTTCCACCTTCTTCCATCCGGAAAAAGATACAAAATCTGAGGTCACAGATCAACCGACTGTAGAACAGCTTCTTCCCTGCTGCTGTCAGACTTTTCAACGGACCTACCTCATATTAAGCTGACCTTTTTCTACACTCCAGCTATGACTGTAACACTACATTCTGCACTCTCTCCTTTCCTTCTCTATGTACGGTATGCTTGGTCTGTATGGCGCGCAAGTAACATTGGGGGCGATTCTCCCAAAAAAATTCAAAGTGCCGAATTTGTGTGAAAACTGGAATAACTCCTACTGGTTTTTTTAGCATGATTTTCAGAATGTATCTCCCGCATTCAGCACTGCAGAGATTCACACTGAAAATCAGGGGCCGGAGTCTTCACGCTGGAGAGGCTGGCAGCAGAGCACTGAGTGGGTCATTGCGCATGCATCAATCTGTCAGCGCCGAGATCGGCACATGCACAGTGGCCTCGTACTGCTGGCCTCCTGATCGCTGGCCAGCTCCGTAACTCTGCGTTGCTGAGCCTTTGACACCCCACATCCCGCCCCCGATCGTTGGCCTCCTGGATCTCTCCAGGCAAGCCCCAATGTCTCCACCTCCCCCGGCCAGCTGCGATCTCACTACCCCCCTCCCCCACGGCAGTCTCCCCACCCAGCGGTCCCGACCATCCCCCCTCTCTGGCAGCCCCACACCACCCCCCCCACCCAGCAGTCCCGACCACCCCCCCACAGCCCCAACCACCATCACCCCCCCATCCCCCCCCAGATGGCCAACTCCGATCACCCCCTTCTTTCACTGTGCCCACGATCATTTTTCAGAGTGGCAGCGGGAACCCCCAACGATCATCTCCGTTATAGGCCCTGCCTCCTCTGGCTCCACCCCCTTTGGACTGCCCAATGCCCGGTGGGCAGTGCTAGGTGCCCCTAGGGCTTTGCCACTTTGGCAGTGCCAGGGGGCCTTACCATTTCTTGCCCTTACCTCTGACCTGCGGGGGTGGGCCTACCCCTCCAGTGGGGTCGGGCCGCCTGTTCCCCGTTAGAGGGGAGCAGTAAACCCCGCTGGAGTGAACCACTCCTGGCGGGGGGAGAGACTCTAGTGGGCCCAGAGATTTCAGGCCCAGGCCTGCCAATGAAATTGAAATTGGGATTTAAATATTTCCAATGCAAAGTTGATTACTCCAAAAAGCTTGGAGCCAGAGATGCGCGAAGGACGTGGCACCCAGCGGGGAACCCGCTAAATGGCCTCCACTGATGTCTCCTGGCCCATTGCGCTGCAGAACAGCGCAGTGGGCTGGGAGAATCACTCCCAATACTTTTCATTGTATATGAATACATGCGAAAATAATAAATCAAACCAAATTAAATCGTTCACTAGCATTAGTATCACTGAATCCCTGACTAGCAATGTTTTGGGGTCACCATTGACCAGAAATTGGCTATGAAGAGGCAAATAGTGGTGCATTGTTTCCACGAGGCGATGTTTTTGAGAAAGAGAAAAAGGCAATCCTAAAAAAAAGCACGAAGGAGTTTGGGAAATTGTGTAGAGAGGTTGGTTAAAAAGCAGAATCTTCTGCTGTAAACCATTTTTAGCAGAATTATTCAAAGTTTCTGCAAACCTTACCCACCCCTATGGAAATTAATTCCATAGTACGGATTAACATAGCTCCTACAAGTGGTAAGAAATGCAAGGTTAAAACTACTGTGCATATCAGAGTTGTTTACAAAAGAATGGACTGTGATGTTGGTGTAGGTTTGGCAGAAACCCATTAGTTACAGCAGTGGAGGAGTGACTCAAGGGAAATCCACCTCCATTAGCACTTAGGTCGAGATCTTCAATTCACTTTCCTTCCAAGGGGCTAAATAAAGGGATTAGTACTGTTAATTACTCACTTGTTCATCTTTTACGAAATTAATACACTTCAGAGTTTAAACTTAATATGAAGTTTGTTGGTAGGATTGTCGAAAATTGATTGGAGTTGGAAAAGAGCTTTTATGGGGGGATAGAACAATTACAGTATCTAAAATAAGGAATGGAAATGTTGTTCTGTTCATTATCTGAGGAGTGCTACTGAAACCTTCCTTCCATATTAAGTTTACTGAAGAATTTTCAGACATTGGTGAATGGTGTTAATTTCATCTGGCAATCCAGCAGCCAAAAAATCTAGAATAAAGAGCAAGGAAAATACTGAGGGTGGGATTTTCTGCCTGTGCTCACCCCTAGACCGGAAAATCCCGCCCAAGGTCGATGGACCTTTGCATTATCCGTGCCCTGCCTGCTACGATTCCCAAGGCAGCAGGACGGGAAAATTCTGCCCTCTAACTCTGTTATGGTTTTAGGCATGCCCACGCATTAGTGCCATTGATCTAATCAATAGAAAAATTACAGCTACATAAGGGAATTTCACCGCTAATAGTTTGCTAGAACACCTTTGGGATATCAGTCACTGCTTGTAGGGTGTGATTTTGAGCCTGCACTCTTTGTCTGCAGAAATGGCAGTGAGCACTCAAAATATGGCAAGCACGATTCACGCTGGCAAGTTTCCGAGTTCCAATCATACAGGCCCCTTGCCAGTAGAGTGGTGTGAAACATGCCACAGCTCCACAGAAAGCACATTTTAATACATTAGCAAGCACTTTATCCGGGACTTCCCACCCACCCCCACCCCAGCTCACCGGATATTCAGTGGGCGCTGGCGTGATGTCATGCTGGCTGCATCTAAAACAGATCCACCTAGATGTGAACCTGTCATGGGGGCCTCCCCGGGGTCGTCAAGGTAAGTAGAGCCTGGAGAGGGACATGGCCAAACAGCGACCTGACACTGCCCCTTGGCACAGGTTGGCACTGTTAGGTCGGCACCATGCCAACCTGGCAGTGCCAACCTGTGCCAAGAGGCAAGCCCTAATGGGAGCTTCATGTGGATGATGTGGAGAGATTCATTTAGATGTGGTGGCAGCCGGGAGTGGATGGAGGGGGCGGTAATGTTGGCAATGGCTGTTGGGGACAGGGATGGTGGGGGTTGGGAGAAGGGACTGATGTTCGGAGTGAGGGGAGAGGGGAGAATGACCGATGATCGGGGTGGGGTAGAGAAGTCCCAACTCCGATCAGAGTAGGGGGCCCCTGAAACCACAGTGGTGGGCTGGGGGGGGAGTTTACTCAGGCTCTGATTAGGGTGCCCTTTAAAGATGGCATCCCAATCTCTGAGCAGTGGGGTTTTGTTGGCATGTTGAGGGCTCCCCCCACCCCCCAGTATGACGGCATGTAACACACCCCCTTGACTCTCTCCCCCCCCCCCCCCCCCCCCCCCCCGCCCATCCCCCACCCCCTCCCTCCCTGGTATGACGGCATGTAACACACTCTCTTGATTTTTGGGGGCAGAATGTTGTAAGGTCTGGAGAGAAAACCAATCGGGTTTTCCAAAAAGAAACACATTGGTTTTCTCACCGGTAACAACACTGCCATTTTTGTGGGGAAATTCCTCACATATTCTTCTTCAATTCTTTGCCAGAAGGCAGGACTGATCCACAGGACCACAACCTCCACCACAAGTAACGCAAGGAAACAGATCCCTAATCCAGTCCACCCTGTAGGGGGATCAGCCACTATGCTCTTGGCACCAATCCAATCCACAACAGATGTCAAGCTAACTGAGCCAACAACCCAAGTTGCTGTGGCAAAGTATACTTTTACATGGATGTTTACATTGGATTTTCTTGGAAGTATTTACAAGTTGATACTCAATCTATTTGGCTGCTTCCTTAATGCACCTTTGTCAACCAGCAAGGCCTGGAGTGGGATTTAAACCTGAAGTTTCTGGCTCAAAGGAATGAGCACTACCCCCTGCACCACCAGACCAACAGTCACCACATATCTACACTGATCTGATGAAACTTTAGCTCACGTTCACATTTCCTTGAATTGTAACCTGGCAATGCCCAGTAAAACGATGACATATAGGTCATTGTGCTATTTCCAAGTGCATTAACCAAATGAAAGTCCCAAAAAGGAGCAATTGCAATCTTATTGTGCTTCTGTATTTCCAGTTGTAACAGGGCAGGTAAGTAATCTGAAGTTTAAAAACTATAATTTGTCTCTTGCAGATGAACAAAGCCAAAATAACAGCACCAAACCTTCGGTGACCCAGCAGGTAATAACTGTTCAGTTTTACCCTACTGGACAGGTTGTAAATGGTAGGACTTGAGGTATGGAATCACTAAGCAATGAGAAGAGTGAATAAAAGCTTCTTCTTGACGTATGAAGAGATGTAAATGGCAGTGATTCTAAAGAGGAACTTTGCAGTATGACAAAATAAAATTGTACCTCCTCTGTAATGGGAAACAGTCAGATTCAGGGGCACAGAACAAAGCACCTATCTGTTCATGTAATGGACAAAGATGTATTATGACATTAGCTTAGTAAAATGCCATGACCTACCAGTGTTATAGATATGTCATTGGCTTAGCAACAAAGAATTAAATAATCACTTGCAGCGATACTGGTTTCATTATAGATTGGCATTTTACCAGCTTGTCTCTCCCCTGTTTGTATGTCTGACTAGAAAATTACTATCAGGCTAATTATTCATGACTCATTCTGCCCTCCAGACTGCATGACTAACATTGTACAGTATATATAATGAAAATTAAATAAAAGATGAATCAAAATTGCTTCCTAATAGCCTTTTTACACAGTTCTGTTTTCTAATATTGTGATTTTCCTCGTGATTTTTTGGATCATTGTTCTAAAAAGGCAATAGTATTACAAATATAAAATTATTAGCAGTTATATTTTTAGCTTCTATCACATCCCTGATTGCTATCAACGACTAATGTTAGTACAAATCATACATAATCAACTGTGTACTGAATAGCATGGAATAAATTATAAAATAATAAAACATTGAATAATTCCTAATCCGTGAGAGCAAAGTTTGAATGCTTTATCTACACAATTTGAATAACAAGCAGTGTTGCTTGTAGAAAGACCTGTGGTTCAGGGAATGATTTAATTCCATATTGAACTGTATTTTATTGATAGCAGTTGAACTTATGGACAATGAACAGAAATTTCCCAAAGTTGAAATGACATGGATTGGCATAGGGTGAAATCCTATCAAAAAATGGCAATGTTGGTTCCAGCACGAACAATGGAATGCTCCCCACCGACAGCGTGGGCATGTTTTTAGTAAGACTCTTACAGGTCAGGAGTGGCATGGTGGCACAGTGGTTAGAACTGCTGACTCACAGCACCCGGGACCCGGGTTCGATTCCCGGCTTGAGTCACTGTCTGTGTGGAGTTTGCACATTCTCGCCGTGTCTGCGTGGGATTCCTCCAGGTGCTCCGGTTTCCTCCCAGAGTCCAAAGATGTGCAGGTTAGGTGGACTGGCCATACTAAATTGCCCCTTAGTGTCAGGGGGACGAGCTAGGGTAAATGCAGGGGGTTATGGGGATATGGCCTGGGTGGGATTATGGTCAGTACAGACTCGATGGGCTGGATGGCCTCCCTCTGCACTGTAGGATTCTAGTATTAGTATTAATATTTATTCCCATGAGTTTCACATTGTTCCAGCGACCCCTCTCCCTGGTTGGTGATTCTGGGAACCCCACACTTGGCCCCAAATTGAACTTATCTCTGTCTCTTGAGTCTTCTCCAGTGCCCCTGAGCAGTGCACGCTGCAGAGGGTGCTGGCTGCCCAAGCACACACCTCTAAAATCCCCCACAGAGGCACCAGGTCCATGCTTCTGTAAACCTGTTGTAACTTGCAGCCGCTGATTATCTGGTGAGGGTGGAAGTTCCCTCACCAGCTAATGAGATGTTAATGTATTAAAATTAGTCATCATAGAATCACGGTGCAGGAGGAGGCCATTCAGCCAATTGAGTTTGCCCAAATCTTGCGACCTTGCAAACCATAGAATCAGTCACATATCCCAATGCAGATCAATCACAGAGACTACTCCAATCACCTCGTTTCATGATCTAACAACAGCAAAACATTTTGACAAAATTGGCAGTTTCAAAGTAGCTGCAACATTATACTTGTAAGAGAATGGAAGTCAGTCAATTGAAACGTAAGAACATAAGAACTAGGAGCAGGAGTAGGCCATCTGGCCCCTCAAGCCTGCTCCGCCATTCAATAAGATCATGGCTGATCTTTTCGTGGACTCAGCTTCACTTACCCGCCCGCTCACCATAACCCTCAATTCCTTTACTGTTCAGAAATTTATCTATCCTTGCCTTAAAAACATTCAATGAGGTAGCCTCAACTGCTTCACTGGGCAGGGAATTCCACAGATTCACAACCCTTTGTGTGAAGAAGTTCCTCCTCAACTCAGTTGTTGTACCTGTTAATTCTCAGATACTTTCAACCAGTTTACTTACTCCAAGCTTTTACCCCGGTGCCCTTATTTGCAAGGTGGACAAAGGACAAACACAAGTAAAGATTCAACAAGTTTATTAATAATAACACTATTAACCCTTAAATTACCCACATAAAATAAGAGGATACCCCAGATTCAAGTATACTACCCGTAAAGATGGTTTGGTTAAACTGCAGGCCCGATTCTCTGAGTCCCTCTGGTCTGTCGTCATGAAGGTGAGTCTCGATGGCCGCTTCTTCCTTCCTTCCTTCCTTCTCTGGTCAGTCTTCCAAATGGTCACGGCCGCCTCCCCTGTCGAGTCTTCGCTGCAGTGTGCCTCTGAGTGTGTCCCTTTATCCCCAGCCTGCTTGCCTTTCCAGAAACTTCTCTGGCTTCCGGCCAATGAGGTCCCAGGAGGGGGTTCCAATACCCAGTGGGTTTCTTGATGTCTGCCTGACAGGACACCAGGGTCCGCCCCCCAGGTGTCCATCTCCATGTTGTTAAACTTGTTATCAGGTAAGGTTTCTACAGGAGCTCTTGGTGACAGAAAGTCTGGCCCGATCTGGGCTTCTAACAATAGACCGATGCATTTCAATGAGGTGCCATGATCTCCTGCTAAGTCTCAAGTAGAGTGTAACGACCTTTGATGGGTGGTTGATGGGTCAGGCCCAGACACATTTGTGTATTGTACAATTGGCCTGCCTGAGGTGTGACTGTGTTTGATTTCAATGTGCCCAATTCTTTAATTTAAGATATCCAATTTTATCAGCCTTAAAACTAGGCCCTGTTTATATCACCACACAGTCCTAAATCTGCTTCCCCTTATTTTGAGGCCATGCCCCCTAGTTCTAGTTTCACCTGCCAGTGGAAACAACTTCCCTGCTTCTATCTTATCTATTCCCTTCATAATCTTATATGTTTCTATAAGATCTCCCCTCATTCTTCTGAATTCCAAAGAGTATAGCCCCAGTCTACTCAGTCTCTCCTCATAAGCCAACCCTCTCAACTCCGGAATCAACCTAGTGAATCTCCTCTGCACCCCCTCAAGTGCCAGTATATCCGTTCTCAAGAAAGGAGACCAAAACTGTACACAGTACTCCAGGTGTGGCCTCACCAGCACCTTATACAGCTGCAACATAACCTCGCTGTTTTTAAACTTCATCCCTCTAGCAATGAAGGACAAAATTCCATTTGCCTTCTTAATTGCCTGCTGCAGCTGCAAACCAACTCCTTGAGATTCCTGTACAAGGACACCCAGGTCCCTCTGCACAGCAGCATGCTGAATTTTTTTACCATTTAAATAATAGACCATTTTGCTGTTATTCCTACCAAAATAGATGACCTCACATTTCCACCACGTAAGTGCAGCATCCACTTCCAAGACAAACTGAAGGTCAAACTAGAAAAAATGGAGAAAGATGGAATCATTGGAAGGGTACAAGAGCACTCTGATTGATGCAGTTCAATCACTTGTCATAAATAAGGGTGGATTTTTGAGAATATGCATCGATTCATGGTGTTTAAACACACCTTTGAAATGTTGTCCTTACGAAATATCCGCATTAAAAGAGTAACTTCTGAGATTTTCAGGTGAAAGGCTCTTCTCAGAGCTTGATACCAAGTATGAGTACTGACCAATACATCTTGTGGAGAAGTCCAAGTGTTTGCTACATTATGTACCCATTTCAGACAATACTGTTTTCAACCACTTCCTTTCGGCAGACCAGTGCACACAATTTTCCTACTCTTGCCCATTCTACTCTCTCAGAAACTAGAGAGCAACTTTTAAAATTACAAGGGAAGATGATCTACATACATCATGAAAATCCAGGTATAGATTTGCCAACTTTACATCTGGGACAAATTTGCATCATAGAGTCATATAGCAAAGAGAGAGACTCTTTGGCCCATCATGTTCATGCCAGCCATCAAACACCTATATATTCTATGCCCATTTTCCAGCACTTGGGCCGTAGCCTTGTATGCTATGGTGTTTCAAGTGCTCATCGAATGCTTCTTAACTGTTGTGAGGGTTCCCGCCTCTCCCATCCTTTCAGGCAGTGAGTTCCATATAGCCACCACCGTCTGGGTGAAAAAGGTTTTTCTCACATTTCCTTTAAACTCCTACCCCTTATCTTAAATCTCTGCCCCTTGGTTAATGCCTCTCTGTTACCCTATATATGCCCCTCATAATTTTATACACCTCAATCAGGTCCCCCCTCAGCCCTCTCTGCTCCAAGGAAAACAACCCCAGCTTAACCAGCCTCTCTTGATAGCTGAAACACTCCGGCCCAGGCAACATCCTGGTGAATGTCCTCTGCACCTTCTCTAGTGCAATCCTATGGTGTGGAAACCAAAACTGTGCACAGTACTCCAGCTGTGGCCTAAGCAGCATTTTATACAGTTTCATCGTGAGCTCCCTGCTCTTATATTTTATAGCTCAGTTAATAGAGGCAAGTATCCCTTATAGAAACATAGAAACCCTACAGTGCAGAAGGAGGCCATTCGGCCCATCGAGTCTGCACCGACCACAATCCCACCCAGGCCCTACCCCCACATATTTTACCCGCTAATCCCTCTAACCTACGGATCCCAGGACTCTAAGGGACAATTTTTAACCTGGCCAATCAACCTAACCCGCACATCTTTGGACTGTGGGAGGAAACCGGAGCACTCGGAGGAAACCCACGCAGACACAAGGAGAATGTGCAAACTCCACACAGACAGTGACCCGAGCTGGGAATCGAACCCGGGACCCTGGAGCTGTGAAGCAGCAGTGCTAACCACTGTGCTACCGTGCCTTCTTATGCCTTCTAAACCACCTTATCTCCCTGTTCTGCTATCTTCAGAGATCTATGAACTTGTACACCAAGGTCCCTCTGATCCTCTACCATTCATCTTATATTCCCTTCCCTTGTTAGTCCTCCCAAATGCATTACCCCACACTTTTCAGGGTTAAATTCCATTTGCTACTGTTTCAACCATCCAACCAGCCCGTCTATATCATCCTGTAATCTAAGGCTTTGCTCCTCACTATTTACCACCCCACCAATTTTTGCGAACTTACTTATTATACCTCCTACATTCCCATCTAGGTCATCAACGTACACTACAAACAACAGGGACCCAACACTGATTTCTGCAGAGTAACACTGGACACAGGCTTCCAGTCACAAAAACAAACTTCAACCATCACCCTCTGCCTCCTGTCACTAAGCTAATTTTGGATCCAGTTTCCCCAAATTGCCCAGAATCCCACAGGCTCTTACCTTTTTCATCGGCCTCCCATGTGGGACTTTGTCAAAAGAAGATCCCACAAAAAGTATGTGGAAACCAGCCAAGGTGGCAAGGACTTCTTCAAAGCCAAGGTCCTATGAAGTTATTAAACACAAAAGCACAACAGTGAGGTGTAACAGAGGACAAATCAGATCCATTCCAGCTCTTCAATTTCTGTAGAGTGCTTTTGCATCTAAGAGAAGATCCCAAATGCAACCAAGAACGACATCTCGGAATGACAATCCCACAGATCATTGTGAGCAATTAAAGAAACTCCAGACAAGGTTACCATTACAAGATCTGGGCTTACCAGCAGATTATTTTTATGCTTTATTGACTCACAGACTCATCAATTTTGTACACTTTAGTAATGGTAACTAAACATGACCATGTATAGTAAAAACCATACTTCTTTGGAAAGGGGAAAGTATATTTAAAAAGGAAGGGGGATGTTGTAATGTGCCTTTAAGGGATGTCAACATAACATCACCAGAAAGGAAATGCGTCATGTGATCCAGTCTTTGTTTCACTATCTCTTAGAATCATAGAATCATAGAAACCCTACAGTGCAGAAGGAGGCCATTCGGCCCATCGAGTCTGCACCAACCACAATCCCACGCAGGCCCTACCCCCACATATTTTACCCGCTAATCCCTCTAACCTATGCATCTCAGGACTCTAAGGGGCAATTTTTAACCTGGCCAATCAACCTAACCCGCACATCTTTGGACTGTAGGAGGAAACCGGAACACCCGGAGGAAACCCACGCAGACACGAGGAGAATGTGCAAACTCCACACAGGCAGAGTATATACAGAGCTTTGATACCTTCAAGTTTTATATCTATGTATAACTGTTTTCATGTGCCTAGTCTTAATAAATGAATCCACAATGTATTTATCCAATTCCTTCTGAGCAATTGCTACCTGGTGCCTTGAACAGTAAATAAATCCAAGGTGTTATATCATTATAATAATATGATACCCACCATCTACTTGCCCAAGTCTGACCTGTCTGGAATTTTACAGAGCGGAGGTGGTGTTGGGTGATTGCCTGCTCTTTAGATCTGTTGAGGCCCTGAAATGGCTAACTAATAGCCTCATCCTGCCACTTCCAGCATTTTACCCACAGCAAGTGTGGGTTTACCCCATGGGGGAAGCCCATCAGCTTTAGCTGTGTGCGCTGGTGTTGGGCAAGGAAGGGGGGCACCCTTTGCTGGCAACCTTGGCCCATTTGAGGTACCTCTCCAGGCAGCATGACCGTCTCAATGTCATCCCCCCTTTAATTCATCCCCAAAGCCTCTTGAACACAGCCACCAGCTCCATTGCCCTTCTTGCCCACCTCACCTCCCTCCGCCCCCTCACACTTTACACTCCAAACCCGGACTTACCTGGGCTCCCAGACTTCCCTGGACTCCTCAGCATGGTGAGACTGCCTATAGTTGCAGAGTGGCACTGCTCCCAACTGCTACTGCTGGGACCACAGAACTCCTAGCATTAATTTGCTGTTTGGGCAGCAAGCAGCCACCCACACTCTGATTTTTAGCTGGGAAGGGGACCAATGTACCCATAACGTCCAGTTCACAGTGTGCATTTTACATGATTTAAAGTGTAGCCCTGTGTGATAAACAAGAGTAAATTTTCAACCAGTTTCATAGCTTTTATGTATTCAGCTATGAAGTCTGTTTGTTTACTCAGGGAGTGTAAGAGCCCATGGTGAGAATCCAACTGCCTAATCATTTTGCAACTATTTTACTTTGTTCATGTAGCTGCGTTGAGCAGTCTATTTATTTTTCCTCAGGGAATTTTATGGGCTCTTGGCTGCAATCCAACTGCCTAAGTATTTTATAAGTTCTTCACATTGGGCAGAATTTTACCAGCCTTTGAGAGGTGGCGAAGCAGGTGGAAGAGCCAGTAAAATCATGGGGAGCTGTAATTTTGATCAGCACCCCAACCATGTCCCACTGTCTGATAATTTTACTAACAGCAGGACCAGTTTCAGATAGCCAATTAAAATATGCAAAGACCCTATGCAGCAGGCGGGAGGTGGCCACCCGCTAAATGAAGACAACCTCCCAGTGGCTGTACAGAGGGAATGATTTTTTAAAGCATAAGGAGAGCGGGGGTATTCAGGCAGGTTAGGCAGCTCCTGTGGCTCCAACATTATGCCTGCTTTTCCCTTCAGTACTTAGTCCTGCACGTTTGTTTTTTTACTTACCTTCCATAGGCTTCAGAGCACCTGCATCCCTCAGCGTTTTCCAATCATCTGTTTAAATCAGGAATTGTGTGTGATTCGAGAATAAAAGTCCCTGACTTTACAAGTCGGCTATGGAAAAGTTTGTGAATTTGTCACAAGAAAGCAAATAATGTTCAAAAACTTGATAAGTAGCCAAAGACTTTGTAGAGGAAGTCGTTGTGAGCAAGGGGAGATTCAGATGAAAACGTTTATCTAAAATACATGTGATTGTGTTTTGTTGTGATTTCTGATGTAAAATATAAGTATTACCTCAGAAAATGTTTAAGCAGCAGCACTTGTTTTATTTGATTCTTATATTGTAAAATTAACTTGTCTTAATCGTTGGAACCTTGAGTCTTCATTCTTTCAGGAAACATGATGTTTGAATTTTTCTTTAAACATGAATGGTCTCTGCAGAAATCATCACAGGCAACAGAAACACAACAGGATGAATGGCCTCCTTTTGTGCTGTAACTGTTCTATGATTCAATGACTGGGTAACTTTATGACTTCACATTGCAGGCAGGAAACTTGTCAGTTTGTGCATCAAAATTTGGTTTGGAATTGCCCATGATTTTCCAGTCAAAAATTATGACCTAAACTTTCTGCTGCTGGGAAAAACTCTACTTTGGTAGTTCAAACTCATAAAACGAGCTTTATGGTAGAAATTGATTTAAACAATCATAGAATCCCTACAGTGCAGAAAGAGGCCATTTGGCCTATCGAGCCTGCACCAACCACAATCCCACCCAGGCCTTATCCCTGTAACCTCACGTACTTAAGCTGCTGGTCCTCCTGACACCAAGGAGTAATTTAGCATGGCCAATCCACCTAACATGCACATCTTTGGAGTGTGGGAACAACTGGAGCACCTGGAGGAAACCCATGCAGATGAGGGGAGAATGTGCAAACTCCACACAGACAGTAACCCGAGGCCGGAATTGAACCTGAGTCCTTGGCACTGTGTGGCAGCAGTGCTGCCCATTGTGCCACCGTGCTGCCCAAGTAATGTCACAAACATTGCTGGCATTCTGAGCTTTATGATGCAGGACTTTGCAAAATATGCTTTTTGAGTGGTATTATCAGAATACTTTGAAAGTAAGATTAAGATTATTTATTAGTGTCACAAATAGGCTAGCATTAACACTACAATAACACTACTGTGAAAATCCCCTAGTCGCCACACTCCGGCATCTGCTCAGGTACATAGAGGGAGAATTTAGCATGGCCAATGCACCTAACCTGCACTTCTTTTGGACTGTGAGAGAAAACTGGAGCACCCCGAGGAAACTCACGCATACACGAGGAGAACATGCAGACTCTGGACAGTGACTCAAGCCAGGAATCGAACCCGGGTCCCTGGTGCTGTGAGGCATCAGTGTTAACAACTGTGCCACCATGCCACCCAGTTACACTAAGTTTTGAAAGTATTGTGCAGCAATCCCATACATTATTATAGTGTACAAGTTTATATTTATCATTCCAAATCCGTTTTGCAGTGCCAAAAAGTACCTTTCCTTCCTTGTTATTTTCATTCTATAGTGATTAAAGTTTTGAGCAAGTGTCTGCTGCTGCACACATTTCAAGTATGTGACTTTTAAATTATTTGTGTTTTTATTTTCTTTCATGGGATGTGGGCATCACTGGCTGGGCCAGCATTTATTGCCCATCCCTAATTGCTCCTTCTACTCTGATGAAGGGTCATCCAGACTCGAAACGTTGGCTCTATTCTCTGCACAGATGCTGTCGGATCTGCTGATATTTTCCAGCATTTTCTGTTTTTGTTTCAGATTCCAGCATTCACAGTATTTTGTTTTTATCTTAGAGCAGAGAGGTTGGGGCTGGGGGAAGATCAGATCCAAGCAGGAGAAATGGAGAATGAAGGGGTTTAGTCAGGGCTTATCCGAAGCTGGGTCAGGCCACTAGTAGTAATTCAGGTGAGGGTGATGGGCAGCCTGGACTTGGTGGCATTCATCTTTAAATGTGAGCAGGAGGAGCACTCGGGCTCCAATGTCCAAACACTGAAAATATTTAACTAACTATTTTTTATTTTGAAAAGTTATGGCACGCATGTGATTCCTCAAAGAATTGCAATGATGACAAAATACCAAATCAGTTATGGGCACACGATCTGGGGTAGGAAGGAAAAGCTGTCATTTGAAGAGGCTGTTAATTTGTCATTAAAAAAATCTCAATGGAAAGTTCTTCCTTCCAGAATGTTAGGCTGCCATATAAAATAGTAGCCGTTTTGGGACAGGTTATTGGAACATGCATGGCTCCCTGTTTGTGTGAATCTCGTTTGGATAACAGCCTCAAACCAATTCAGAAACATATACACTTAGCAATGCACCCCTAATTGATCATCTATTATTTTGTCAAATGATTTTAAACAGGATCTAATCAATGCAGGGCTTCAAACTTGGAGAGATGTATCTGAAAGTACTGTACTTTGCAAGCATTTTTTTAAAAATGTGGCTGCTTGTGTTCAAGACATTTTAATTGCTTGGTTCCTTTAAGTCATTTGAGAATTCAATTTAAATTACGGATAACCTGTGCATTGTAATTTAGCTACTCCAGTCTGCGCTTTCACTATATCCTGCAACATAGTCATGATTATGAATTATCGACTGCAGGTGGCACCTTTATAGTAACAATTAGGAAAAGCCATTTTATAGTATTGAAAGGAGATTCATTTAAAGTGAACTAAATGCCATTACATAAATGGTGGAAATGTTTAGCACAAATAAAATAGCTTGCTTTGTAACCCCAGTCAGAATTAGGATTCTGGTTAAAAACTCTGGCAAGCCTTGCTCCTTTATTTGATTACCAGGATCTAAATAGAGGGACAAGCAGTAATGGGAAACAGGCTACCGGCTGAGCTCTGACGTAGGGTTATCCAGACTCGAAACATTAACTCCACAGACTCGAAACATTATCTCACTCCACAGATGCTGTCAGACACGCTGAGATTTTCCAGCATTTTCTGTATTTGTACCGACAGAACATGTTTGGTTTGGTAACCAAATTAATTGTGCCAATTAATGGCAAGAAACTAGGGCATGCCTAGGATTTGCCACATAGCAAATTCTGATCATTGTAATGGCACTGGGGAAGATGAGGGCATTGTTGCATTGTTTATTCAGCATAATTTGCCAAACCAGTTCAAAAGAGCAAGGAATTACGAGCGTAAATTACGATCAGCACAAAATGAGTTTCCAAGATTGGCTGAACAAATTGCGAAGGCATCACGTTTGAAGCTAGTTCTGCTGAGAAAACTAGGCCACAGCTCCAGGTCGACTTAATCACCATCACAAGTGTTTGAGGTACTCCTTGGCACTGCCAGCCTGGCACCTGGGCAATGTCCAACAGGCACCTTGGCACTGCCCGTTGGGGAAAGGGGTGGGGCATAAAGGGGGTCGACTGATCAGGGAAGAGGGGGGGCCCACTGCCACTCTGCAACAGGATCGGATCAGGGGGACGGGGGGCGATTGTTCTGGGTAGCAAGGGCTAAATGCCCATGCATTGTGGGGCTCGCAATCGGCCATGGGCCCCCACGATTGTGGGGGGGGGGGGGGGTGGGGTGGTCTTGGCAGCTTTTTCTCTGTCTGTAAGAACCCTTCTGTTGCAATTGCGCATGTGCAGCATCAGAGGTCTGCACATGCACAATAGCTCCCTCGATAGTCGCTATTATGCATGTGCAGTCATAGAGGTCTGTGCATGTGCAATAGCTCCCTCTGCAGGCTGGCTGGTGACTTAAGTCCAGTCAACTGCCTGCAGCAGTTAGAAATGGTCTAGCCCACATTTTCAATGACTAAGTACATAAGATTGGGTGTGAAAATGCACCCAAAAGACATGTCAGGAACTCTCCCATTTTCTCGCTAGCTGGACACTTAGGAATATTATGAGATTGATTCTAAGTGTTTAACCTTTTCCATTTTTATATATTCATTCTAGACATCTATTGAGATAGTAGTTCTGAAGTCTCTTTGTTTACTTGGGAAATGCTATGGACTCTTGGCTGCAAACCAACTGCCTCATCATTCTACAAGTACTGACTTTGTTTATACATTTGGCTTGAAGAGTGTCCACTTACTTGGGGATTTTTATGAGTTAATTACTGGATTTCATCTGTTACAGTAAAGGTTATGAGTTCTGTTCATAAAGTGGACTGTGGGTGTGGAGGTGGGTGAGGGAGTCAAGGTGATAGGTGAAAGGGGATTTAAGGGGAGTGAGGGGGTGAAGAGGTAGGGGTTTAAAGTCATCATAATATTCAACTTTATATTGATGAACCATAATTGCATCGGAATACTTATGCCAAGGGTATTTGAGACCTTAAGCAGAATTTTAAACCTGACAGCTTTGGACTTGGTCCATCTCTGCTCCTGCATTGAGGCCTGCAGCTTCCAGCATTAGAACAATCTCCAGGCCACTTACGACCTGGACCCCTGGAAAATTCCATCGCCCGCCAATCTCGAGAAAGAGATGAAGGAACGGGACATGAGATTAGTCCCATCTCCCGATCCTCATCTCCAACATGAAAATCCAGCCCAATTATGTTCAACAAAATGTTAGAGTGGAAACTTGACCAAAACAAAATTCTTGAAACTGATGCAGTTTTGATCGCAATTTGTACCCACAGTGCAAATTGTGATAAAATGGCTCCGATTGGAATACGTGCATGAGGTGTGCAGAATAGCCATCCTTTATTTTTAGTGGGAAAGATAAAATAACTAAGGTTTTCAGTGCTAAATTCTAACAAAACTATATACATGAATTGAACAATTATACATTGAATCTTTGAGGGTTTTTTCTGTTTCTTGTAGAGCAGCATATTTCTGTAACCTGAGATACTTCCATAGGATGAACATTAACAGGAAGTTCAATAACGGGTACCTCTTCTGTCACAGACAGTTTATTACTACTTGCTTCCATGGAGACATCAGTTATGTCAATAACCGGTCGATCAGGTACTTCGGTGCTTACGATTTTGAAATGTTTCTTGATGGCCACACAGACTGCTCGAGAACATAAGAACATAAGAACTAGGAGCAGGAGTAGGCCATCTGGCCCCTCGAGCCTGCTCCGCCATTCAATAAGGTCATGGCTGATCTTTTTGTGGACTCAGCTCCACTTACCCGCCCGCTCACCATAACCCTTAATTCCTTTACTGTTCAGAAATTTATCTACCCTTGCCTTAAAAGCATTCAATGAGGTAGCCTCAACTGCTTCACTGGGTAGGGAATTCCACAGATTCACAACCCTTTGTGTGAAGAAGTTCCTCCTCAACTCAGTCCTAAATCTGTTTCCCCTTATTTTGAGGCTATCCCCCCTAGTTCTAGTTTCACCTGTCAGTGGAAACAACTTCCCTGCTTCTATCTTATCTATTCCCTTCATAATATTATATGTTTCTATAAGATCTCCCCTCATTCTTCTGAATGCCAATGAGTATAGCCCCAGTCTACTCAGTCTCTCCTCATAAGCCAACCCTCTCAACTCCGGAATCAACCTAATGAATCTCCTCTGCACCCCCTCCAGTGCCAGTATATCCTTTCTCAAGTAAGGAGACCAAAACTGTACACAGTACTCCAGGTGTGGCCTCACCAGCACCTTATACAGCTGCAACAAAATCTCGCTGTTTTTGGGGGGAGAGAGAGGATCTCTCTCTACTCCTCCAGTGACCCACATGTTGACGAATTATCCATCCTTCCATGTCCACTTGGTACAGCAGGGGTCCGGTCCTAAAGACAATAATTCTCAGGATCCAACTTGATCCATGACCAAAGTTTCATATGACACCATAGGGGGTTTTTGAGTCCTCACACTCTGTGTGCGGCATTGCCGGTGTGGCCACACATTCCGGAGAGAATCAGGAGACACGATACTTCTGGAGAGATCAGCGCTGAAATCCTGTTCCCATTTAGGCTGATGGGATCTTAGGGTCCCTCCGATGGTGCCATCCCTGCCGCAGGTTTCCTGGTGGAGAGGGGTGTGTTCAATGGGAAACCCTATTGGCAACAGCAGGAATATTTACCCCACCGCCTCCCACCATCACCAAACGCACCACAGAGAGGGAGAAAAGTCTCACCACCTGTTTCCTAATTTTCCTCTCCCTTCACTGGCGACATCATGAGGTTCATGCCCACAAAGGGTGGGAACCTAATTTAAATAGATTTTAACACGTCTAATTATTAATGGGCAGCCCATCACATGATCCCCCTCATTATGTATTAAATCAACCTGGCAGTGCCCACCTGGCAGTGCCAATCTTTGCCAAAGGGTAGTGCCAGCGGCAAGTCCTAGTGGGAGTGCCATGGGGAATTAATTTGTGTGTTGGGGGGAGAGCAGGCACTGAGGGGGGGATGGGAATACCACCAATGATTGGGGGGAAATGGGAATGTCGGTGATGAAGGGGGCAGTGGGGGATGGGATTGCCGGCAATGATTTGGGGGAACGGATCGGAATGCTGGCGATGATTGGGGGGGGTGGGAATGCCAGCGATGGTTACTGGGGATACAGGGAGAGCCCCTGATGCCTCAAGTGTCTGGAAGGGAGAGAGGGAAAGTAAACATTTTGTTCTGAACCAGGCGCCCTTTAAAAAGGTTTTTTTAAAAGTTTATTTATTCGTGACACAAGTCGGCTTACATTAACACTGCAATGAAGTTATTGTGAAAATCCCCTAGTTGCCACACTCCAGCACCTGTTCGGGTACATTGAGGGAGAATTTAATATGGCCAATGCATCTAACCAGCATGTCTTTGGAGTGTGTGAGGAAACCGGAGCTCGCTGAGGAAACCCACACAGACGCAACAAGAACATGCAGACTCCGCACAGTCACTCAAGCCGGGAATTGAATCCGGATCCCTGGTGCTCTGATGCAGCAGTACTAACCATTGTGCCACCGTGCTGCCCAAAGGGCACCCTGATCTCTGTGGAGTGGATCTTGCCGGCTCTATGAGGCCCTGCCTCACCAGAGTAAAACGCACCCACTGATTATTTACACTAAGAGGCTCAAAGTCTGGAGAGAAAACGGATCTGTGGAGCTAGAGACCTTCATGCTGATTTTCAGTCTGAGCCTGACACTTAGAGAAATTGTGCTAAGATTCCTCCCCCTCACCCCACCCCATGTCATATTATGCACTTAATATGGTTTTTTATTGTTGCACTAGTGATAGCTCATTGATGAGATTTTGAGTCTTGTGTGTTTAAACATAAACACTTTTATTGGTAGGCTTTAACTGTGTATAGTTCCAAATATGGTTTTGCATGGAACTGTTGCATGAAGACCTGCTGCTTCCCGAATTCAGTTCTAGACTGTTCTCTGACTATATGACTAGATACTGTGGGTGGCACAACTCTCCAGTCTTACATTGAACCTTGTTCTGCCGAGCAGCTTATATTATAATACACACCAGATATAGACACATATCATCACAGTAAAACAAAGTCTTATGTCTTGACAGTTTTTTCACAATCTTGGTCTGTCATGTGTGAAGGAATGGTCATGATACTCTGTTTCTGCTTCATAGGTTGTGTGATAAAGTTCATTCTCTTTCCAGCACTTCAATTCAACATATTTTTCATTGTCCATTTTATCATTTTGGTTCTTGTGTTTTTTTATTAGTGTGACCATTTCAGCAATCTTTCACTCACTTTCCGCAAGATAAAATAATTCACAATATGGAAGAAGGAACAGGGCTGGGGAAGATCATCCAACATCAGGCCATCAGCATGATGGAGCAGGCAGCTCTGGAGGTCAGTGATTCAGTGAGAACACAAAGTTCCAGAGATGGCAAGGCGAGGGCCTAATTGAGCAGTTTGCCTGCCTGGTATTGTACCCTTTCCTATACCTCAGGCAATCTCAGTTTGATAATGTCTTTGTGCATTGTGAAGGCTGTCACCTACTACAGCCTGGTCTGTCTGTGTAATGCCAGCTCTTGTTATTTTCTCCTTTCTCAATTCTCACCAATGTTTGCAGTCCATCAAGGAAGATTAGACAAGGCAGATGCCATCATGCGTTCCATCCCTCCCAAGCACCAGCACAGAGACTGACACTCCGGCTGTGTTAGACAGTGCATCTGCACTTGGTGAGCGGTCTGTCCCAAACTGTCCAAAGAATGGTTGTAAGTTTAGAAGAGCCTGTTTCAAGCTTCTGTAGCATCCTGCCAGAGGACATGAGCACACTGCAGTCTTCCACAAACTGAGATCACAAGTCAGACCCACCTGCTCTTGTAGCTTTGTTTGAAAGCTCAAACTTTTCTCCTATTCATTTATGGGATGCAGGCATCACTGGCAAAGTTAGTATATATTTTAATTGCCCTTCTTGAACCACTGCAGTCATAGAGTCAGAGTTTTGCAACTCAGAAAGAGACCCTTCGGCCTGTTGTGTCTGTGCCAACCATCACATGCGTGTTACAGAATCACACAGTGCAGAAGAGGCCCTTCGGCCCATCAAGTCGGCACCAACAAGTGAGAAACAGCTGATCTACCAAGCTAATCCCATTTACCAGCACTTGGCCCATAGCTTTGAATATTATGACATGCCAAGTGCTCATCCAGGTACTTTTTAAAGGATGTGAGGCAACCATGAGATGAAACTGCCCATGTGGTGCCCTTGTGGTGAAGGCTCCCAACATTGTTAGTTGGTGAAAAATTGTGACTCTGTGGCGATAAAGTAAACAGCAGAGTCATAGAGTCATAGAGGTTTACAGCATGGAAACAGGCCCTTCGGCCCAACTTGTCCATGCCGCCCCCTATTTTTAACCACTAAGCGAGTCCCAATTGCCCAGGTTTGGTCCATATCCCTCTATACCCTCTTATCCATGTAACTGTCTAAATGCTTTTTAAAAGGCAAAATTGTATCCGCCCCTACTACTATCTCTGGCAGCTTGTTCCAGACGCTCACCACCCTCTGTATGAAAAACTTGCCCCTCGGGATCCTTTTGTATCTCTCCCCTCTCACCTTAAATATATAATTAATAATATAATTAATTATCAAAAATAATACAATTCCAAGTCAGGATGGTGCAGGTAGTGCTGCTCCCATGCACCTGCACACTTTGAAAGGTGCTATCAAAGAAGCCTTAGTGAGTTGCTGCAGTGCATCTTATTAATGTTGCTCACTGCTGCCACTGTGCGTCCCTGGTGAAAGGAGTGAGTTTTTATTGTGGTGGATGGGGTGCCAAAAAAGTGAGATACTTTATCCTGGAAAATGTTGAGATTCTTGAACGTTGGAGCTGCGCTCATCCAGGCAAATGGGGATTATTCCATCACACTCCTACTGTGTGCCTTTTAGATGGTGGACAGGCTTTGGGGAGTCAGATGATGAGTTGCTCACAATAGAATTCCAAGCTTCTGACACTCTTTGGTAGCCACAGTATTTTTATGGCTAATCCAGTTCAAATTCTGGTCAATTGTGACTTCCACAATGTTGAAAGTGGTGGATTCAGCAATGGTAAAAATGTTGAATGTCAAGATGGAGTGGTTAGACTCTCTCTTGTTGGAAATAGTATGTGCTTGGAACTCACCAGGTAATGGCAATGTTACTTGCCATGAATCAACCCAAGCCTGAATGTTGTCTGGATTTTGCTGCATGCCAATACGGATTGCCTCAATATCTGAGAAGTGAATGGTGCTGAAAATTATGCAATCCCCAACCTCAAACCTTATAATAGAGGGAAGATAATTGATAATTGGGGTGACATGGTAGCACAGTGGTTAGCACTGCTGCCACCGTGCCACCCCAATTATCAATGATCAATTACAGGGACCCGGGTTCAATCCAGCCTTGGGTTACTGTCTGTATGGAGTTTACACATTCTCCTCATGTCCGCGTGGGTTTCCTCCAGGTGCTTCGGTTTCCTCCCACAGTCCAAAGATGAGCAGCAGGTTAGGTTGATTGGCCATGCTAAATTGACCCTAGTGTCAGGGGGATTAGCAAGTTAAATACGTGGGGTCACGGGAATAGGGATTGGGTGGAATTGTTGGCAGTGCAGACTTGATAGGCTGAATGGCCTCCTTCTGCCCTGTAGGGATTCAAGTTGAAGATAGTTGACTTAAGACACTGCCCTGAGAAACGTCTTCAGCCACATACTTGGGCTGAGATTGTTTGTCACCAACAACCACAACACCTTCTTTTGTGTTAGAAGCAAAATATTCTGGATGCTGGAAATCTGGAATAAAACAAAAAACTGTGGTGATTATCCCTTTAAGGGCAACACAGCAGTGGAGGGTCACCTGGCTTGAGGCACCAGTTGGGACTGAGAGCAGGTAATCACCCCAGAAGGTGGAATCCTTTTTTAGAAGACAGCCTGAAAACATGTGGAAGACATGTAGGGACTGGGGGCAACCAGTGGGTTGCTCTGTGGCAGTTGAAGGGTGGGGGGAGGGTGGGGAGGGAGGGGGCAGGAAGTGTGCTGCTGGCCCCTGTACATTTTTCCTAATTAATAAATATCTTTTGTGTTTTTGAGATGTCTGTGAATGTGCATCATTACAAAAGTAATGGAAAGACTCAGCAGAACTTTTTTGTATTTTCTGTTTATATTCTTTTGTGACCCAAGCTGTTGCGCTTTGTTAAGGTTCCTTGGTGCCATATTCGGTCATATGCTGTCTAAATGTCAAGGGATGTTACTTTCACCTCACACCTCATCCTTTCTTTGACCAAGGTTGGAATGAACTTTGGAGTTGAGTGATCCTGCCAGAGCCCAGACTGAGGACCAGTAAGCAGGTCATTGGTGAGTAGGTGTCACTTATCATGCTCACATAGTTATGCTCTTGAAATAATGTAAAATAGACACTTCACCTTTAAAAACAGAATAGAAAATGAACAGTTTACCTTGAAACAAGATGGAGTCAAGAGGATGAGGTGATCTTCCTTGCCTGCAAATATACATAAAACTACCCAAGGCTGGTAGTAGCTTGTTCTGGATGGAATATTAAAATGTGAATTACATTTTTAGAACATTTCATTGTAGAGACTTTAAAAATGCAACAGATCTCCCCTGTGGGGCTAACACTGCTTTTGTCCAGGTGTCTACAGCAACCAATGTACAGTGTGTGGGGATTGAAATTCTACAAAATGGATGTGAAGAAGAAAATACCCTATTCCAAGGCAAGAAACATCAAATGGCTGAGATTCAAATCCCATTATGTGTCAATGGTAATTCATCAGGAATCACCTGTGTGGACAATACCATGGTCACCTGACAAAAACTAGCTCATGAGAAGAAACATTTATTAACATACACCTTAAGCTGCATCCAGATGGCAGTCAGTTAGGGAGACAATAAGACCACAGAAGGAAGAGATCCCGCCCAACCAAGACAAGAACCCTGCCTGGAACACAAACAGAAAAGTGGGGCTGTCCTTTCACCTGAAGATTTACAGAACCAAGCTATATCTTAGTGATGGATGGCACAGTGGTTAGCACTGCTGCCTCACAGCGCTAGGGACCCAGGTTCAATTCCACCCTTGGGTGACTGTATGTGTAGAGTTTGCACATTCTCCTTGTGTCTGCATGCGTTTCCTCCGGGTGCTCCAGTAACCTCCACAGTCCAAAGATGAGCAGGTTAGGTTGATTGGCCATGCTAAATTGCCCTTAGTGTCCCAGGATGTATAGGTTAGGGGGATTTGTGGGGTAAATACATAGGGTCACTAGGACAGGGCCTGGGGGGGATGCTCTGTTGGAGAGTTGGTGCAGACTCGATGGGCCAAATGGCCACCTTCTTCACTGTAGGAATTCTATGAAGAAATTCTATGAAATACAGGGCTTCGGTTGCAACTTCAATTGGAGCATAGATCAAAGACTTCTGTTGCAAGGGGTAAGCCGCTCTGAATTTATTGCCAAAAACTACCTACCTCCATTTTTTTCAGTGAACCAAAATGAAATCATCTGTCCTGCAATGTTTTCAACGTTCACCTCATAAAATAGAGTTAAAGTGACTTTGTAAACCCTTTAAATGCCTAAGTGCATGCTGCTTCTTTGTGTGTGTGTGTGTGTGCGTGCATGCGTGTGTGTTTGTGTGCGTGTTGAATGTATGAGTGAGTGGGTATTGTTGCTCTTACATTTTGGATGTTGAGAAATAAACCTTGATTCCTTATTTTAAACTTACAGGGAAACTTGTCCTGTGCCATTTCTTGAGTGTCACAACACTAGAGAGGTTAAAAACTTCTTTACGGCTCATATTGTTGTGGTTAATTCATTGAAAGGTGGAAAAAGTAGGAACCCTCCCACCATCTCTCCCTGTCTGCAACATGCTTGATGGCTTTTTCAATGACGCCTTCCATCACTTTGCTGATGATTGAGAATAGACAGATGGAGCAGTCATTAGACAGATTGGATTTTTCCTGCTTTTTGTTGACAGGACATAATTGGGCAGTTTTACACATTGTCCGGGTAGATGCCATTGTTGTAGCTATACTTGGAGGCTTGGCTAGAAGTAAAACCAGTTGCAGAGCAGAAATTGTCAGTACTACAGCCAGAATCTTGTCAGAACCCATATACTTTACAATATCCAGATTACTTAGTCATTTTGTGATACCATGTGAAGTAAATCAAATTGGCAGAGGACTGGCTTAGTTGAAAGTGGGAACATCAGGAGGAGGCTGAAATGCATTCGCTTTTTTACCAACGTGTACTTTGATACATGAGCCTCATTGTATCAAGTCTCTGCTGCTGTTTGTGGCCTCCGCACTGGTGTCATCAACCACCTCCTGAGTGGATATCCCTCGACCCTGAGGAGCCATTCCTCCAGCCGCCGCTCTCCCTCAAACACAGCTGGGATTTGTGAGTGGCCCAAGATGTAACTGTCATGGGTGCTTCCCAAGGAATGGGCACACACCATGATTTGATTTGATTTATTATTGTCACTTGTCTTAACATACAGTGAAAAATATTGTTTCTTGCGTGCTATACAGACAAAGTATACCGTTCATAGAGAAGGAAACAAGAGGGTGCAGAATGTAGTGTTACAATCATAGCTAGGGTGTAGAGAAAGATCAACTTAATGCAAGGTAAGTCCATTCAAAAGTCTGACAGCAGCAGGGAAGAAGCTGTTCTTGAGTCGATTGGTACGTGACCTCAGACTTTTGTATCTTTTTCCCGACGGAAGAAGGAGGAAGAGAGAATGTCCGGGATGCGTGGGGTCCTTAATTATGCTGGCTGCTTTGCCGAGGCAGCGGAAAGTATAGACAGAGTCAATGGATGGGAGGTTGGTTTGCATGATGGATTGGGCTACATTCACGACCTTTTGTAGTTCCTTGCGGTCTTGGGCAGAGCAGGAGCCATACCAAGCTGTGATACAACCAGAAAGAATGCTTTCTATGGTGCATCTATAAAAATTGGAGAGAGTCATAGCAGACATGCCAAATTTCCTTAGTCTTCTGAGAAAGTAGAGGTGTTGGTGGACTTTCTTAACTATAGTGTCGGCATGGGGGGACCAGGATACCTAAAAACTTGAAGCTCTCAACCCTTTCCACTTCATCCCCATTGATGTAGACATGGGCATGTTCTCCTTTACGCTTCCTGAAGTCGATGACAATCACTTTCGTTTTGTTGACATTGAGGGAGAGATTATTGTTGCCGCACCAGTTCACCAGATTCTCTATCTCATTCCTGTATTCTCTGTCATCATTGTTTGAGATCCGACCCACTACGGTGGTGTCATCAGCAAACTTGAAAATTGAATTGGAGGGGAATTTGGCCACACAGTCACAGTTGTATAAGGAGTATAATAGGGGGCTCAGAACACAGCCTTGTGGGGCACAGATGTTGAGGATGATCATGGAGGAGGTGCTGTTGCCTATCCTTACTGATTGTGGACTGTGAGTTAGGAAGTTCAAGATCCAGTCGCAGAGGGAGGAGCCAAGGCCCAGGCCATGGAGTTTGGAGATGAGTTTCATGGGAATAATGATGTTGAAGGCTGAGGTGTAGTCAATAAATAAGAGTCTGACATAGGTGTCTTTGTTATGTAGGTGTTCCAGGGTTGAGTGCAAGGCCAGGGAGATGGCATCTGCTGTGGACCTGTTGCGGCGGTAGGCGAACTGTAGTGGATGCAGGTAGTCCGGGAGGCTGGAATTGATTCGTGCCATGACTAGCCTTTCGAAGCACTTCAGAATGTTGGATGTCAGAGCCACCGGCCAATAGTCATTAAGGCACGCTGCTTGGTTTTTCTTAGGTACTGGGATGATGGTCGACTTCTTGAAGCAGATAGGGACCTCAGATTGTTGTAAAGAGAGGTTGAAGATGTCTGCGAATACCCCCACCAGCTGATCCACACAGGTTCTGAGTGCTCGTCCGGGTACCCCATCCAGGCCAGTCGCTTTCCGTGGGTTGACCTTCGAGAAAGCTACTCTGACATCTGCAATGGTGACCCCAGATACAGGTTCATCCAGGGCTTCCAGGGTGGAGGGCATGCTCTCGCTGACCTCTTGCTCAAAATGGGCGTCGAACGCACTGAGCTCACCAGGGAGAGGTGCGTTGGAGCCGACGATTTTATATGCCTTCATCTTGTGTGGTCACAGATGAGTTGGATGTTGAGGGTGGGCGAAGCCCATGACCCTGGTATCCTAGCTCGCCTGGTCTTGCTAAACATATCAGCCCTGGCAGAAAGGATATCTGTCACCTCCCTATTACATTTGTGAGCAGCAGACTGGGAGATGCCACAGATGACTCCTGTGCTACCTTGGAACAAACTGCTGGCATAAAAGTTCAGAATGGGTGTAACTTTAAGGGCCATGACATTGGATGTCCTCCAGTTCCATGGGGTGCCAGTTCATGCAGTATGGGGCAGAGGTGGTCCACTGTCCCCGGAATAGACTTAGTCTTCTCCGGCACTGCAGCTTGGACACCTGAGGTAAGAGTATTGACGCTGGAAGATTCTTGGTCGGTACTGTCTCCGGCATTGTTCCTCCATGTGTGGTTCTGCTCCCTGAGTAGCTGCTGACCACTGGTCCTGGCCATGTGTGACCTCACAGTCGCAGCAGTACTGCCCCTTTGTTGTGGCTGCCTCCCACCCTGTTTGCAGATCCCAACAAGGAAGGGCACCCACTCAGCTACCTTTTGAACAGTAACCCAGCATGGAGGAACCGGGGAGCAATTGCTGCAAGGCAGCCAGTACATCCCCACGGAGCAAGGGACCACCCAATATGAAGGGAAGTTAAGGCCTCAGAGCAAAGTTGTTTTATTTATTTATTTGTGTCACAAGTAGGCTTACTTTAACACTGCAATGGAGTTACTGTGAAAATCCCTTAGTTACCACACTCCAGCACCTGTTCGGGTACACTGAGGGAGAATTTGGCATTACCAATGCACCTAACCAGCACGTCTTTCTGACTGTGGGAGAGAACCGGAACACCCGGAGGAAACCCACGCAGACACTGGGAGAATGTGCAGACTCTGCCTCTAAACAGTGATCTAAGCCAGGAATCGAACCCGGATCTCTGGCGCTGTGAGTCAGCAGTGCTAATCACTGTGCCACCATGCCGCCCGCCTATATTCAATGTTTTGATCAGTAGTACTAACAAGACAAAACATGATAAGGTGTCACACTGTATTTTGAACCAACTAAACATAGATTTACAATCTGTTGCCTGAATGAAGTCTAACATGGAAGAGAGATAAAACCCACGAATGTCTCTGGTGATGTCATGTGACTTAACGCAGATGCATTGCTTTACAATACACAACAATACCTATGATCTGAGTACTTGCAGATGAGAGTCCCTTGAAAAGCTGCTGTCAATGACTTTTCAGGTTCATTACTGGGCTGATCTTCCAATCTGATTTATTATCATTGGAAAGGGTCCTAGGAACCTGATCTGCCTACATTCGTAAGGTACTTGGTGCTACAGGAAATTGCAAACTGGGTATTCTATATTTATTCTTTCACAGGGTAGGTTAATATTTATTGCCCCCTCCCTAATTGCCCTTGAGAAAGTGGTGGCAAGCCGTTGCCTTGAAACGCTGCAGTCCATCTGGTGCAGGTGCACCCACAGTGCTTTTCAGAAGAGAGTTCCAGGCTTAGACCCGCTGATAGTGAAGGAAAGGCAATATAGTTCCAAGTCAGGATGGTGTGCGGCTTGGAGGGGAAGTTAAAGGTGGTGATGTACCCATTCATCTGCTTCCTTTGTCCATTCAAGGTCAGGAGTTTGGAAGGTGCTGTCAAAGAGGCATTGGTGAGTTACTGCAATGCACCTTGTAGATTGTACACACTCTTACCACTGTGCATCGCGATGGAATGAATGAATCTTTAAGGTGTTAGTTGGGATGCCAGTCAAGTGGGCTGCTTTGCCCTAAATGGTGTTCAATTTCTTGAGTGTTGCTGGAGCTGGTGGACAGGCTTTGGGGAGTCAAGAGTGATTTATTCACCAGAGTATTCCCTGCCTTTGACCTGCCCTTGTCGTCACAGTATTTATATGGTTTGTGCAGTTCAAATTCTGGTCAATGGTAATCCCCAAGATGTTGCTAGTCAAGGATTCAGTGATGGTAATTGCATTGAACATCAATGAGAGAGGTTTAGATATTCTCTTATTTTTGATGGTCGTTGCCTGGTACTTGTGTGGCGCAAATGTTACTTGCAATATTTGGTTGTTAATATGGTGGCGGACGAGAATTCAACAAGAATGGGGTCATATGTTCCTGATGTAATTTAAACTATTACCATGAGAGGAGATGAATAAAACCACCCTCCTAGCCAATGGGGCAGTAATGGTTTAAATTGCATCAGGTTTAAATTGACTCTTGTGGTAATGTCAGCGATTCTGGTTTATTTCCCAACTGTTCACACCCAGAGAAAGATCAAAGCCTTTCCAACCCAATCGGTCTAAGGCACTTATCGATTCCTGAGGCAAGCTAATGAATTGCATATTATTTGCGGGCTCTACGAGGAAACAACATCAGAACAACTTCATTGATCTTATCTCCTGCATTTTCAAATCTATTAGTTTGCAGGAACATGCTAGGCTTTAAAACATAACATTTAAATGAACTCTTTTTTAAAGTATCGTTTCTACGGAAGAATGGTCAGCATATCCTGATGATGAGGGTTACTCTTTAACCATTAAAGTGCACAATGGAGTGCGACGTTCTCTTCATTCTGGCGGGAATGTGGAAAGTATGACACCGGGGGAATAATAAGAGAGCCTTTCATCTCTCAACCCAACTGCAAACATTTTTCACTTCCCACTTTCAGGTGTCCATCAGCAAAAGGTCTAGTATATCAAGGAGCGTTTGAAGCATGACTGGTTGGAAGAGATAGACGGAAAGAAAGAAGGGAATTTGCTTCTGCTTCGTAATTGCAGATATCTTCTTTTCTGTTGCACTGCTGGAATTGCATGTCAAGAGAGGTGAGATTAATGTGTGAGGTATTGGTTTTATATCCAAGATTAGTTACTGAAGTCTGAAGACACGATTCACTGCATATATTGAACCGTATGAGTTAGCTAAGCCCTGGTGCCTTTTCCACATGTATAATGAGCTGCTGTTTTTTTTCTCAAAAACATTTGCAGAGCTTAGGTAAATGATAAATAAATATCTCTGCTGCCTATAGATATTTAAATAAATTAAAATGTTTTCTTAACACATAACAAAGAACCTTGATGATATCTGGTGCAAGATTGACCAGTAATTAAATCTACATTTTAACAGTTATGCCCATTAATCAATAATCAAGGAGGCCATAGAAATATTGGATAATGGGTGGTGTGATCAGTGTTTTAATATGGTCCCAAGTTCATTTCTACCACTGACTTACATGAAAGCTCAGAAGCAAGATAGACTTGTATTCACTTTAGTAATCTTTCTATTATTTTATGCAACTTATTTGCTTTGTTTCCTCAACATGACTGATGGTGCTGATACAGTTGCTAAAGTGGATGTGAACTTCACCACTGAACCAAAATATTGTCAATTCAAATCCTTTTTCCACCAGTTAGTCAAACCTATTTCTTGCATTTAGGAGAGCTTTATTTTGACCTAGAGTTCTACTATTCTTCTTTTCCATGAAATTTCTCCCCAACTCCTCCAACAATATATGACGGGACTGCAACAGGTCGAAGAAGACAGCTCACCACCACCTTCTGAAGGGCAACTAGGGATCAATAAATGCTGGCCTAGCCAGCGACTCCCACATCCCTCAAATTTAAAAAAAAGTCTCCCAGGGACTGAGATGAGGAGGAATTTCTTCAGCCAGAGGATGGTGAATCTGAGGAACTCATTGCCACAGAGGGCTGTGGAGGTCAGGTCATTGAGTGTCTTTAAGACAGAGATCAATTGGTTCTTGATCAATAAGGGGATTAAGGGAAGAAGGCAGGAGAATGGGGATGAGAATCACATTAGCCATGATTGAATGGTGGAGCAGACTCGAAGGGCCAAATGGTCTAATTCTGCTCCGGTATCTTATGGTCTTATGGGTAGAGGCTCTATTTAGAGAATAATTGGCAGGGTGTTTCCAGGGAGAGGGGTGGAGGTAGTGATGAGAGAACAGAATTTGTGGCAGGGATCAAAGGCAATCCAAAGACAAAGATTTGATCTTCCCAACTGAGGAACCTTCTGCTCATCCAGTTCAGAATGTTGAACAAGCAATCTGATGGAGGAGATGTCGCAAGAGTTGGTGCTGAGGCAAAACTGTGTGAAACCAGTGGATTTGTGGAATCTGGGACAGGGTTTTGGCCAGGATTTGGGAGCAGGTGGGGGTGGGCAGGTGCGTAAGTTCCTGAAATAGTCCAGCATATCAGTTCCCTGTCACAGTCTCCACTCAACTATTTTCCTGGAAGCTGGATCGTGTGTGGAATAGTTAGGTACCTGCAAAGAGCAGGAAACTTGTTAAACTAATTAAAGGTGAATTAAGGCTACTGGTAGAAGGCCAACTGGAATTTCTGTCGAGAATACAGCCTCCTGATGGTAGACTGGGGAATGTGTGTCCCAGTGTCTATTTAAGACACCCTGTAACTGCTAACTAGCATGTCCACAGACCGCCCTGAGGAGGGGTTCCCTCTCCATAGTCATGATCCAGCCGCAGTAACCATTTTAAAGTTTACATTTCACAAGTGGCTCTGTGGATACCTCCACTTTGAGACACCCTCTCTCGCTCTCTTATTTTCTTTGAAGGCGCCTAACTCTAATGGTGAGGCTGCTTCTCCCTCAATGCTGGAGGGCTTCCTATTGGTCCTCCAGCTTCAAGCACACACCCACCATCCTTAATTGGATGCTCAAGGCACCCTCTGGCCACTAATTGGTCAATCCTAGAAAATTCACTGTTCGGTTACTTCTTCTGACCTTCTGGCCAGAATTCTTCAACCGTTCACACCAGCGGGATTCTCTGGTCCTACCAGTGGCGCACTCCCTGCCATGGGTTTCACAGTAGTGTAGGGAGGCTTCAATGGGAACTCCCATTGACAGCAGTGGGACCAGAGGATCAGCAAATGGTGCTCCACCTCCCACCACTGAGAAAACGCTGAGGGGAGACCAGAGAATCTCACCCAAAAGGTTTGGGAGCCTCATTTGATCCAAAAGTTGCAGTCTCAACCCCCAGTGGAAAACCTGCCACTGATGGCTTTTCAGATTATGCCACTGAAGGGATGTAGATGACAAATCAGAGATAGATCAAGGATAAATCCTTGGTGGAAACCAGAGGTAACTGAACGAGAGAGAGAAGTCACTGGAGGTGATTCTCTGACATGGAATTAGATTGATAAGAATGGAACCAGGCAAATCGAGTGAGTTCCAGCTGGACAACGGAGGAGGGGGATTGGAGCAGGGTGGTCTAGTCAACTCTATGAAAAGCTGCAGGAAGATCGAGAGGGATTAAGAGGAATAACTTATCTTTGTTACAGTCCCATTGGATGACATTTGAGACTCTCACGAGGTCGTTTCTGTACTGTGGTAGGGGTGAAAATGTGATTGAAGAGAATCAAACAATAAGTTGGGAACGATGGGCGCTGATGTTGAAGGTGAAAGCACACTCAAACACTTTAAGAGCAAAGGAATGTTAGAGATTGACAGTACTTGATGGGGTGAAGAGTTCATCCTGAAGAAAAGTTTGATGATGACTTACCTGAAGAGGAGGAACACATTAGCTTGAGAGAGAGACCCATTAACAATATCAGTTAATGCAAACACCAGGAGAAGTTTCATTAAAAATGCATTCATTTGCAGAATTTCCACAGCCTGGCGATAATTGCTATTTATATTATTTTTTCATGTTCACTAGCAAATGTATTTCTTCATTAATTTTGTTATGTGGAATAACTACGATCTCACTATTATGGAAACATTTACATAATGCTTGAATAACCGTATGAATGAAAATATACTATCATTTGCAATTGAAAGTAAGATTTGTCAGGCCATTAAGACTGCAGACACAAATATAAAAATTCAAGAGTCAATTTGAAGTGAATGATGTCTGCATTATCTGTGTTTACGGTTTGAATTTTCCCTGCTTTACTTTAGCACCTTTAATATTTCTCACCAAATGCACACTGGTAAAGCATTGTGACCCCATGAACTGCCTGTACTGGTTGAGATGGAGTTTCATCAACAGGATATTCAGTTTATAGAGTGTGGATGATAAATGTTTCACAGGCTGATGTATGTGCATCAGAGCAAGTCATGTCTTTCTCCATTTAATATGCTTCTGTACGCACAGTGCTTGAGCTGGACATAGCCAAAGACAGGTCAATGGCAGAAGGGCCAGTTTCATCCCTTCGATATCCCAGAATACCCTGCTTTATTATTTGCATATAATTAAGGCGTCAATCTACCTCGTGTCAACCAATCTCCATGGCATTCTTAATCTCTGATGCAGGTCTGGTGCAAGTGTTTTTTTGTTTTCAGGATTTGTGTTTCTTTTTGTGGTTAGATTATTTTGAAAAGGGCTACTCCATAGAAAGGACTGCACATCTTATAACACCCTTTAAAAGAAAAGGATTGTGAAGGAAAATATTTTCAAAAAGTGAAAGCAAAACAAGTGTCAGGTGTCCTTGATTTTGGTTGCTTGTCACTGGTTGTCCGAATTTCAGGTTGAGACTGAGAAAAGCTTCTTTGATAGATGACTGCAATCCATTTCAGTGATCAGTTTACCCTTTCTCAGAACTGACCCTGTGTAGGTCATTCCCTGGGTCACTGCCAATTCAACAGCAGCCAGCAGGATGTTTGAATTATTACCTATATTGGATTTCATTACCAAAGACCATTGTGATCAAAGAGGGAATTTTCTATATCTTCCATTTACTGATCTACAGCCCGTGGGCCACTGTGCTACCTCGTCTTTATTTGTTGATGCACTAATATTTATTCCTTCAAATATTTTCTCTCATTACGGATATTATCGTTTGGTTCTCTGGGGAATGTTGTCTGCATTGCTTAAAATCCTTTCAAAATATCTCCTCGAATTATGCGAAGTCTCAGACTTTAGTTTATTGGAAAGATCCTTGCAGGAAGTGTGTGTGTGTCGTTACTATTCAGGATGAGTAGGTGATTACATTTGGTGCAAGCTATATAAGTTAGGAACATTAGAAAGCATGGAACGAGAAATAAAAAAAACTATTTATTCAATCCTTTTTGAAGGATCGTGCTCAATTTATGCTGCAATCATTTATTTAATTTCACAGTTTCACAAGAGACAAATAGCAATAGGTAGAATCTAGGCAAAAAAGTGAACATGCCTGTTACTTCACCAGCGGGTGGTGGGGAAGTTCTCATTCTATGACCTCCCCGGCACAAATCCCCTTTTGACCCGCTCGCGAGAGTTTCCGGCCATAGCAGGATTTGCACCCCGCGTTGAAAGAGGCTGGAAAATTGTCCCCTATAGCTTCCAGCCTCTCAGCAATATTTAAATTAAAAATCCATTCATATCTATGTTACCCATATCTACCATTGCAACATTAAAAAAAAATTCAAACAGTATCGGTACAAAAGAGTCATGCAAGCTGGAACATTGATTATTCCATATGTAATATGGAGATCAATCACTACATTGATAAACCTTTACTATTTATCCAGCCATGCAGCAATAAGAAGCCTTGTCTTCAATTTGTGACTGATATGGATAACTGGGTTGAAGTAGTCGGAGTGACACTATAACAAATGTTCTGCAATATTGTTTTCAGCTGACATAGGAACATCGGGAGAGGAGAAGGCCCACCTGATTAACAAGCTTGCTCTGTTATTTTGTTAGCCATTTCATTATCTTTTTAATCCCAAATTTCATTCCTTCCTTTTTATCTCTTAATATCATTACTTCTTGAGAGAACAGTTATCTCTCTTAGAAGCAGCTTGATTAATTCAGTAGTTATGAATTTCCGGGAACTGTGCATTTTGCCTAATCATAACCCCTTTGAGTGAATTTTCTTTAACAGATCAGTTTTAACTCATAATTTGAACTTATTTGTAGGGGGGAGGGATTTTCCCATCCCGCCTGCTACAGGAATCGTAGTGGGTGGGGGTGGAGATTGGGCGGGGGGGACAAACCATGCCAAGATCCATTGACCTCGGGGCAGGATTTTCCAGTTTTGGTGCGAACATAACTGAAAAATCCCACCCTTTAAGTTTGCGCACTTTCATTCTGGATTCTCCTACTGGAAAAAATATACAGCTCCCATCAACAAAAATTCCCTTAATTACTTTAAACAACTTAATCAGACCACCTCGTTTCCACTCTCGGGAATACAACTCAAGTTTTCTCAGCTCTTCATCTTAGCAATGACCCCAAACCCTGGCTAGAATTCTGGTGAAAAGCTGATGGTTGTCATTGAAGGCCAGTATCTATGTCCTAAGGTAGTGCACCCATTTGACAAACATCTGACCAACATTTTACGTAACTTTTCATATCGTGACAATAATACAATGGCCGTAAATATATTTCAGAGGTAGATTGGAGCGAGGGTATGTGATATCAGGTGGGAAAAGCAAAAGAACTTTCAGCATGTCCTGTGGCATTTTAATGAAGCCATGAGTTCTAATGTTACATCGAGGTTTGGGTTCAATGTGTAGCAGTGGGTGGCTGGAGACCCAACAGATGCAATCTCAATTTTTAAAAATGTATTTATAGATTGTGGAAGTTACTCATGTAGCCCATTCCTAATCGCCCTTCAGAAAGTGGTGAGCAGCCTTTATTATGACTGAGTGACTTGTAAGGACTTTTCAGATAGCAGCTAAGAGTCAACCTCATTGTGAGGATTTGGAGTTCCTGTGGGCCAGACTGAGTAAGGACAAATGGATTTTTTAAAAATCCAACAGTTAGAACAGTGAAAGAGGGATTTTCAGACAAGTTAGCCTAAACATCTGTGGTGGGGAAGTTATTGGAGTCTATAATCAGGGACAGGGTTTCTGAAAATCTTGAAAATGTTATGGTATGGGGACATGTTATGACGAGGGGGGGGGGCTGTTTAATTATATTAAAATGCATGCAAATGCATGCAAAGCAGGTTCACACCGGTAATGGGCATGAACCTGATGACGTCGCTGGCGAGAGACAGGAAGATCCAAAGTCATGTTCTCGCCAGTGAGAACTGCGGCTTTCAGATTTTGAGCTGCCACCGGCAACCTCACAGATGGCAAACGGGGGCTCAAGATTTTGCCTCAAGGGTGGTAGAGATTTGGAATTCTATTCCACAAATGGCAGTTGATGTCACATCAGTTGCTAATTTTAAATCTGAGGCAGATACATTTTGTTAAGCAAAGGTATTAAGGGATATGGTCAAAGGCAGGTATATGGAGGTAGGCCACAGATCAGCCATGATCTTATTGGAAAGTGGAACAGGCTTGAGGGGCTGAAAAGCCTACACCTGTTCTTACTGTCACCATTTCTAATAATAGTTTATTTTATTTACTAAAATTTAATCCCCTTGGATCATTGAAGCAGCTGTCTGGATTACCAGTCCAGTAAGGTAACAACTATCCTATTGCACCCAATGTTTTATGTTACAGAACTTAGAGCATAATAACATATTTCACTCATTTCTGAAAACAGGTTTGCATGACTGTCTCCAGCAATGTGTAGAAAATGGACTCAGGTGCTCCACTTGATCCAACGTCTCTGCCAATTTGTGAATCTGTCCTGCAATGTTTTAGGTGGAGCATTCTCTGGTGGGGCCCTTTTATACATCAATAGTCAGAGATTGGCAATTAACAGCACCTCAATAATCAATGATCTGACAAATCTGAGGAGAAGAGGAGAGGAAGACCTGAGCAGCCTACCTCTACTTCTCCAAAGCCTGCAACGGGGACATCATACAAGAGAAATAGGACATGGAAGAGCAAATCTTTGCAGCTTCATAGCAATATGCACATGATTGCATGAGAGAGCATTGTTTTGCCTACTTTCCCTTATTTCATAGAATCATAGAATCCTACAGTGCAGAAGGAGGCCATTTGGCCCATCAAGTCTGCGCCAACCACAATCTCGCCTCGGCCCTATCCCCATAACCCCATGCATTTACCCCAGCTCGCCTCCTGACACTAAGGGTCAACTTAGCATGGTCAATCCACCTAACCTTTGGACTGTGGGAGGAAACTGGAGCACCCGAAGGAAACCCACGCAGACACGGGGAGAATGTGCAAATTCTACACAGACAGTGGCCCGAGCCGGGAATCGAACCTGGGTCCCTGGCACTGTGAGACAGCAGTGCTAACCACTGTGCACCACGGTGCAATCACATAAAATTCATTACTGTGCGCCATTTTCCCATGTTGTCCATTGTTGGTTTCTGGGTGATAACTTGTCCTGTCAATGAATGGGAAGACACGAATTGATGAGGACCAATGGAATTTGGAGGAGCAGGAGACGGACCAAGGAGTCATTGGCTACATAAATGTGGGAATCTCCATACCTCCAGGTCAACCAGAGGTCTTTGTAAACAACAATGTTCAGCTGGCATACAGCTGGTGGTATGGATTGAAGATTGCCGAGCTAACTGGAAACAGAAAGTAAGCATTAATGGATCATTTTCTGATTGGTGTGTGATGAATGGAGTGCCACAGGGATCAGTGGCCTCAATTCTTCACAATTCATATAAATGATTTGGATGAAGAGATAGTATGGTTGCTAAATTTGCTGATGACATAAAGGTAAGTTCTGAAGAAGACAGAAGGCGGCTACAAAAGGATATAGATAGGTTAAGTGAATGGGAAATGATCTGGAAAATGGAGTATAATGTGGGAAAATGTGAGGTTGTCCATTTTGGCAGTAAGAATAAAAAATAAGCAGATGTTGGCACATTGGAGCTGGATTCCAAACTGATATTTTTGCTGACTTTTTGTACTTGAACCTACATCCCCCTCAATGTTAAAAACAAAATGTCTTGTTTATTGGACTGGGTAGTGGTTTAGTTCTGAAGCGGCTGCGCAGCTTCATCAGTAGCAATCTTGCCTCAAGAATTGTGGGTTATTTTCTAATTGGATTTATTCACATTAACCACATTTACAACATTGTGATCATTCCTTTGTACCACACAATCATTCCTTTACCAGTTTTTAGCTACAGAAGTTAAAGACATTAGCATTATTATTATTCTATTATACTGTACAGGCTTTGCCATCCTATTTATTAGCTTAAAGTTCAATTTGCCATCTGTGACATATATTAATCTATTGAACTTTCAGTCAAATAATACCATTCTTACCATTCTTTTCTGAACAGTAAATCCACAAAGCCTTATAATGCTCTTAAAGTTCCTTCAGGTTTATTCATCTCTCCTGATGAAGCAGAACATTCCTTCTTTCAACAATCACAAATCTGGCCAGCAGTGTGCCAGACTTGAGCAGATACTGAGAGAAACTGCATTGTCATGTTTGCTGATATCTTAATTGTAACATTTTTATCATATCTATTCATTTGTTTGTACCTTGTATGCAATCAGAAATATTGGGCATGATTTTCCCCCTCGCTACGCTGGTTGAGTAGTGCAGTGGAGTGGGAAACTTAAGCAGAAGGCCAAAAAGAGGAATTTCAACCGGCGTCTGGCTGATTGCAATCTTAGAATCGTAGAATCCTTACAGTGCAGAAGAAGGCCATTCAGCCCATTGAGTCTGCACCAGCCACAATCCCACCCAGGTCCTATTCCCATAATCCCACATATTTACTCTGCTAACCCCCTGACATTAGGGTCAGTTTAGCATGGCCAATCAACCTAACCCGCACATCTTTGGACTGTGGGAGTAAACCAGAGCACCCGGAGGAAACCCACGCAGACACTGAGAGAATGTGCAAACTCCACACAGACAGTGACCTGAGGCCGGAATTGGCACTGTGAGGCAGCACTGCTAACCACTGTGCCACCGTGCTGCCATGCATTAATCTTGAGTTTTGGATTTTGAGGAGTGATGTAATTGGAATGTTAAAAAGATAAATGGACTTGAAAGGGTAGGTGTAGACAAATTATTTCCCAGGACATTTTTTCTGACGTAATCAGCCTCACGCCAGGGAACAAGGTGAGGCTGATTTAAATATGTATATCCTGATTTGAATCTGTTTAGTGAGCCCAGGACTCAATTGTCCAGGCGCACTTGAATTTCCGACCTCACCGGTGGAGGTCCACACTAGTCGGGATCACACATGTTTCCCAGCAATTGGGACCAGACATGATAGCCGGTGGGACCGGAGATGACTGAGGCCTCCCCAAGAGGTTGGGGACAGGGGGGGCAGTGCCCCTGGAGCAGCGTTAGCCTAGCACCCTGGCACTGCCTACTAGGGACCCTGGCATTGCCAGTCTGGCACACTGGCAGTGCCCATCCGACAACGGGCAGAGCCAAGGGGGTGGGGTGCCGTGGGATGGAGCCAGATGGCCGGTGATTGTGGGGGGCGATGTCCAGGGGTGGAAGCAGGTGGAGCCGGCGATCAAGGTGGGGGCGATGTCAGTATACTGGGAGATCGGCACACGCCCAATGATTCCCTGAGCATTCTGCTGCTTCGCCAGCGTATTTGGGCTCTGCAACCCCCACCAGTGTGAATCACCTGACGGTCTCTGTACTGCACAGAGTGCCATAAATACATTTAACTAAGCCCAAAAAATGGGCAGGAAAATCTCCCATTTCCCACCCATTAGATACTTAAAGTTTTGAGGGGAAAATCGTGCCCATTAGCTGGGATTTTCTACCCCTGCTCACGAGGGGTATAGATGGGTGGGCAAGAGAGGAAAATATTGCGGAAGCCAATAGCTCAGTTTCCCGTCGGCGGGAAAATGGGTTGCGATTGGCTGTTCCAACCTTCAATGGCAGGTCACATTTTCAGCCGAGCCATGTCGATAAGGCCATATGAATACATCAGAATATTATGAATGTTAATTATCAAGACAGCTCGCTGGAATTATGCCCCGGCAATGGATCGAAAGGCCACGTCAGCGTATACTTAGACCGACGTGCATCACAACCGGATATAAGCAACAGGCACTTGACAAATTGTACTTCTCTCATGTCTTTGAGATAAGTTCGCCTACCTTGCATAGTGCTGCACTCATGCCTCTGCAGACACCGCACCAGGCTTTAGCACGTCATCATCAGGGGGCTATCTCAGGCAATGCTCCAGATACCAGACAAATGGGAAGGCAGGCTGAGTTCCACTGTGCTACTGGTTAAAGATTTAACTAGGTGACAGGAGATGAAACAGTGGGAAGGGAAGGAACTAGAGGGAAAAGGCTTGACTGGGGATGTGGGGGAAAGACTGGACTGGTGGGGGAAGGAGGTGGTGGCAGCGGGCAAAGAAATCTCATGGCCAGATAGTAGAGAGTCAAGGGCAGCAGTCCCAAGGGAATCCCAGGCAGAATGGCAAGACTGCCAACTAAAGAAATACTTAAGTAGTGATATGAGCCTGAAAAGACTGTCTTTGTCCCAATCCAGAGAGGGGGCAGGGCATGTCACTCAACTATCAGTGGAACCCAATATGTTGTGCAGAGGGCATGGTCAGCACCTCACACATGTTGCTTAAGAGGGTTTCTGGCACGGTACTCGGTCACAGATGGCACAGTCACAGTCAGGGAAGGCATCTGTAGCCTGAAGATTGGGAACTGGTCTTGTAGGGGCAGGTACACAATTGTCATGTGGGAGCAGTCCATGTTTGTCACTGGAGTGGGCCTCAAGATGAGGTGAGGTATGCCGTACATGGGACATAAGAACATCCATCTCAAATGATTCAGGGGGTAACAGTACTGAGGGACCGATGAAAATGACACCCATCTGAAATTTCTATTTCCAAATGAGGAGGACTACAGAGTCGAGACACGTTAGTTGCATCACTGTTACAACAGAGGCATAATAAGCTGCCAATCTAAAAACACATTCATGCGACATTAATTCCAATTAGCTCCAATTGTTGATCTCTATGCAGTAACCCTTTAAAACAGTCATGTTAATCCCCCAGAGTGATAATGACTCCAAAAACATGTGGGCACCTGGACAAACAGGAAAAGCCTTTTGGAAATATCTGCACAGAATACCAACATGATCCCGAAAAATATCTAAAAATATATATCTCTCATCACAGCTGCAACTCACAAATGAACAATTCTAAAATTTCACAAATGAATACAGCTTTGTTAAAGTAGCCAGTTCACCTTGCTACCCTCAACAAATGGAGAGGTGGAGACCAGTGAACGAAGAGTTAAAGTGTTATTAAAGAAAACAAAGATCTGAATCTAGCTCTTCTGAGTTATTGGTCCTCACCACTTCTGAATGGTTCCTTGCCATCAGAGTTATTAGGAGATTGAGAACAGAGCTTCTATCTGACACAAGAATTCAAACTCAACATTACCACAAATGACCACAAGAAGGTAAAACAGTGTAAGGAAGAACTGAGAAACCACCTGGCTTGGAACTTTAATCACATACATAGAGCATGAAAGTTAGCAATGCTGAAGCCCAGGGAGAGTGCATAGGTTCAAGACCAACAGGGGAAAGGCACAATCACTGAAAACTCCACAATTAATATCATACAGAGTTGAAACAGGCCAGGGCATCACTGGATGAAACTGTAGTGCCTTAATATCCTTGGAAAAAAGCCAATAGAAACTTGGGCTTCTTGCTCAATTCAATGTAAAGAAGAAAAAAGTCTTATTATAAGCTCCAGTGTCACCCAGGCAAAGAATGCTCACACTGACAGAAGATGGAGTACTGAATATCCTCAACTACAAAAGGAGATCAGGACACATTCAGGAAGATTGTTCAAGGTCTCCAGAGTCTAACCCTGTGAATCCTGAAACTTTGAGGGAGATCGAGTTAAAGAAAAAGCATGTATGATGTCGATGGATTAATGATATTAAATCACAGGACTGAGGAGTAAAAGAGATCTGAAAGATAGTAGAAACTCCTACCTTTTGTAGAGGTCCTAAAACATAAATGCTTGCTATAAATAAATACTTCTGGTGAAAAAGAATATGAGATTGAGCAGTATTCTTCTTGGAGACAACCCCAAACCCTATCTAAACCCCGACCACACAACTAAACATCAATTGCTTCCATCAGAAGATTTTTATGCTTCATCTCACTCACCTACCTGGGCTCTGAACATATGTCCAATTGTGTTTGAAGAAGTAGAACACCTAGCATTTGAGTTTCTAATGCCTGGGCCACTCCGTTCATTGCAATGGCTTTGTTTGGTCTAGTTTCAGGGACATCGGAAACTCTGTGCAGAACTTGAATCCAGGTCCTGGCAAAGATTCTGGTTCTTTGGGGTGGACTCATGCTGCAGTTAGATCGATTTGCTAAATAAATTCAGGGCCCTGGCAATCTGCTCCTATTAGTTGTCTTCTCCACAATATTAGGACATCACCTCGCAAACTATGGTGTGACGTTTCTATTTCTGCCATTAACCATCTCCATGATGCCTTAATTGAGGCTATCAGTTAATGCCAAATTAGAAACAGTGTGATGAAAGTCCAATAAAAGAAGGATAATTCTGCCTCTATCCAGTTCACATGTAACCCTTATATCTGAATGAAAAATTAGAACTTTATTTCATCAGACTGAGCTAGATTCAAGCATAGTTGTTGCAAATGAAAGGATATTGCATTAATCTATGATGTACCCATGCTTTGCTAATATGCTCCCCCTATAACCCCACTACTCAAATGCTAGTGGAATTGTATCTGTCAAATACATAATATTGCTTCACATCAATTATTTGAGGGTATATATAGAAATGTCAGCTTATTATTTTAAACAGTGGACATCAACAGTGACGATTCCCAAAACCCAGATTTGGAAATTACTTACTATTAATAAAAAACAATGAGAATATTAATTGATCATCAATGAGAATATTAATTGATCATCAATATTACATGCAAATATTATAGACTAGCCATTCATCCACATTAGATAGCATTAGATAGCTGGATAAAATTACATTGGATATACATCTCAAAAACAGACTGTTGAGAATTTCTGCTCCACATGAGCCTCCTCCCATAGTTGCTTCAGTAACTTTATCCCAGCCGCAGGCGAGGCTGGAGAATTCCAGCTGATGTGAATAAGTTTTGGAAATACAGAATAGCACCTGATAGACTGTTTTCATCATGAAGTAGATGTGGTGAACGATTGGATAAGGTTATGGTTCTATTTTCTTAGTGGCATCGCTCCATCATTTGTCTTCAAATAGATTTAAATGAAGTTTTATACAATTTTGCTGGATTGGGTCATGCAGACAAGTGGTTGTTTTGAATGATTAGTTCCTGCTTATATTAAGGATAATTATCCAATATTCAGATACAGTTCCACTAGTATTTGAGTAGTGGGGTTATAAGGGGAGCATATCAGAAAAGCTTGGGTACGTCATAGATTAGCATACATTTAACAGTGCTGCATTATAAAGAACAAAGAACAGTACAGCACAGGAAACAGGCCCTTCGGCCCTCCAAGCCTGTGCCGCTCCTTGGTCCAACTAGACCAATCGTTTGTATCCCTCCATTCCCAGGCTGCTCATGTGACTATCCAGGTAAGTCTTAAACGATGTCAGCGTGCCTGCCTCCACCACCCTATTTGGCAGCGCATTCCAGGCCCCCACCACCCTCTGTGTAAAAAACGTCCCTCTGATGTCTGAGTTATACTTCGCCCCTCTCAGCTTGAGCCCGTGACCCCTCGTGATCGTCACCTCCGACCTGGGAAAAAGCTTCCCACTGTTCACCCTATCTATACCCTTCATAATCTTATATACCTCTATTAGATCTCCCCTCATTCTCCGTCTTTCCAAGGAGAACAACCCCAGTCTACCCAATCTCTCCTCATAGCTAAGACCCTCCATACCAGGCAACATCCTGGTAAACCTTCTCTGCACTCTCTCCAATGCCTCCACGTCCTTCTGGTAGTGCGGCGACCAGAACTGGACGCAGTACTCCAAATGTGGCCTAACCAGCGTTCTATACAGCTGCATCATCAGACTCCAGCTTTTATACTCTATACCCCGTCCTATAAAGGCAAGCATACCATATGCCTTCTTCACCACCTTCTCCACCTGTGTTGCCACCTTCAAGGATTTGTGGACTTGCACACCTAGGTCCCTCTGTGTTTCTATACTCCTGATGACTCTGCCATTTATTGTATAACTCCTCCCTACATTATTTCTTCCAAAATGCATCACTTCGCATTTATCCGGATTAAACTCCATCTGCCACCTCTCCGCCCAATTTTCCAGCCTATCTATATCCTGCTGTATTGCCCGACAATGCTCTTCACTATCCGCAATTCCAGCCATCTTCGTGTCATCCGCAAACTTGCTGATTACACCAGTTACACCTTCTTCCAAATCATTTATATATATCACAAATAGCAGAGGTCCCAGTACAGAGCCCTGCGGAACACCACTGGTCACAGACCTCCAGCCGGAAAAAGACCCTTCGACCACTACCCTCTGTCTCCTATGGCCAAGCCAGTTCTCCACCCATCTAGCCACTTCTCCTTGTATCCCATGAGCCTTAACCTTCTTAACCAACCTGCCATGTGGGACTTTGTCAAATGCCTTACTGAAATCCATATAGACGACATCCACGGCCCTTCCTTCATCAACCGTTTTTGTCACTTCCTCAAAAAACTCCACCAAATTTGTAAGGCACGACCTCCCTCTTACAAAACCATGCTGTCTGTCACTAATGAGATTGTTTCGTTCTAAATGCACATACATCCTGTCTCTAAGAATCCTCTCCAACAACTTCCCTACCACGGACGTCAAGCTCACCAACCTATAATTTCCTGGGTTATCCCTGCTACCCTTCTTAAACAACGGGACCACATTCGCTATCCTCCAATCCTCAGGGACCTCACCCGTGTCCAAAGAAGCGAAAAAGATTTCCATCAGAGGCCCAGCAATTTCACCTCTCGTCTCCCTGAGCAGTCGAGGATAGATGCCATCAGGCCCTGGGGCTTTGTCAGTTTTAATGTTCCCTAAAAAACCTAACACTTCCTCTCTTGTAATGGAGATTTTCTCTAACGGGTCAACACCTCCCTCCGAGACACTCCCGGTTAACACGCCCCTCTCCTTCGTGAATACCGATGCAAAGTATTCATTTAGGATCTCCCCTATTCCCTTGGGTTCTAAGCATAATTCCCCTCCTTTGTCCCTGAGAGGTCCGATTTTCTCCCTGACAACTCTTTTGTTCCTAACGTATGGATAGAATGCCTTAGGATTCTCCTTAATCCTGCCTGCCAAGAACATCTCGTGACCTCTTTTTGCCCTTCTAACTCCCCGTTTGAGATCTTTCCTACTCTCTCTGTATTCCTCCAGAGCTCCATCTGTTTTCAGTTGCCTGGACTTAACGTACGCCTCCCTTTTCATTTTAATCAGATCCTCAATTTCCCTGGTTATCCACGGCTCTCGAATCCTACCTTTCCTATCTTTCCTTTTTACAGGCACATGCCTATCCTGCAGCCTTATCAATAGTTCCTTAAAAGACTCCCACATGCAGGAGAAACTGCGGCAGCTTCACTTCCAACACCCGGACCCATGCTCCCACCATTGGATCACGTGGCACATCTGTGCTCTTGGGACCTTGCCTTCCCTGGAAAACAAGTAGACCTTTTGTTGCCTGATTAGATGAATCTTGACTGTCAACGGCCTGTGTTTCTGCCACCTAATACTTTTCCAATAAGGAAAAATGTTTTTAAAGAATGAAAAAGTTGCACAAAGCCTCCTCTTGCCCCTATGATTTTACTCACACCAGTGCCCTGGAGATGAACTTTTAATCCTTGGTGACTTCAAGTCACACTTGGTGCATTGGCAATCCTAATTTACCACAGCTGTTCAAAGATGCCAAAACCCAAAGTCTTTATGCAGGAAGAATTGATTGTTTAAAAATAATAATCAATGCTGACCTTTATTTTCCTTCAAAACCCATCCATAAATGCATATTTTTCTGTCCTTGAGCTGTTTACATGTTCCACAAATATTCCCAAGATACTACTTTATGAGCCAAATGTAATCTATTCTGACCTTTAATTTCTTTTTGAAATCTCTGAAAATAAGGAATTTTTACTCTGTATATTTATGTGGTCCACAAGTAATCCCAGGATAACAATGCACTGCTTTTAAAAATCCATACTGACCTTTAATTTCTTCTGGAATCATTGATAAATGGATATTTTAGCCTTTTTATTTACATAGGCTACAAAAGTCCTCAGGATACCTCAACTGCAAATGTTTGAGACAAATTGCGGTAAGGCCATATTGAGAAATAAAATAGGTCAAATTAACAAAGTTCAACAATACACCAACAAGTAGCTCCTTGTCACTCCCCTACTAAATATTTATAATGCTATCAAAAATCCTCTTTTGTATGACCGTTGCAAGTATCATTCCAAATTGTATTTTAAATACAATATTAGAATTCCATACAAATGTTGAGTAGTACTATGGGACACCATCGTGCATCCATTACTAAGTAGCATTAGGTAGGTTCAATGCTGAGTTCCTAAGAGATACTTTGAGGGAAAGTTTAAGGTGGTTAGATATCTCCACATGGGAAGGGAAAATGGCACCCAGAGTTTCTGTTGTGCTATTGTCAAGCATTTCTTATTAATAGGTCTGGATTTCCATAGGGAGTGGAATGGATCTCCATTCAGTTCATAGTTGAAGCTGTTATCATTTCCATTAATGATTAGGGTGAAGGCATTAATGAAGCAATTTGTTAATTTGCAGATCAATAGAACAAAAGAACAAAGAACAAAGACTAGGCTAAGGTCATTTGTGATAGTTATAGAATCATAGAATCATACAGTGCAGAAGAGGCCCTTCAGCCCATCAAATCTGCACTGAGATGCAAGAAACACCTGCCCTCTCACCTAATCCCATTTACCAGCACTTGGACTATAGCCTTGAATGTTATGACATGCCAAATGCTCATCCAGATACCTTTTAAAGGATATGATGCAAGCTGCCTCGACCACCCTCCCAGGCAGCAGATTACAGACCGTCACCCTCTGGGTAAAAAAACCTCCTGCTCCTCATCTTGAACCAATGTCACCTCATGACTGACCCTTCAACCAAGGAGGACAGCTGCTCCCTATCCACTCTGTCCATGCCCCTCATACTCTTGTACACCTCGATCAGGTCACCCCCTCAGTCTTCTCTGCTCCAGCGAAAACAACCCCCCAAGCCTATCCAATCTCTCTTCAAAACTTAAATGTTTCATCCCAGGCAGCATCCTGGTGAATCTCCTCTGCACCCCCTCCAGTGCAATCACATCCTTCCGATAATGTGGCAACCAGAACTGCACACAGTACTCTGGCTGTGGCCTCAACAAAGTTCTATACAACTCCAACATGACCTCCCTGCGTTTGAAATATGTGCCTCGATTGATAAAAGCAAGCGTTCCATATACCTTTTGTTGATGTTGTCCTTCTACACAGATAAGTACAGAAACTCCAGGCATGATCTTTTCACCATTGCATTCTGGATGCAACTACCTGGTATTCTAGAGACTTTGTAAATTTTACCTCCAATTTCTGCCTCACCCTCACCATTGTTTATCTATCTTTAACTACTTTAAAATAAAAGGAAAATACTGCAGATGCTGGAAATGTGAAATAAAAACAGAAAATGCTGGAAAAGCTCAGCAGGACTGGCAGCATCTGTGGACAGTGGTGTGTAGAGGTGATCACATTGGGAGCAGCAAATAAAGTAGACTAAATTAGAGGAGATGCAAGTGGAACATTGGCTCACCTGAAGGGAATGGCTGGGGCCCTGGACAGTGAGGAGGGAGGAGGTAAAGGGGCAGGTGTTGCACCTTCTGTGATGACATGGGAAGGTGCTGTGGGAAGGGGATGAGGAATTAAAGCTGATGGAGGAGTGAACCAGGGTGTCATGGAGGTAACAAACCCGATGGAATGTTATTGATGTTTGTGGATGTGTGTGTGTGTGTGTGTGTGTGTTGGGGTGGGGGAGGGGGGGTGGGGGGGTGTGGCTTAGTAGTATGGGGAAGATGCGTTTGGTGCTGTCAACATACTGGAATTGACAGAAATGGTGGAGGATCCTTTGAATACAAAGGCTGGTGAGGTAGAAAGTGAGGAAAGGGGGATTCTATCATGGTTCTGAGAGGAAGGGGAAGGGGTGAGGGCAGTGATGAGGGAGATAGGTCAAACATGGTTGAGTGCCCTGAAGCGGTGTGTGAGGTGTTGTAGTTGGGGTAGCTGTGGGAGTCTGTGGGCTTGTAATGAATATTGCTAGTCTCTCACCAGAAATAGAGACAGAGAGGTCAAGGAAGGGAAGTGTTGGTGTTGGACCCTGTGAGGGAGAGGGAGGGTCCAGACAAGAACGAGAAGCGACATCAATGCAATCATCGATGCAATGGAAAAAGAATTGTGGGAGGGGGCCTAAGTAGGGCCGGAAAAGAAATGATCCACATACCCCACTAAAAGACCAAAAAACTGGGACCCATGCATGTACCTATTGCCACATCCCATACTTACAAGATGTGAGACAAGTTAATGGAGAAATTGTTGAGTGAGCGAACAAGTTCAACCAGGTAGAAAAGAGTAGCTGTGGAATGGGATTCCCAGATCTATGTTTGAAGGACAGTTGGAGAGCCCCTCAGACCATTCTGGTGGGGAATGGAGCTGTAGAGGGATTAGACATTCATATTGAAGAGAGGGTAGATAGGGCCAGGAAACTGGAAATTGTTGATATGACATAGGGGATCAGATGAATCATGAATACAGCTCAAAAGAGACTGGCCAAGGGGAGGGAAAATGGAATCAAGGTAAGAAAAAAGTAATTCTGTGGGGCAGGAGGAGGCTGACATGATGGGACCAGCAAGACAGTCCTGTTTGTGGATTCTGGGAAGGAGGTAGAAGTAGGCTATTCAGGATTGGGGGATTATGAGGTTAGAAGTTGTAGAAGGAAGATCTCTAGAGGAGATGAGGTCAGTGACAGTCCTGGAAACAATGCCTTGATGTTTGGTGGTGAGGTCATGGTCCAGGGGTTGTAGGAAGAAGTTAGATCACAGCCTCTGCAAGGTAGAGGTCAGTATATCAGACACCAATAGCACCACTGCTGTTGGCAGGTTTGATAACAAAGTCAGGGTTGGACCTGAGAGAGTGAAGTGCAGTAAGTTCAGAGAAAGGCAGGTTAGAGTGGGTGAGAGGAACAGAGAAATTAAATAGCCGAGGTCACACCGACAATTCACAATAAAAAGACCATAAGGAACATAGGAACATAGAAATTAGGAGCAGAAGTGGGCAAATTCAGCCCTTCGAGCCTGCACCGCCATTCAATCAAATCATGGCTGATCTCTCCCTGGTCTCAAATCCACCTCCCCACCTGTTCCCCATATCCCTCTTTCATTTTTGTATTAGAAATATATCTATCTCCTTCTTGAAACCATTCAATGATTCAGACTCCACCGCGTTATGGGGCAGCAAGTTCCACAAATTCACCATCCTCTGCGAGAAGTAGTTCGTCTTCATCTCAGTTTTAAATCTACCACCTCACAATCTATGCTTGTGACCACTTGTTCTAGGTTGCCCCATAAGGGGAAACATTTGGTCTACATTTACTTTATCAATCTATTTTAAATTTTATATAACTTGATCAGATCTCCTCTTATCCTTCTTATCTCCAGCAAGTACAAGCCCAAACTGTTTAATCTCTTCTCATATGTCAACCCTTTCATCCCCGGAATCAATCTGGTGAACCTCCTCTGAACTGCCTCCAATGCCACCACATCCTTCCTCAAACAAGGAGATCAAAACTGGACACAATACTCCAGATGTGGTCTCAGCAACATCCTATACAATTGCAACAACACTTCTCTACTTTTATACTCCAGTCCTTTTGCAGTAAATGCCAACATCTCATTTACCTTTTTTATTATGCACTGCACCTGCATACCGACTTTTTGCAATTCATGAACATCGACACCCAGATTCCTCTGTCTGGACGCATTTTGAATCTGCTTTCCATTTAGATAATAATTTGCCTTTCTATTTTTTCTGCCAAAGTGGATAACCTCACACTTACCAACATTATACTCCATCTGCCAAATTTTGGCCCATTCTCCTAGCCTATCTATATCTGTCTGTAGAATCTTTAGATTCTCTTCACTGCCTGCTTTCCCACCTATTTTACTGTCATCCCCAAATTTTGCTATGTTACTCTCTGTCTCTGCTTGCAGATTATTTATATAGGTTGTAAACAGTTGAGGTCCGAGGACTGAACTCCTGCAGCACCCCACTAGTTACATTTCACCAGCCAGAGAAGGGCCCATTTATCCTAACCCTTTGCTTTCTGCCAGACAGCCAATCGTCAATCCAATCTAGTACTCTACCCCCAGTCCTCTGCGATCCCACCTTCTGGATCAGTCTTCTCAAGAGCAACCAGGAGGCCAGAGGGAGAGATCCAGGTAGAGAGAGATAATTCGAGGTGGGTTAAAGGATCCATTGAATGGGGGGGAGCCCAAAGAAGTGACAAAGGTTACAGAAGAGTTCAGCACTGTGCCGAGAGCAAAATTCATTAAGGTGAGGATGTAAGGCAATGAAAGTGAGTCCTTTGCTGAGGACAGAACATTCAGCATCAGCGTAGGAAAGGTCAGAGGGTATAATTTATGCATGGCAAGGGCTGGGATTAGAAGGAGGGGTGGGATCAGAGGGATGGGAATGTGGAGAGTCCTGGATGGGCATTGGTATCAATAAGTCTTTAGTCTTTAACATTATCATCAACACTCCATTTTCCTTGTGCCCATGACATTTTTGTCACATCTCTCCTGAGCTCCCACCTATCCCTGGCCTTCTATTTTCCTTCACCAGCCCCACCTCCTCTAAAACAGAATAAAATCCATCACATTTCTCTCTCTCTGTAGCTCTGAAGAAGTCATGTGGACTTGAAATGTTAACTCTGTTTCTCTTTTCTGCCAAATCTGCTGAGTTTTTCCAGCATTTTCTCTTTCAACCTGCCCTGCCTGGCCTCTCCTCTTCCTTTCACCAGATTGGTATCCAGAGCTCACTGACATTGTGGAGGTGATAGCAAAGGCATAAAGATGGCACAGTGGTTAGCGCTGCTGCCTCACAGTGCCAGGGACCTGGGTTCGGTTCCTGACTTGGGTCATTGTCTGTGTGGAGTCTGCATGTTCTCCCTATGTCTGCGTGGGTTTCTTCCGGGTGCTCCAGTTTCCTCCCACAGTCCAAAGATGTGCAGGTTAGGTGCATTGGCCATGCTAAATTGCTCCTTAGTGTACCCGAACAGGCCCTGAGTGTGGCGACTGGGAGATTTTCGCAGTAACTTCATTGCAGTCTGAATTTATGCCTACTTGTGACTAATAAATAAACTTTACTTTATAATTTGGAGACAGCCTTGAGACTTGTGCTTTGGGTGCAACACTGATCTCACAGCAGTTCCTGACAATGACCCATTGGTATAATTTGGTCCCGTTCAGCTTCTTGTCACTTGTGACTAACATGAAGTTGATGGTGGGGTTTTAGTAATGATATTATTATCAAAGGTCAAAATAAGACAATTGGGCTTACTCTTGTTCAAGATTGTCATTATCGAGCACTTGTTTTGTGCAGTACGAAGTCTCACAACACCAGGTTAAAGTCCAACAGGTTTATTTGGTAGCACAAGCTTTCGGAGTGTCAGCTCTGAAAGCTTGTGCTACCAAATAAACTTGTTGGACTTTAACCTGACGCTGTGAGACTTCTTACGGTGCTTACCCCAGTCCAACGCCGGCATCTCCACATCACTTGTTTTGTGAACATGGTACTTGGCACGTGTCAGTCCAAGGTCGGATATTATTTTGGTCCTGCTGATAAACTGGCATAAGCAACATAAGCAACAGCTGAACATTGTAGAATCATCAGAGGACAACCGATGAAGCAGCTGTAGATGGTTGCAATAGGAAGAGGATTCTGATGGTCAGGAATTCAGAGGAGATGGGATTGAGAGAGAAGAACGTAGGCATACAGACAAATTAAGCTCAGAGGTAGGGAGAGAAGGCTGGGTTTTCCAGCCCCACGCGTTTTCCAGTGGTGGAGGTGGCTCGCCATTGGCCACCAGCGGGGTCTTCCAGTCCTGCTGATGTCTACAGTGTTTTGCATGGCTCACCCATCCCACTGCTAAGGAACCTGCCACAGGAGGACTGGAAAATCTCACTGGTGGAAAGGGCCGGAAAATCCCACTCAAGGGTTCAGGGCTGTTGTCAGCAGGATTAGGGATATGTATTTTTTATTCATTTATGGGAGGTGGGCGTCGCTGGACGGCCAGCATTTGTTGCCCATTCCTAGTTGCCCTTGAACTGAGTGGCTTGCTCGGCTATTTTAGAGGACAGCTGAGAGTTGACCATATTGCTGTGGCTCTGGAGTCACATGTAGGCCAAACCAGGTAAGGACAGCAGATTTCCTTCCCTAAAGGACGTGTGTGGTTTGGTAAGCAATGGAAAGAGAGGAAAGTAGCAGCTGTTGATTTGTGGATGATCTCTATCTTACTATCAAAGAACTACACAAGTTCTTTCTACTTGTTAGAGCTGAGAGTTGAAGGAGTGGAAACAGAGACTTATGGTGGTTATGGTGGAGAAGAAAAGAAGCACAAAGTCATCTTTGTTCTCTAGAAAAATCCTAGATTAATGGACCCTTTTGGCAGAAGACAATGAGGCCTGGTAGAGTGAGTCAAACCAGATTGGGCAACGTCAATGTTTCCTCAGATTTACATCCTTTAGGTTTGTGGTGAATCACTGTAGTATTGTCTGTTTATGTGATATGCCTGGACACGCCCCTGCTGCCTCAATCCGGGGCTCCGCCCTTCTCTGGGTATAAAGGTGACTGCTCTCCACCCCTTTTGCCTCAGTTCGGATTAGCTATCGTTCGGGTGTGCTCCAGTTCTTTCGTTAATAAAAGCCTGTTATTTCACAACAACGAGTCTTTGCGTAATCAATGGTGCATCAATTTTATTAACAAAAGTTTTTGGGATGGAGCAACTCTTAAAACCTGATAAATTGGACGTGGATCCCCAGGCTGTTGGGGCCTCAAACTCTTTTGATCACTGGCTGCGCTGCTTCGAGACCTTCATCACCTCCTCCTCCGCCGTCGTCGTAACCGACATCGACAAACTACACGTGCTCCACGCCCGCGTCAGCGCTCACGTCTTCGCGATGATCCGAGATGCGGAAACTTACCAGGAGGCAATCGATTTCCTAAAGAGCCAGTTCAACCGGCAGCCGAATGAGGTCGACGCCAGACATCTGCTGGCCACTCGCAGACAGCAGCCGGGGGAATCGACTGAACAATTCCTGCGCGAACTGTGTGCACTCGGCAGAGCCTGCAGCTGCAAGGCCGTTTCAGCCACCCAAAACGCCGACGACCTGATCAGAGATGCCTTTGTCGCGGGCATCAGGTCAACCTATATCCGGCAGCGTCTGCTGGAACAAGGTGGGCTGGACCTGAAGAAAACTGTGGAGCTTGCCGGCTCGCTGGAGGTGGCTTTCCGGAATCTCGAGGCCTACACCCCCGACCACGAGGGCGCACCGTGGACACCGTGACCACAGCCATCTCTGTACCCGGGAGGGCCGCAAACCTACGCCACGCCCCGTCCCGACGCCGAACTGACCACTGTGGCAGTCTCCGGAGGCCCGAAGTGCTACTTCTGCGGCCTGGAGAAGCACCCACGACGAGGCTGCCCGGTGAAAGATGTGATCTGCTCTGGCTGCAGTAAGAAGGGCCATTCCCTGAAAGTTTGCAGGGCAAAACCGGCCTCCAGGCTCAGCAGCGCCACGTGCGATCTGCGGGAGGCACCGTCTTCGACGCCATCGGCCTTGTGCGATCTGCGGGAGCCGCGATTTTGGACGCCATCGGCGGCTGCCATCTTGGACGCCATCAGCCACGTGCGACCCATGGGAGCCACCATCTTGGATGACATCAGCCGCGTGCGAGTCACGCGGGCCGCCATTTTGGGAACTGTCCACCGCGTGCGGCTCCTTGCCTAATCCGACGGTGGCCTCGGTCGCATTGGATCAGTCCAAGCCTCACCAACTCACCTGGTCTATGATGGACGTCAAGGTAAACGGCCACACTACTAACTGCTTATTTGACAGTGGGAGTACGGAGAGTTTTATCCACCCTAACACGGTGAGTCGCTACGCACTGCCAGTACTGCCAATGCAGCAATCAATCTCCATGGCTTCAACGTCCCAGTTGGTGAATGTCCTCGGCTACTGTGTGGCAACTCTGACTCTACGGGGCACGGTGTACGAGAAGTACAGGCTCCTCGTGCTGCCACAGCTCTGCGCTGCCGTACTACTGGGGCTAGATTTCATGTGTCACATTGGGAGCATCACCATGGTGTATAATGGGCCTTTTCCCCCAATCTCCGTCCAAAGTCCGCAGCTATTAGACCAGCCACCGCGCACCACCTGTGGTCTCTCGACCCTTAAAGTTGCCCCTCCCTCGCTCTTTGAACACCTCGCCCCCGACTGCAAGCCCATTGCCACCAAAAGCAGACGGTACTGCGCTGGGGATAGAGCGTTTATTAAGTCCAAGGTCCGACGCCTCCTGGGGGAAGGGATCATTGAGGCCACTACCAGCCCCTGGAGAGCCCAAGTGGTGGTTGTTAAGACTGGGGAGAAACATCGCATGGTTATCGACTACAGTCAGACCATTAACCGATACACGCAGCTGGACGCGTATCCCCTTCCCCGCATCTCTGACATGGTCAATCAGATTGCACAATATTGGGTGTTCTCCACCATTGATTTGAAGTCTGCATACCACCAGCTCCCTATCCGCCTGGAAGACCGCCAATACACTGCCTTCGAGGCGGATGGCCGTCTCTATCACTTCCTTTGGGTCCCCTTCGGCGTCACCAACGGGGTCTCGGTTTTCCCGCGTGAGATGGACCGAATGGTGGACCAGAACGGGCTGCGGGCCACCTTCCCAGTACCTGGATAACGTCACCATCTGCGGCCATGATCAGCAGGACCACGACGCCAACCTCCAAAAATTCCTCCACACCGCGGCACTCCTCAATCTGACCTATAATAAGGAAAAGTGCGTATTCTGCACGCGCCGCCTCGCCATCCTTGGTTGTGTTGTGGAGAACGGGGTCATTGGCCCCGACCCCGACCGCATGAGTCCCCTCCTGGAACTTCCCCTCCCCACCACCCTCAATGCACTGAGGAGATGCCTAGGCTTCTTCTCGTACTACGCCCAGTGGGTCCCCAATTATGCGGACAAAGCCCGTCCGCTCATCAAATCCACATCTTTTCCCCTAGCGGCGGAGGCTCGGCTGGCCTTTGACCGCATCAAACCAGATATCGCGAAGGCCACGATGCACGCTGTAGACGACTCCACCCCATTTCAGGTGAGGAGCGATGCGTCTGACTATGCCCTAGCTGCCACTCTTAACCAGGCGGGCAGACCTGTGGCCTTCTTCTCGCGCACCCTCCAGGGCCCTGAAATTCGACACTCCTCTGTCGAAAAAGAGGCACAAGCCATCGTGGAGACTGTGCGGCACTGGCGCCACTACCTAGCTGGCAAACAGTTCACCCTGCTCACGGACCAACGGTCCGTTGCCTTTATGTTCAGTAACGCGCAGCGGGGCAAAATCAAGAATGATAAGATTTTGAGGTGGAGGATCGAGCTCTCCACCTACAATTACGACATTTTATACCGGCCTGGGAAGCTCAATGAGCCCCCAGACGCCCTGTCCTGGGGGACCTGTGCCAGCGCGAACCTAGACCGGTTACAGACTCTCCACAACGGCCTCTGCCACCCGGGGGTGACCAGGTTCTTCCACTTCATCAAGACCCGGAACCTGCCCTATTCGAGGAAGTCAGGTCTGTAACCAGGCACTGCCAAGTCTGCGCGGAGTGCAAGCCGCACTTCTATCGGCCAGACAGAGCGCACCTCATCAAAGCCACCCGCCCTTTCGAACGCCTAAGCGTTGACTTCAAAGGCCCCCTCTCCTCTTCTGACCGCAACATATACTTCCTCAACGTCATCGATGAGTATTCGCGGTTCCCCTTCGCTATTCCCTGCCCGGATATGACCTCGGCCATGGTCGTCAGGGCCCTGCACATCCTCTTCACTCTGTTTGGTTTCCCCTGCTATATTCATAGCGACTGGATTCCTCTTTTACGAGTGACGAGCTGCATCAGTACCTACTCTCCAAAGGTATAGCCTCGAGTAGGACCACCAGCTACAACCCCAGGGGGAACGGACAGGTGGAGAGGGAGAATGCGACAGTCTGGAAGGCTGTTTTATTAGCTCTCCGGTCTAAGGGTCTTCCAGTCTCCTGCTGGCAAGAGGTCCTCCCTGATGCGCTACACTCAATTAGGTCACTACTATGCACGGCTACCAACGCCACCCCCCATGAACGAATGTTTGTTTTCCCCAGGAAGTCTTCCTCGGGGACCTCACTACCGTCGTGGCTGATGTCCCCAGGCCCTGTCCTGCTCCGGAAGCACGTGCGGACCCATAAATCAGACCCCCTGGTCGAAATGGTCCAACTCCTCCACGCCAACCCCCAATACGCCTACGTGGTGTATCACGACAGGCGGGAGGACACGGTCTCCATTCGCGTTCTGGCACCCGCGGGTACTACATCCCATGGCCCCTCACCCCCAGCTCCCAACGTTGCCCATGATGCACCAGGGTCGCAGCATGCTCATCTAGCCCCCATGTACGGCACGCCTGAGCCCCAGGAGCAGCCTCCACACACCCAGCAGTCTGAAGGCACTACGGACGGCTTCACCGATTATGGGCTGGCGTCTGAGTCATCACCGTGGCCTTCTGTACCGGCATCACGGCCGACACTGCTGCAGTCACAGCGGCAAATCAAGCCCCCGGAGAGACTGAACTTGTAACTCTGTGACTGTCATTCCATCACCTCGCCCCCGCTGAACTTTTTTTTTTAAACAGGGGGTGAATGTGGTGAACCACTGTAGCATTGTCTGTTTATGTGATATGCCTGGACACGCCCCTGCTGCCTCAATCCGGGGCTCCGCCCTTCTCGGGATATAAAGGTGACTGCTCACCGCCCCTTTTGCCTCAGTTCGGATTAGCTATCGGTTCGGGTGTGCTCCAGTTCTTTCATTAATAAAAGCCTGTTATTTCGCAACAATGAGTCTTTGAGTAATCAATGGTGCATCAAGGTTTATGGGAGTGAGGATGGGGGGATTGTATTGGTGGAAATGACTCATTTGTTCGAAGTGGTGCAGGACAGAGGGAGAGATTCTCAGCAGGAGTACTGAGGGTGAGTAAAGTGCTGTGAATTATTTATTTATTTATTTAATCCGTTTTTTCGCGGGCTTTTTTCAAGGGTTTAGACTCTGAGGAAGTGGGAGTAGGCTGCAGGGGATTCTGGGAGATTGTGTTTTTTAGTATAAAATTCACTATATACAGCGGGCAGTGTCGGAAGTGGGAAGCTGAGTGAAAGCTATAAGGGCTTTGGCTCACAGGAGTGAGTGGGAAGCTGAATGAAAGCTGTAAGGGCTTTGGCTCACAGGGCTTAGGCAGAAAGGGCGAGCAGGGGTGAGTTTAATTCATTTTTGCTGTTTCTACCTGGTACTGGCAAGGTCTAGAGGGGATGGGTGTGCAGGCAGTGCTATGTTCCTCTTGCACTATGTTTGAGGTGAGGGACGATGTCAGTGTCCCTGCTGATTACACCTGTGGGAAGTGCACCCATCTGCAGCTCCTCCAAAACCGTGCTAGGGAACTGGAGCTGGAGTTGGATGAACTTAGGATCATTAGGGATGCAGAGGTGGCCATAGACAGAAGCTTTAGGGATACAGTTACTCTGAGGAATGAAAATAGATGGGTGATGGTGAGAGGGGCTGGGAGGAAGCAGTCAGTGCAGGGATCGCCTTAGCAACAGGTATTCCGCTTTGGATACGGTTGAGGGGGACGACATACCAGTGGTGAGTCGCAGTGAGAGGATCTCCAGCACTGTGTCCATCTCTGTGGCTCAGGAGGGTAAGGGGGAGAGCGGGAGGGCAATAGTTATTGGGGACTCGTTAGTGAGAGGGATCGATAGGAGGTTCTGTGGCAGCAAAAGAGACTTGAGGATGGTATGTTGCCTACTGGATGCCAGGGTCCGTGACGTCTCGGACCATGTCTTCCGGATTCTTAAGTGGGAGGGGAAACAGTCACAAGTCGTGGTACACATTGGTACCAACGACATAGGTAAGAGAAGGGACGGGGATTTAAAACAGGAATTTGGGGAGCTGGGCTGGAAGCTGAGAGCCAAGACAAAACATGTGGTCATCTCTGGTACGTTACTGGTGCCACGTGATAGCGAGTTGAGGAACAGGGAGAGAGTGCAGTTAAACATGTGGTTGCAGGGATGGTGTAGGAGGGAGGGTTTCAGATACGTGGATAATTGGAACACATTCTGGGGAAGGTGTACAAACAGGACGGGGTGCGCCTGAACCAGAGGGGCACCAATATCCTGGGAGGGAAATTTGATACGGCTCTTCAGGGGGGTTTAAACTAATTTGTCAGGGGAGTGGGAAAGGGAGTTGTAGTCCAGAAGTCAGTGTTGAGGGTGGTGAGGTATTGGGGAAGGTATCAAGGTCAAGGGTGGGTACCGGTAGACAGGAAGGTGGGTTGAAGTGTGTCTACTTCAATGCAAGGAGCATCCGGAACAAAGTAGATGAACTTGGGGTGTGGATTGGTACTTGGGACTACGATGTTGTGGCCATTACGGAGACGTGGGTAGAACAAGGACAGGAATGGTTGTTGGACGTTCCAGGATATAGATGTTTCAGTAAGTGTAGGGAAGCTGGTAAAAGAGGTGGAGGAGTGGCATTGTTAATCAAAGATAGTCTAACGGCTGCGGGAAGGCACTTCGAGGGGGATCTGCACACTGAGGTAATGTGGGCTGAAGTTAGAAATAGGAAAGGAGCGGTCACGTTGTTAGGAGTTTACTATACGTCCCCCAAATAGTAATAGAGATGTGGAGGAAGAAATTGCTCAGCAGATTATGGACATGTGTGGGGGTCACAGGGTAGTTGTCATGGGGAACTTTAACTTTCCAAATATTGACTGGAACCTTTGTAGGTCAAATAGTTCGGATGGGGCAGTTTTTGTGCAGTGTGTGCAGGAGGGTTTCCTGACACAATATGTGGATAGGCCGACAAGAGGTGAGGCCACATTGGATTTGGTACTGGGAAATGAACCGGCCAAGTGTTAGATTTGGTTGTGGGAGAGCACTTTGGAGATAGTGACCACAATTCGGTGTCTTTTGTTATTGCAATGGAGAGGGATAGGGCTGTACGGCAGGGCAAGGTTTACAATTGGGGGAGAGGTAATTATGATGCGATTAGGCAAGAATTAGGGGGCATAAGATGGGAACAGAAACTGTCAGGGAAAGGCACGAATGAAAAGTGGAACTTTTTCAAGGAACAAATACTGGGTGTCCTTGATAGGTATGTCCCTGTCAGGCAGGGAGGAAATGGCCGAGTGAGGGAACCATGGTTCACAAAAGAGGTGGAAAGTCTTGTGAAAAGGAAGACGGAAGCTTATGTAGGGATGAGGAAACAAGGTTCAGATGGCTCGATTGAGGGTTACAAGTTAGCAAGGAATGAGCTGAAAAAGGGGCTTAGGAGAGCTAGAAGGGGACATGAGAAGTCCTTGGCGGGTCGGATCAAGGAAAACCCCAAGGCTTTTACTCTTATGTGAGGAATAAAAGAATGATCAGGGTGAGGTTAGGGCCGGTCAAGGACAGTAGTGGGAACTGGTGTATGGAGTCAGTAGAGATAGGTGAGGTGATGAATGAATACTTTTCTTCAGTGTTCACCAAGGAGGGGGGGCCATGTTTTTGAGGAAGAGAAGGTGTTACAGGCTAATAGGCTGGAGGAAATAGTTGTTCGGAGGGAGGATGTCCTGGCAGTTTTGAATAAACTGAAGGTCGATAAGTCCCCTGGGCCTGATGAAATATATCCTAGGATTCTTTGGGAGGCAAGGGATGAGATTGCAGAGCCTTTGGCTTTGATCCTGGGTCCTCGCTGTCCACGGGGATGGTGCCAGAGGACTGGAGAGTGGCGAATGTTGTTCCTCTGTTTAAGAAAGGGAATAGAAATGACCCTGGTAATTTCTAGTTAGTCTTACTTCGGTGGTTGGTAAATTGATGGAAAAGGTCCTTAGGGATGGGATTTACGACCATTTAGAAAGATGCAGATTAATCCGGGATAGTCAGCACGGATTCATGAAGGGCAAGTCGTGCCTCACAAATTTGATTGAATTTTTTGAGGAGGTAACTAAGTGTGTTGATGAAGGTAGGGCAGTTGATGTCATATACATGGATTTTAGTAAGGCGTTTGATAAGGTCCCCCACGGTCGGCTTATGATGAAAGTGAGAAGGTGTGGGATAGAGGGAAAGTTGGCAGATTGGATAGGTAATTGGCTATCTGATCGAAGACATAGGGTGGTGGTGGATGGAAAATTTTCTGACTGGAGGCAGGTTGCTAGCGGAGTGCCACAGGGATCAGTGCTTGGTCCTCTGCTCTTTGTGATTTTTATTAATGACTTAGAAGAGGGGGGCTGAAGGGTGGATCAGTAAATTTGCTGATGACACCAAGATTGGTGGAGTAGTGGATGAGGTGGAGGGGTGTTGTAGGCTGCAAAGAGACATAGATAGGATGCAAAGCTGGGCTGAAAAATGGCAAATGGAGTTTAACCTTGATAAATGTGAGGTGATTCATTTTGGTAGGACTAATTTAAATGTGGATTACAGGGTCAAAGGTAGGGTTCTGAAGACTGTGGAGGAACAGAGAGATCTTGGGGTCCATATCCACACATCTCTAAAGGTTGCCACTCAAGTGGATAGAGCTGTGAAGAAGGCCTATAGTGTGTTAGCTTTTATTAACAGGGGGTTGGAGTTTAAGAGCCGTGGGGTTATGCTGCAACTGTACAGGACCTTGGTGAGACCACATCTGGAATATTGTGTGCAGTTCTGGTCACCTCACTATAAGAAGGATGTGGAAGTGCTGGAAAGAGTGCAGAGGAGATTTACCAGGATGCTGCCTGGTTTGGAGGGTAGGTGATGCGCGATAAATCACACGGGAGGCTAGAATGTACCCGGGAAATAAAGGCTTTTATTACCAACAATAACGGAGCCACTATATACAATATACAATCCCAGACTAAAGGGTCACCAGACAGAGCAGTGGCCTTTATACATCTCCAGGAAGGTGGAGCCAACTGGAGTGTACCATAGGACAATATTAACAGGTAGAACAGCCCAACCCTAACCCCAACAGTAACATATCTACAAACCCATAGTGCTGGCCAACCATGGCTCAGCACTCCTGGTGGTAACCAACAATGGTTCACCACAGTAGGTCTTATGAGGAAAGGTTGAGGGAGCTAGGGCTGTTCTCTCTGGAGCGGAGGAGGCTGAGGGGAGACTTAATAGAGGTTTATAAAATGATGAAGGGGATAGATAGAGTGAACGTTCAAAGACTATTTCCTCCGGTGGATGGAGCTATTACAAGGGGGCATAACTATAGGGTTCATGATGGGAGATATAGGAAGGATATCAGAGGTAGGTTCTTTACGCAGAGAGTGGTTGGGGTGTGGAATGGACTGCCTGCAGTGATAGTGGAGTCAGACACTTTAGGAACATTTAAGCGGTTATTGGATAGGCACATGGAGCACACCAGGATGATAGGGAGTGGGATAGCTTGATCTTGGTTTCAGATAAAGCTTGGCACAACATTGTGGGCCGAAGGGCCTGTTCTGTGCTGTACTGTTCTATGTTCTAAATGGCAGCCATTGAAGATTTTACTGGGATGATGGTGACATAGACAAGGTTTATTTCTTTCTTAACTCCACACTTGTTTCTCTATGAGGAATAATGGGGAAGTGTTAGAAGTATTAGCAGGCTGATTATTAACCTGCTGCACTGCATCATGAATGTTCTGTCTCCTAAAAAGAGGGCAAGCAAGTCCTGGAATGGGTCTTGAACCAGGAGATTCTGGCTCAGAAACAGAGGTGAGGGAGTGGTTGAACACATCAACAGCTGTAGATCTATTGTAATGAATAGAGGGCCAAAGGCTAGGCTGCTGCTGTGTGTTATAAAACGAAATTTGTTCTGTATCAATCAAACAGGCTTTTGAAACACTTCCCTCCAGATTTAATGTTAATATCTATCGGACATTACAGTAGCCTAATTAGAACAGTGAGCTTTTCCCATCATCTGTACAGGGAATACAATTAACAATAATTAGGTACTTTGCATAATCAGAGTTCAGTGCAGTAAAAGAGTGAAGGATTCATTTTGGGATATCAATTGCAATTTGTCTATGTAGTGAGAATTACAACAATTAGATATGAATGCAAAAAAAATAAAAGATTCAGATTTGAAAATGTTTGGCAAATTTTATAACCTGAATATTGCTGAACTGTTCTTTATTCAGAAGCATAATCAAGGTTTTTTAACAGAGGGCAGTGCAATATTATTTTGTTTTGATAAATGCGGTAAAATAACATGAGGTTCAAAGGCAAAAAAATTATACAACAATCTCCAACAAGCATTGTGTATGTTCAGCATTGTGTGTTCACAGGTGTGGAGCTCCATGAGTGTTCAAATCATGATTTAAATTCTAATCACTGCTGGGCTTTTAGTAATATGACTGTTGGGATTATATGAGGCATTAATGATGGCAGTAAACACTGACAACAATATGACACTGCAGGTAACCTACAAAGAATAAAGGATGAAAATCTGGAAAGATGGTGAACAAAATAGCAAAGGTTATTTTGTAATAAGGGAATTAAATAATTATATAACTTCTATCGGGAACAAATAAACAGGAGGTTTTCTTTTATTATCAAGTAGTACATCAGAATTTCCATCAATCAATTACATCATTATTACAAGTACATGTAATAATAAATGAAACAATACGAAATTTCAGCAAAAGAAATTTTAAAAACAAAGATATTGCGAATCCTAAAATTAGAAATTAATCATAAATTAATAAATTAAAATTCAAATCCTAAAATCTTTTTGGAAGTTTAATCCATTCAAGTAATCTGTTATCTAGTTTATTTACTTGTATATTACATATTTTATGTTGCATTGATGCTTATGATACAAAACATTCAGCACAATGATAGGATAAAGCTTCAGATTCAATAATACTAACAGAACATCATGTGGATGAGATGGTGGGGGTAAGGGTAGGGGGAGGGGCGGTGTTCAAATTTTGACAGTGAACTATTGTGTAAAATGTACAACATTGAATCAGCAGCCTATTATAATGCATCTTTCTTAATAAACGCAAATCAGGAAAAAGGTATAACGGATCACTCATCCAATATTAGTCATTTTACATAACAGCACAAAATCAAAATCACCCCCTGAGTCCAAAGTGAGGAGCTTAGGGAACAGGAGTAACTATTAATAATATAATCAATAAGTGGAGTTAATGTGTGCCATGTTGTTATAATGATATAAAGGCACTAATCACTCATAAGGGATTGGGCAAACACAATGTGGGTTCATTTATTGAGATTGGGCACATGAGAATATTTATACAGAGGTGAAAAGCTTGAAGTTAGATTGCTTTACTAACGAAGAGGACACAGAGGAATTCTTATTGAAGTGTTCAAATTGATTTCTGGTTGCACTCTGAAATACTGGACCATCTCATCAACCAGAGAACCGAAGGGGAACACCCATTGGTTCTATGGGGATATCAAATGGTATTAAGTACCCTTCAGGCTCTGTATCCTCTTCTTGAGTTAACAAATCCAGCTTCTGTTGTTTCTCCCTGTTGTTCAGTATCTGATGCCATCAGATGACAAGGTCTTTGTTGTATCTTGTTCAGTGCCATGGTCTCCTACCTGTATTTGGAACTGCACATCACATTCTAGATGAGAAAGACATACTATGCATCATATAACCCAGGATAAAGGAGGGCTCTCCCCCAGGGGGGCATTAGGTCTGGAGGCATGGGAAAGTCATGTGACCTCCTTTTATTCCCTGCTCCACCACTATATAAGGGTGGCTCAGGAACAATGGGTGGCCAGGAATCACAAACCAACCACTTTCCGCCTTCCAACTTAATTGAGGAAGGTTTTCCTGCCACTGGGAGACTTAGGTAGGGCCTCTCCCCTGATTAAGTGCACCAGATCACAATGGTTCTCATCACGACAAGCTGCATTATATCCAACACGCTGTTTACCATATGGACCTTAGAATCACAATGAAGATACAAGGAGCAAATAAATTGACAAAAATAATCATTTTTACACAGGCGATGGTGCATGTTTGGAATAAATTGCTCAGGGAGGCAAAACCAACTGATAACATTAATAATTTAAGAACAAGTGGATAAAAAGTTTTTTTAAATCAGTCCCAAAATTATTGCAATTTTCAGGTCCTTATGATAAATAATCTCACCAATCAGTTCTGTAAACAGAGCATGTTTTTCTTATCATCTGAAGTGCACAATTTCTGTCCAATTGTTAGATAAGTGCTAACATGACAGATCATAAGAGAAGCCTCACTTCACTTGCTGACTACTACATTTGTTTTTGTTTGTATGGCTGGGGAAGCCATTCTCGTTGAAGTTGAGGCTAATAATCTATTCATCAGCTTCAGCTAACACAGTGTGAATGTTTATTTTGCCACCAGGAATGGACCTCTCAGGGTAATTCAGTATATGAGCCAATGGTCTGACTTGGATGGCCACAGTCACAATGGGAGACAGCAACATTCACGTGGTCCTCCTCTTAAAGTAAGGTTTTCAACCTGAAAACCTATGAATTAATGATGTCAAGAAGGTGACCAAACCCCTGCCACTGGGCTCCCAATCCAAGCAGTAAAAACCTACTGGTCTGCTGAATAACGATGAAAGACCCAATTTCAACCTAAACTCCCAAGTTAGAAACATAGAAGATAGGAGTAGGAAGAGGCCATTTGGCCCTTCGAGCCTGCTCCGCAATTCATTAAGATCATGGCTGATCATCCAACTCAAGAAAGAATGGGTTTGAATCAGATCCCAACTTACACCCATCCAAGTAACCCATCCAAGTAACTACACTTCTGCATTTTTTGCCTAGAATTCAAGAATGGCAATATTTCAAAAGTTATTCATTGGTTGTGAAAAGCTTTAGGCCATCTTAACAATGTGAAAGCTCAGGGGCGATTCTCCCATCCCGCCGCACTACTTTTTTAGTAGCGGGGGCCCCACCCCGACCTTTAAATTATATTCACAATTGTGACCTCTGTATTGCACAGAGTGTGGGAGATTCGAGTGTGAAGTTGCACTGAAAAAATTGACACGATTTGTATCAGTTTTTCCGCGAATTTGACACTTAGAACCTTTTTGGGAGAAGCTTGGCCCTCTTCTTTGGATGTAAGTTCTCTTTTCTGCATACTCCTGCATGAATTTTTCCCTTTAGGGAAAGGCAAAGTTCAATTCCAGACGGCCAAATGGTTTCTTTGTATAAATTACAATAGTATGCAGATTAGACAACCAGGTTTCCTGTATGGGAAAACAATGAAATTGCAACTTTCTCTCTAAAAATGGGTTCAATCTCCCTATGTAAGCTTATTTAGGCTTTTAACATATTTGAGGAATGATTGTAAACCTGAAGTGAAATTTGTTTGCAGTAACAGTGTAAATTGGGTCCCTTTTTGCAATCTATCTGATTATGTTTTCCATGGAGTGAATATTGGCCATTTTGTGCTATCACCAAATACCAATTTGAGTGAGTTAATAAATATGCTCTCCCACTAAGACACAAAGAAATCAATGAGATAGTTTACTCCGCTATCAATCACAGTTACGCCTTATGTTAAACATCTACCATTTGGTGTGGGTGATGAACTTCCCAACATCTGCCTAAGATTCCTGCTGTGGGAAAGAAATGAAACAGTGGGTGGCATTCCCCAGTCTCAACCGTAGCGGGATCCGTTGTGAGCAAGAATGGAAAATCTGGCATTCCAGCCAAAACTCCATTCACTTTCAGTGGCATCAGAAAATCCCAGCTGCGAACAAGATTGCAAGATTTCAGCCAACATCTAAATGCTCAGGTATTGCAGAAGTCATCTCATCTGCTTAACACCTGCATGAAACATTTGAAATAATGCATAACAGTGCTCCCTTCGAATGTCTAATTAACATAATCACTCATGTGGCAATGAAAAAAGAACTTTCACCCATATTGAAGCTTCCAGAATAAATGTACATATGCACTTCAAGAAGGCATTTGATAAAGTATCTCATAATTATTCAGGAAATAGAAGCAAAGGGATAGTGGTAACTTGGATGCACAATTAGCTAAGGGATAGGAAACAGAGTAGTGAATACATGATCCTGACTGGAGTTCTGATTGGCACAGTGGTTAGCACTGCTGCCTCACAGCGCCATGAACCTGGGATCAATTCTGGCCTCAGGTAACTGTGTGGAGTTTGCATGTTCTCCCCATTTCTGCATGGGTTTCCTCCGGGTGCTTCAGTTTCCTCCCACATTCCAAAGATGTGTGAGTTAGGTGGATTGACCATGGTAAATTGCCCTCTAGTGTTAGGTGGATTAGGAGGGTTAATACGTGGGGTTACGGGGATAGGGCTTGGGTGGGATTGTTGTCAGTGCAGGCTCGATGGGCTGAATGGCCTCTTTCTGCACTGTAGGGATTCGATGGATTTATGGAGGAGTGGAATGCTGCTGGGGAATGTTTTCGGTCTACGGCTTTTCCTATTGATCTGAGTTTGTGTACAGGGGGTATAGTTTCAGAGTGATTTTGGATGATACAAAACTTGGCAACATAATAAATTATATGCTAGTTAGCAAAAGACCTCAGAACAATGTAGACAGACTGCTGAAATGGACAAATGCAATTTAATGTTGGAAAGTGGGAAGCGATGCACTTTGGGGAAAAAAAAACAAATTGGAGAAGTAGCATTATCTCAATTGTAGTATTTTGAGGGGCAGCAAGAGCAGAAGGACCTGAGGGTGTATATTCATAAATTCCTGGATACAAATTGATAAGATAGATAAGAAAATATATGGGATACATGGTTTTGTCAAGATGGGCTTCGAGTAGTAAAACAGGGAAGTCACACTCATCCTTAAATCAGTGGTTAGGTCTCAGCTGGAGTATTACGTACAATTCTGGGAACCAGACTTCTGGCAGGATGTCAATGAGAGAGTGCAGAGGGGGTTTAACCAGGATGATACCAAGGATGAGATGGTTGCACAGAGAGACTGGAAAAGTTGGGATTGTTCTCCTCAGAGCAGAATGACTTAAAGAGAGGCCTAGTAAAAATGTTCATAATTATGGTTGGTTTTGGTTGAGAAATTGAGGCTAAACTGTTTCCTCTGGCAACTGGTTCGTAATAGAAGATCATAGTCGTAAAATAATTGGGAAATTGCCTAAAAGAAAAAAATGAGGTGAAATTAATTCAGAGTTACTAAGATCTAGAATGCACTGCTTGAAAGAATGATCAAAGCAGATTCTGTGGAACATTCAGCAAATTGTTGAACATGTACTTGAAGAGAACTAATTTGCAAGATTATGGGTCCGATTTTACCAAAACTTTGCGCCATCGCGGTAAAGTTGGGCATCGGGCCTATACCGCGATCTGCACCCGATTCCGAGCATGCATTTAAATCTACTTAATGAACCGTGCGCCCATCTCTACCGCCAAATCCCACTTTACCATCTTCTGGTCCATTCCGGATCCGCGCATTTAGCGATCTGCTAAATAAAAATCCGAAGCGGATTTCTATTCTGCAGGGGAACCTCCGAAGCCCATCCTCCGCGACCATCCTTCGCAGACCCCCCCCGCTAACCACCCCAGCAGACCACCCCCCCGGATCAGACCCCCCTAGGAGGCAGGCCCCCCCGGCAGACCCCCCCCCGGGATCAGACCCCCCTGGGAGGCAGCCACCCCTCGGCAGAGCACACTCCCAACCTACCTCGATCGCTGGTCTTCCTCCACCATCCTTCCGACCTGCAATTAAACTAAGGTTTAATTAAGGTAATTAAACTACAGTGTCCTAGTGAGCAATTAGTGACCTGTATAATACATTTGTGATCTGTAACTGGATTGTTGATGTCCCTGTAGCCATGAGCCAGGTGCTCAAATGTTCAGAGTCATGTGGTGAACTTGGAAGAATTGTCCCCTTGGTGGAACTTGGTTGGAAATAAGATTCAAGGAGATTACTAAATCTGGGGAATCAACCATCGTGAAAAGAAGTTTGTCTTGACAACTATTCTCTCACATTCCAAGGCAGATGTGCCCTACTTATGAATGTGATTTGTATGGGCAATGTTGGGTGCAGCTAATCTGCCTCTGAAGCAGCCTTGGATCCTTTCTTTCATCTTGTTTTCATCTGAACATTGCACAGAATTAGAGGAATTCCCTTTGGAAGATAATGTCAAAACTATAATCGCAGGAACTAAAAACCTGACAGTCAAAAATTTGGGAAAATATTTCAAAATATGGATGGGGGGAATATATATTTTGAAATATTTGCCCAAATTTTTGACTGTCAGGTTTTTAGTTCCTGCGATTATAGTTTTGACATTATCTTCCAAAGGGAATTCCTCTAATTCTATGCAATGTTCAGATGAAAACAAGATGAAAGAAAGGATCCAAGGCTGCTCCAGAGGCAGATTAGCTGCACCCAACGTTGCCCATGCAAATCACATTCATAAGTAAGGGCACATCTGCCATGGAATGTGAGAGAATAGTTGCCAATATAAACTTCTTTTCACTGTGATTGATTCCCCAGATTTAGTAATCTCCTTGAATCTTATTTCCAACGAAGTTCCACCACGGGGACAATTCTTCCAAGTTCACCACATGACTCTGAACATTTGAGCACCTGGCTCATGGCTACAGGGATATCAACAATCCAGTTACAGATCACAAATGTATTATACAGGTCACTAATTGCTCACTAGGACACTGTAGTTTAATTACCTTTCCCACCGATAATTCGGCAGCACAAAGAAGATGCTACATTATTTTCAGTTTGCAAGATTCTCCCCCCTCTCTGCTCTCTCTGCTGTCTTTTTCTTTTGTGCCCGAGCGTGCTGCTTCAGATTTTTTTTCGAACTGCGCATGCGCAGTTCAGAGCTCCGATCGTTCTGGCAACGCTAAGCCCCGCCCACTGCACGGATCGGACCGGAGCCGGCAAAAAGCGTATGGACGCGCTGCAAAGAGGATTCCAGGCTCGGATCTATTTGACGCCCAGATTCGGCACTTCGGGCCTGATTTTACCATCTTGAGTCTATGTGTATAAAGGTGTGGAGTTAAATTGAAGAGCTCTTTCAAAGATCCGGCGCTATTGTGACAGGTCAGATGGCCTCCTGGTTTGCTGTAAGATTCTCTCATTGTGAGAAACCTGCTCCAGGCTGCTGGCTAACTGATGAGAAACAAGTGCTGAGTTTATTATTATGCCATCAGGAAACAGTGACAAAATCCAACTTGCTTCAGGTAGTCAACTGTGAGGACAAATAAAAATTGCACTAACTAATACTGCACACAGTTGAGATACTGCAGCCACCGCAGTAACAGATTTTGGTTAACTTTATTACAACCCTAAGACTTTAGAGAAAAGAGAAATAGGAAGTGATTTTCATCTGCCTACCACTCAAGGGAAAAAATTAGACAGTGTGAAGATCATTTAAAACACCATCCTTCCACCATCTGCCTAACAGAATTATCCTTCTTTTCCTTTAATGTTTTAACTTGCTGCTTGGGTCCACGGAGATGTCACTGGGTTACCCATCTTCAACTTGCTCTCAAAATTTAAATGCGCCTTGACCTTAAAAATGGATTGGACCTCTTGCCAGTGTGATCACAGGGCACATGATCATACCACCTACCCCTTATCCAACATGCACCATAATTGGCCCATTTGGCACAGTGGTTAGATTAGCACTGCTGCCTCACAGTGCCAGGGACCCAGGTTCGATTCCCAGATTGGGTCACTGTCTGTGCGGAGTTTGCACGTTCTCCCCATGTCTGCGTGTGTTTCCTCCGGGTTTCCTCCCACAGTTTGAAAGACGTGCTAGTTAGGTGCATTGGCCAATGCTAAATTCTCCCTTAGTGTACCCAAACAAGTGCCGGAGTGTGGCAACTCGGGGGATTTTCACAGTAACTTCATTGCAGTGTTAATGTAAGCCTACTTGTGACTAATAAATAAAATTATTTGCTTCATGTGTCTATAAATTGATCAAATAAAATTCAGCATTTGAATTTTGTCAGCTGTGGATTTATTTTAAAATTAAAGCAAGGACATTCGTCAGCCATCACGACAAGGAGAGAGAAAGATAGGAGGAATAAAGATCCAAAGTAAATTAGTAACCTAAATTATCCACTTCAAATCCTTTCAGTTTGGAAAAGTGGTTCATTTCTTATTATTTGTATAACGTACCAAAATTGAAAATTATACAGTTCATTGTCAGGTTTATATGTTTACCACAGTTACTATGGCACTGATTACTTTGAGAGTTGACCCTGAGCTTATTGTGTCACCTTTGCTTAGGAGGACTCTTCTCGCTGAGTTAAAAGTTTGCGGCTCTAAGCACCATTAAAGGTGCTGCATTGTTGGAAATGCTAAAGTAAAGCTTTTTAATTAGTCACAAGTAAGGCTTGCATTAACACTGCAATGAAGTTACTGTGAAATTCCCCTTGTCGCCAAACTCCAGCACCTGTTCGGATCAATGCGCCTAACCAGCACATCTTTCAGATTGTGGGAGGAAACCTGAGCACCCGGAGGAAACCCATGCAGACACAGGGAGAATATGCAAACTCCACACAGACAGTGACCTAAGCTGGGAATTGAACCTAGGTCCTTGGCACTGTGGGGCAGCAGTGCTAATCACTGTGCTACCGTGCTGCTCACAACATCATTATGGATGAGAAAGATCATTTGCCCTATAGTAATTCATCCAGCTAGAAGTAACCCTCCTTCCTACAACAAAATGTAATTGGGTCTAAATTAACCACCACTGCAGCCATTTTGCAGGCCTATATGAGCACAGGCATAACCAAATCAGCAGCACCACAGCCCACACCCAGTCTACACAATAGATTGGGTGACTGCTAAATTGGTTAGGGCTTTTCTTCTCAAGGTAAAAAGGGTGGTCCTTAGTTTATTTGCCCCCACTGGAGCTTGTGATGCAATTTCCTTTATAGTAGCATGCTCCTTTAAGGGGCGTGCTCTCAGAGGGTCATGTGACTCATTCATCCAATCAGGCTGGAGTGTGCGAATCCTAGAGCTGGAGTGTGGGTTGTTCTTGCCAGTTAGCAGTCTGGAGTCATGGATATTCTCTGAACATAGTTATTTAGCTCAATAAACCATCACTCATTAATTCAGTCCTTGGCCTGTATTCCTGTACACCATCATGGTTTGCCACCAGAATCAGTTCAGCAGGCCCAGTCCTGGATCTGCCTTATAAGACTCAGGTAATGAGTTCCAGCTGGGCTGGCCACTGCCTGTTGCCAGGGGGACTTACACTCAATGAGCTCCACAATCAGTGATTCCCCATGGACCCTGTGGGGGTTATCACAGTATTATTGTTTCACAATGCTACCACTTTTCTGGAAATCCATTTGATGTTCGTCATTCTCTGTGAGGAAAAACCTCCTGCTATTAGTCCTAAAGTTTTGTTTTACCAGTTTGAACCTGTGTCCCATTGCCATATCACTACAATTTAACTTAATATTAATTATCTCTTTTTTCCATAGAACAAACTATCTTACAAACATAAAAACATAATAGCAGTAGGCCATTCAACCCTTTGGGGCATTTTCCTATACTATCCCCATATCCCTTGATATTTTTAATATACAGAAATATATCAAAGTCAGTCTTGAACATACTCAATGACTGAGCCTCAATCGCCCTCAGGGGCAAATAATTCCTAAGATTCATGACCTTTTAAAGGAATAAATTCCTTCTCATCTCAGTTCTCAATCCCATGCCCTTTATTATAAGACTGTGTCACCTGGTTCTAGACTTTAGCCAAGGGAAACATCCTTTCTACATCCTGTCAAGCCTTGTAAAAAAAATTGATTGAATGAGATCACCTTTCATTCTTCTAAACCCCAGTGAATAAAGGCCCAGGCTATTTAATCTTTCCTCACAGGACAATCCTGCCATCCTCGAAATTTATTTAGTAAACCTTCATTGCTCTCCCTCTATGACAAGTGCATTTTTCCTTAGGTTAGAGGACCAAAACAGGACACAATAATCCATTTGTTTCTTTACTCCTACACTTAAATCATCTTGTAACAAAGGCAATCACCTTCTTAATTGCTTGCTGCATCTGCATATTAGCTTTCAGTGACTCACTAACAAGGACACCAAAGTCCTTCCGGGCCTCTCACCATTTAGGAAATACTCTGTATTTTTAGTTTTCCGACAAAAGTAAATAAACTTACATTTCTCCACATTGTATTCCATCTGCCAAATATTTGCTCACTGGCTTAGCCTCTCCAAATTATCTTGAAGTTTATTTGCATCATTCTCCCAACTCACAGTTCCACCTAGTTTAGTGTCATCTGCAAATTTGGAAATATTACATTTAGTCTCACATCAAAAGTAATGATATTGGTTGTGTATAACTGGGGTCCAGGAATTGATTCATAAATATTCCACTATTCACAGCCTGTCAACCTGAAAATGACCCATTTATTCCTGCTCTCTGTTTTCTGTCTGTTAATCAATTCTCAATCCGTGCAAGTACATTACCTTCAATCCCAAGTGCCCTAATTTTTTTTCTATTAACCCATGCGGGACCTTATCAAAGCTTTTTGAAAGTCTAAATATACCACATCCAGACTGGCCCAGCATAATGCTGGACTTACTTGCAGTCCAGATCCTTGGTATCTCTTGTTCAGTGACCTCCTGCAGCCCCAGCAATGGTTACCTGCTTTCATTGGCACTGCTGGGACGAGAAAGCTGGGCAGTTCATGGAGATAGGACTTTCTGTCAAATCAAGGCAGAGGTTTCGCTTTGAGCTAATTAACTCCCTGATGGCAGTAAAATGGCTGCAAGATGACTGGCCAAATGGAGAACCTTGCAGCTAGGTAGGCACAGCCACCACCCTTGTGCAAAAATTCAGTTATTGGTGCCTATACTGGAGGTACAACCTCAGCAAAGAATTTATGGGTCTATGCTCTCAAAGGAAATATCAGGAATTGGGACACAGAGGGCAACATATCTCACCAGATCTTCTAATAAACAGGTTATGAATAAATTCATAAAGCTCCAAGGGGTGAGCATGAGTTTGGAATGTCTCTCCAAATAAGTGCATGAAAGCTCAAAGGGAATTTATTTTCTGGGTGCAATGGAAGTGGGATGGGTGGCTGAGCTGAGGAGCAGGGAGCAGAGTTGTGTGGGGGGGAAGTGAGTGATAGATTGGACCACATATGAGTAAGGCCAAATGGTCCTTTGTTTGGTGCATTTTCTAGTATTTTAGACCATAATCTCCATGGATATTGGTGTTGCATAGGACAGAGCATTTACTCCACTTACCATTTAGAAATTAACAATTTGTTTTATATTTTTAAGCTTTGTCTGTAGATGACCTAGAAGGCAGAAAGTTATTAGTTCAAGTTCTGCTGTTAACTTGAACAACTAATCTAATGCAGAACTAAGATAGTATGGTATTGTAGGAGGCCCGATCTTTCATGAAAATGTAACTCAAAGCCAAACCAATCCCTGAGCTGGGTGCAAAGGTTCTCCAGGCACTGTTCAAAGTGGAACAGGGTGTTCTCTCAATCAGGCCATTCTTCCCATTAGAATCCCAATGCAAAATATTTACTTCATTGGTTGGTTTATGAAATTATATTGTATATGATTTGACCTTCATGATTACCCAGGTAAAAACAATGACTGAAACTCACGAGTTATACAGTGGTCGTCAAGCATGTTGGGGTATCCTAAGGATGTGCTTTGGAAAGGCAGTCGGTCATTTGTTACTTGGAGAAAAAAAGCTTTAGGCAGCAAATTTAGAATTAGGCACACGATGTGAACAGTCACACTGTTTTCTTGTCCCATCTTCCAACTGGTAAGTAGTGAGGGATTTCTGGTTTAGGCAAGGGCAGTGCAGAAGAACCCACTTGAAAGCATACCCCCCACTGTTCACTTTGCCACCTCAGACTCTTCCTCTCAGATTAAAACACTTCAGCACAGCCCAGGTTCAGACACATTTCTCACTCCAATTACATCTCCAAAACTTCTTTCTTCAGGTTAAGAAAATGTATTCCTTTCAATAGATCTACACCCCAATAATCCCACCAAGGCTCAGACACAGCACCCTCTCTAACCTTCCTAGCTTAATATACTTGACTCATTCCAAATCCCTTCCCTACCTGATTTAAATAGTTTGCGACCTCCAAATTGTCCAGATTTAGACACATCACTCAGACAATATCCATCCATTATTATTTAAATGGTAAAAAAATGCAGCATGCTACTGTGCAGAGGGACCTGGGTGTCCTTGTGCAAGAATTACAAGGAGTTGGTTTGCAGGGGCAGCAGGTAATTAAGAGGGCAAATGGAATTTTGTCCTTCATTGCTAGAGAGATGGAGTTTAAAAACAGCGATGTTATGTTGCAGCTCTATAAGGTGCTGGTGAGGCCACACCTGGAGAACTGTGTACAGTTTTGGTCTCCTTACTTGAGAAAGGATATACTGGCACTGGAGGGGGTGCAGAGGAGATTCACTAGGTTGATTCAGGAGTTGAGAGGGTTGGCTTATGAGGAGAGACTGAGTAGACTGGGGCTATACTCATTGGAATTCAGAAGAATGAGGGGAGATCTGATAGAAACATATAAGATTATGAAGGGAATAGATAAGATAGAAGCAGGGAAGTTGTTTCCACTGGCAGGTGAAACTAGAACTAGGGGGCATGATCTCAAAATAAGGGGGAGCAGAATTAGGACTGAGTTGAGGAGGAACATCTTCACACAAAGGGTTGTGAATCTGTGGAACCCCCTGCCCAGTGAAGCAGTTGAGGCTACCTCATTGAATGTTTTTAAGGCACGGATAGATACATTTTTGAACAGTAAAGGAATTAGGGGCTATAGTGAGTGGGTGGGTAAGTGGAGCTGAGTCCACAAAAAGATCAGCCATGATCTTATTGAATGGCGGAGGAGGCTCGAGGGGCCAGATGGCCTACTCCTGCTCATAGTTCTTAAGTTCTTATGTTCTTATCCTCTCAGGATCAGCCGATTACATCTCCAAGGTCCACTTGACCCTCTTCTAACCTCCCCCTCAGGTTGGGACTCTATACTTTAAACCCTCTTCTTTTTAAATTTATTTATTAGTGTCACAAGTAAGTTTACATTAACACTGCAATGAAGTTACCGTGAAAATCCCCTAGTCGCCACACTCCGATGCCTGTTCGGGTACACTGAGGGAGAACTTAGCATGGCCAATGCACCTAACCAGCACATCTTCCGGATTGTGGAAGGAAACCAGAACACTTGGAGGAAACCCAAGCAGACACATGGAGAATGTGCAGACCCAGCACAGACAGTGACCCAAGGCGGGCATCTAACCCAGGTCCAATAGGGCAATGATTTGAGATCCTCCAATATCCCTTGCTTCAGAAGTATTTCTCCCTTCGGGAGCACATAATTGGAAGGGGTGTCAAAGAGTTGCCCCACCACTGCCTGGCAATACACTGTCTAGCTACGTATCCAGTGAAAAGTTAACAGCAGCAAACACTCTACAGCTAACTCCTGTACATCGTTAAGTATTCATCTCAAAGTGAGATTTCTATATCGTAAACGGCAACCAGAATTGAACTCAGTGTTCGGGAAGCAAGGTGACTAAAGCATTGTGAAGTTTTGGCTCTTGTTTCTTTCAAATTGTGGCACTATATTAGCAGAACATTTTGAAAATTGACTCAAGTCCTATATCTCTTCTAAATCTTCTTCAGCTATTTCGGTATTCATGGAGTACGCGTGTTGTTTATTTTTCTACCCAAAGAGTTTGCACTTGTCTGCATTAAATTTAATTTGGCATTGATTTGCTCATGTACTTGTTTTGTCTTATTCATCCTAATTTATGAGTTGCTTCCTCCAATCCCACAACTAAACAAAGACCTATCTATCAGCTCGGGTGAACATAACAACAATGACTACACTTCAAGAGTATTACATCATCTGTGAAATACTGATTGGAATTTGGTATATGTGAATAATTCCAGACAAGTCTATAAATATCTACTTTGCTCTTCTTTTATTCTTTACATCTTGTTTTATAAGAGTTTTCTTGCTTTCTAAACATAGAAATTAGTTGCTCTGGATAGTATTCAAATGTATTCACCTGATGTTCCCCTACCTGCTATTTTAATGAAGGTGTTGCGCATTTAAAGACTTGCATTTATATGATACCTTTCACAGTCTGAGGATGTCTCAAAGCACCTGACTGCCAATTAAGTTATTTTATGGTCAACGGCATAATTTAAGAAATGCAATAGCCAATTTGCACACGTCAAGCTCTCACAAACAGTAATGATTCTAACCAGATGATCTGATTTTGAGATATTGATTGAGGGATAATTATTAGCCAGGACACAGTGGATAACTCCCTGATCTTCTTTGAAATAGAGACTGGGATCTTTTGCATTTTCTGAGAAACCAGACAAGGCCTTGGTTTAATATCTGAAAGACAGCACCTCTGACAGTACAGCACTTCTGACAGTGCAGCACAGCACTGCATTAGAATGTCAGCCTTGATTTTGTGCTCTGGGCTGACACTCCAGTGCAGTACTAAGGGAATGCCACCTTTCAGAAGTGCTGCCTTTCGGATGTGACGTTAAACCAAAAGTCTGTCCACATTCGAAGGTGGATGTAAAAGATGTCAGGGTTGTTTCGAAGCAAAGATTTTCCATACTAACATCACAATATAATTACATTGGGCAGGTGGCACCCTGGCACTGCTGCCTCACAATGCCAAGGACCCGGGTTCGTGCGGACAATGCAGGCATTGCCAGAATCTGCATTGCCCAACTGTGTGATGGCCAGAATATTGCCAATTTAATATGTCTGGGTGTATGCAGAGGATGTCACTGTGTGAACTCATATCAATGCAGAACACTGTGCTAGCTGCACAATGCCTGTGGCATTGCCTGATTCCAATGACATAAATAGGTCTACATTGCACTTACAGCAATGCTATGCAAATGAATTCCACAACTCTTGTTTATTCATTTAATAGAATGTGGTCCCAAATAAGTTTGTTGCTTTAATTCAATTGTTTTACTTGTGATTTATCATTTTTTCAGCTAAGTTTTTAATGGTCCAATGCATTCCACAAGGTGGTGGGGGTGGGGTGAATGGTGGAAGAGAATATGGATGCTTTCAGCCAGTTTTAGAGGAATGTTAATGAAAAGTATGGACGCTGTAAAGGATTAACTAATAGTCCCTCAGGGAAGGAAATTTGCCAACCTTATTGGGTCTGACTGACATGTGACTCCAGATCCACACCGATGTGGTTGACCATTAACTTCCCTCTGTAATGGTTTAGCTTGTTCAACAGCTATTAAGGAAGGGCAACAAATGTTGCTCTTGCCCACATGAAAGAATTTTTAAAAAACTAAAAGTGCATTTCATTTGTCAGCATCTAAATGGCAAAGGGCATTAAAAATATCTTCATTGGAATTGGCATGCTCATGCCTGAGAAACTCTATGTGTTGATGGGCATGATGTGATCATTGAGAATAGATAGCCTTATAGAAAAATAATTGAACTATTCTGTAATCATCCACGAACATAGTTTTATTTAAGAATATATTTACATCTAACTTCCATCATGTTTTAAGTGCTAAATAAATATATAATTGAAACAGACAAAGTATCTTTGATGATCTAATTTGTATTACCAACCATAACTCATTCATGTTTTTAATGCTAATAAGTCATTAGGTCAACTGAAGGAAGTAACACAGATACATGCCATGGTCCAGGCTCCTTGACATCCATTCTTCATACAGCCAGTGTTTAATTTTGTGGCTTTCCTCTGGCCGGCACTTTTAGATTAAGAAAAATCACCATTTGAATTAGAATGATAGTGGTTTGTTAGCCTTTGGAGACAGAATGGGAGACTTCACAGAAAATTAGCAAAAACATAAACCAAGTCTTGACATCAAATGAATAAAAAATGTCTTTTGTCTACTGACAAAATGTCTTTTGTCAGGAGACAAAATGAATGGGTGAGGGTTAAAAAGTCCTTTGTTAGTGAATATGCATGCAGGCGCTGAGAGCATGTAGGGGACAATCACCAGTTGATGTCAAGACTTGGTACAAGTCATGGTGACCAGTTATCAACCATGGAGTGAATGGTCAGCTTCATGAATGCTGTAGTGCTTTAAACTGCAATAAACCATTTTGTGACAGAATTGACCACTTTTATGGAAGGTCAGTCAGGTCACTGCAGTCTGGTGTCTGGTGTCCAGCAGTGTTAGGGGTTTCTAGAATGTAACATTATTCCCACATTATCTTCTCCCTTAGAGCAGTGGAAATGCTGATCATCCAAAGCCCAATGGAAACATTGAGAGGTAACTGCTGTCAACTCTCGGGTTAAAAATATAAAATAGGAAATAGCCATAAATAGAAATTAAAAAGTATGATCTGATTGCCGTTGCAGAGACATAACTGCAGGATGACAGAGATTGGGAATGGTACATGACATTTAGGAAGGACAGGAAGCTAGGAGAATGTGGAGAGATGGCTCTGTTAATTAATGATAGTACTAGTACATCAGGGAGGGATGACCTAAATTCAGGAAACCAGGATAAAGAAACTGTTTGGGTAGAGATGGAAAATGATAAAGGCAAAAAGTTCTTTCTGGGAGTGATGTACAGTCTCCCAAATATAAGCCAAATGGGAGGGCAAAGTATAAAGGAAGAAACAATGGGAATTGTCAGAAAGGTAAGGCAATAATCATGGGGGATTTTAATCTGCACATAGACTATAAAAATCAGATGGGCAAAGGTAGCTTAGATGAGGAATTCAAAGAATGTCTTTGATAGCTTCTTAGAACATCATGTTCTGTCACCAACCAGAAAGCAAGCTATACTTGGGCAGCACAGTGGCACAGAGGTTAGCACTGCTGCCTCACAGTGCCAGGGACCTGCGTTCAATTCCAGACTTGAGCGATTGTCTGTTTAGGGTTTGCATGTTTTCACCATGTCTGCGTGCGTTTCCTTCAGGTGTATCGGTTTCCTCCCACAGTCCAAACATGGGCAGGTTAGATGGATTGGCCATGCTAAAAAATTGCCCTTTAGTGTCCAAAGATGCGTAGGTTAGGTGGATTAGCCACGGTAAGTGCGTAAGGTTACGGGGATAAGGTCGGAGATGGGCCTGGGTAAGTTGCTCTATTGGAGAGTCGGTGCATTCCAGGGCCCGAATGACCTTCTTCTGCACTGTAGGAATTCGAAGGTTCAATGATTCAGAGAGTCAGTGCAGACACGATGGGCTGATTGACCTCCTTCTGCACTGTAGGAATTCTATGGTTCTATACTAGACCTGGTATTGTCAATGAGAAAGGAAGGTTATAAGGGTCTGGAACTCACTGCCGGAAGGAGTAGCCAAAGTGGAACATCTCGATTCATTTCAAAAACTGAAAATGCTGGAAAATCTCAGCATGTCTACAGCATCTGTGCAGAGAGAATAGAGCCAATGTTTCAAGACTGGATGACCCTTCATCAGAATGAATTATCTCAATTCATTTAAAAGATGTCTGCATATGCACCTGAAGTGTCATTACATGCAGGGTTATGGACCACGTGCTGAAAAGCGCAATTAGGCTAGGTTTCTAATTTTTTGATAATTTATTTCTTCTATGACACTACGATTAATAGTAACCTCATAGTGAAGACACCACTAGGTAGTAGCAATCATAATTTGTTTGAATTTTACATTCAGTTTGAGGAAGAGAAGAGTGGGTCCAAGATGAGTAATTTAAACTTAAATAAGGGCAAATATGAGGGCATAAAAGCAGAGTTAGCTAAAGTGAACTGGCAAATTAGGTTAAGGGATAGGTCAATAGAGATGCAGTGGTGGGCATTTAATGGATATTTCAGAATACACAGAATAGATAAATTCCAAGGAAAGGGCTCACCATCCATGGTTAACTAAAAAAAAATAAAGATAGCATCCAGCTGAAAGGAAAAGCATACTACAGTAATCCATGCCCAAATGCAGCAATAACTTAAACATATCCCAGCTTGGACTGACAGGTGGCAAGTAACATTTGGGCCACACAAGTGCCAGGCAATCACCATCTCCAACAAGAGAGAATCTAACCATCGCCCCTTGACATTCGATGGCACCACCATCACTAAACCCCCATTATCAACATCCTGGGGGTTTCTTTTGACCAAAAACTGAACTGGACTTTCCATATAAATATTGTGGCTATAAGAACAGGTCAGAGGCCAGGAATCCCGCAGTACTAACTTCCCAAAGCCTATCCACCATCTACAGGGTACAAGTGAGGAGTGTGATAGAGTCATAAGAACATAAGAAATAGGAGCAGGAGTAGGCCATCTAGCCCCTCGAGCCTGCCCCGCCATTCAATAAGATCATGGCTGATCTGACGTGGATCAGTACCACTTACCCGCCTGATCCCCATAACCCTTAATTCCCTTACCGATCAGGAATCCATCCATCCGCGCTTTAAACATATTCAGCGAGGTAGCCTCCACCACCTCAGTGGGCAGAGAATTCCAGAGATTCACCACCCTCTGGGAGAAGAAGTTCCTCCTCAACTCTGTCTTAAACCGACCCCCCTTTATTTTGAGGCTGTGTCCTCTAGTTTTATCTTCCTTACTAAGTGGAAAGAATCTCTCCGCCTCCACCCTATCCAGCCCCCGCATTATCTTATAAGTCTCCATAAGATCCCCCCTCATCCTTCTAAACTCCAACGAGTACAAACCCAATCTCCTCAGCCTCTCCTCATAATCCAAACCCCTCATCTCCGGTATCAACCTGGTGAACCTTCTCTGCACTCCCTCCAATGCCAATATATCCTTCCTCATATAAGGGGACCAATACTGCACACAGTATTCCAGCTGCGGCCTCACCAATGCCCTGTACAGGTGCATCAAGACATCCCTGCTTTTATATTCTATCCCCCTCGCAATATAGGCCAACATCCCATTTGCCTTCTTGATCACCTGTTGTACCTGCAGACTGGGCTTTTGCGTCTCATGCACAAGGACCCCCAGGTCCCTTTGCACGGTAGCATGTTTTAATTTGTTTCCATTGAGATAGTAATCCCATTTGTTATTATTTCCTCCAAAGTGTATAACCTCGCATTTATCAACGTTATACTCCACTTGCCATATCCTCGCCCACTCACTCAGCCTGTCCAAATCTCTCTGCAGATCTTCTCCGTCCTCCACACGATTCACTTTTCCACTTATCTTTGTGTCGTCTGCAAACTTCGTTACCCTACACTCCGTCCCCTCCTCCAGATCATCTTTATAAATGGTAAACAGTTGCGGCCCGAGTACCGATCCCTGCGGCACGCCACTAGTTACCTTCCTCCAACCGGAAAAACACCCATTTATTCCGATGGAATACTCTCCACTTGCTTGGATGAGTGCAGTGCCAACAACACTCAAGAGGCTGGACAGCATCCAGAAAAAAAGCAGTTTACTTGATTAGCACTCCTTCCACAAACACCCAGTCCCTCCACCATTCATTCACAGTGGCAGGAGTCTACATGGTGCACTGTTAGAACTCGCCAAGGCTCCTTAGACAGCACTTTCCAAACTTAAAACCTCTGCCATCTAGAAAGACAAGGGCAGCAGATGCATGGGAATAACACCACCTGGAAGTTCCCCTCCAAGTCACTCACCATCCTGACTTGGAAATATATCGCCATTCCTTCACTATTGGTGGATCAAAATCCTGGAATTCCCTCCCTAACAGCACGTAACTACATCACATTGACTGCAATGGTTCAAAAAGGCAGCTCATCACCACCTTCTCAAAGGAAATTAGGGATTGGCAGGAAGTGATGGCCTAGCCAGCGACGTCCATGTCACACAAATGAATTTTTAAAAACTCGATGGTAACAGCAAGGATAGTGGTGATAAGAATTACGGACAAATGAGGCATTGATTCAGGGGGCTGGGGGGGTTCGGGTCATGATTGTTCAGGTGAAGCACTCTTGAATCAGTTGCTTACTGAGATCTCTGGCAGCTGTATCCCTCGATTTTCTGAACCTTTCTGATGCTCCCGCTCCTCCTCCACTTCTTGCAGTCCAGAAGACGGTCAGGGTTGGTGCCTCAGTAGTTGCGCTATGCTTGAGCTCAAATCTGGAAACACTATAGTTGGTGGTGTACCACAGGTACCTTTATTCAGTTCACACAATGGAAGCATGTTGCTGGGAAATGTGAAATTCATTCATCCTGAAGTGATCTGAGTTGAATTATCAACAACAGAATTAGTCATTCAATTTACTGAAATGAACGGTTCACCTAATTTTTTGATTTCAAATCATACCTTACTGGAATGGAAGAACAGTGGCAGATTTGACATGGATGGGAGCAAGTGTTTCGGATCTTGATCATCTTTTAGTTAGCTTTAGACTCCAAGTATAAAAGGGGAGCTGCTGCAGAATGGCCAGTTTAATATTCAAAAGCAAACACTTCAGACCCAATCAACTGGTCAAGTATTAATGTGATAAAATGGGAGAACTGTGTTATTTCAACTTCAAACCAAACAGCAACAGTTGTGACCTATGCCTAGCATGGTTGGTTTGTGGTGGCCAACAATGTATTTTTTCAATTAGTTAATCATGCATGATCACGCCATCTGCCAATTAACCAGATATGAATCTGGGATGAGCTGAAGAATGACGCCAGTTTATTGGCTGCTGCTTTTTGTCCTTTTATTCACTGAATTGGACCACTTTACAGTGAACAGCAACTGTTTCACAGCAAGAATGATTGTTTTTGTTGAATGCATAACCATTTCCTGGTGAGAATGATGACTGCTTTGCTGGCAGGAACAAAACTTTCACACTGAGAATGAGGGTTTGTTTCCATTATCACAGATCAACTTCCTCTCTACAACTGATATTTGTTTCAATTTTTGAAAAAAAAATGTCTTTGTTGTTCTAAGCAGTTATGCATAATTGCTTTATTATTATTGTATAAACAGCCTCTGCTGTTAAATACATCAACATTTTTACCATGGATAATTGTTTTAATTATGAAGTTCTTTTGATATATTTTTATTGAAGATTTTTCCTCATTTTTACAAACGATGCAACAAGCCCTCAAGGATTAAAGCAGTGCAGCATAATAATTTTCCACAAATACATACGGAAAGAGACAAGAGAGCACCAACACAGATTATTAATTACAAACGGCGCCTCCAAAGATACAATGAAAGGATGTTTCAGAAATTGGGAGAAAATAGGACAATGAAATAAAGCCATGGGTACATGGCATAGCAGTGCTCCCTCCCGCTTACAGGATACAAGAGACAGAGCCATGTAATTTATGGAATATCTTACAAGATTGAGTCAAACACAGAGTCTAACTTCTCACAGGATCCAGAGCAAAATACTTGCTTCGGCTCCACAGAAAATAGAATTTTGTTTTCCCACCGGGGAAATCTTAACATCAAGAAGAAGAGCTATCTTATTAAGGATAAAGTTTAACGGATATCCCTGAAAAACTGCCCACACAACTGCTCAAAGGCAGCAGGGAGGCACATCAAACACAGTCCCTTTCATTCAAGGCAGCCCCCGCCCTCCAGAGGAGTTTCTTCCAACAAAGCTATGTCAACCTTCTCCCATTTAAGAAAAGACACATTCCTCCCTTCTTTGATAGGATAAGTGCCATACAATCTGCACAGCATGCCTTCTAACAAAATGAAAGACCCCCACGCCAATGATAAGCAAAAGATATTTTCCCATAATGTCAATGTCAAGATAACCTGTCAAGCGTTTCAAGGATACTAAACAATCAGGATTTAATTTTGACACAGGGCCAAAGGCAAAGTGGGCAGACCACCACCACCACCCCCCACCCCCCCCAACCCCACATCCTAGGCACAACAATGAATAATAGGATCAAATCTGTGTCGTAAGCTTAAAGTAAAACCAGAAAATCCCGCCCGGCATTCTCTGCTCATTCCAGCACTTTCAAAATAGCATATGCCATTGCATTTTCAGCCAAAGAGAATATAAGATATTGACTCAGGCATAGAAAAGGCTGGTCAGCCAAGGATTCTTGCACCATGGGGGTAGCAGTGGAAGGGTGCGTTTCTGAATGGAGGGCTGTGACAACTGCTGTTCCTCAGGGATCAGTGCTGGGACCTTTGCTGTTTGTAATATATATAAATGATTTGGAGGAAAATGTAACTGGATTGATTAGTAAGTTTGCGGATGTCACAAAGGTTGGTGGATTTGCGGATAGCGATGAGGACCATCTGAGGATACAGCAGGATATAAATCAGTTGGAGACTTAGGTGGAGAGATGGCAGTTGGAGTTTAATCTGGACAAATGTGAGGTAATGCATTTTAGAAGGTCTAATACAGATAGGAAATATACAGTAAATGGCAGAACCCTTAGGAGTATTGATAGGCAAAGGGATCTGGGTGTACAGGTACACAGGTCACTAAAGTGGCAATGCAGGTGGAGAAGGTAGTCAAGAAGGCATTCCGCATGCTTGTCTTCATCGGCTGGGGTATTGAATTTAAAAATTGACAAGTCATGTTGACGCTTTATAGAACCTTAGTGAGGCTGCACTTGGAATATAGTGTTCAATTCTGGTCGCCACACTACCAGAAGGATGTGGAGGCTTTGGAGAGGGTACAGAAAAGATTTACTGGGATATTGCCTGGTATGGAGGGCATTAGCTATGAGGAGAGGTTGGAGAAACTTGGTTTGTTCTCACTGGAGTGACGGAGGTTGAGGGGAGACCTAATAGAAGTCTACAAGATTATGAGAGGCATGGACAGAGTGGATAGTCAGAAGCTTTTTCCCAGGGTGGAAGAGTCAATTACTAGGGGGCATAGGTTTAAGGTGCGAGGGGCAAGTTTTAAAACAGATGTATGAGGCAGATTTTTTACACAGAGAGGTGGGTGCCTGGAACTCGTTGCTGGGAGAGGTAGTGGAAGCGGATACGGTAGTGACTTTTAAGGGGCGTCTTGACAAGTACATGAATGAGATGGGAATAGAGAGATTTGGTCCCCGAAAGAGTAGGGAGTTTTAGTTAAGTCAGGCAGCATGGTTGGTGCAGGCTTGGAGGGCCAAAGGACCTGTTCCTGTGCTGTAATTTTCTTTGTTCTTTGTTCATGCTTAGACATGCACCAAAGCATACTTCCCCATCTCCAGCAATACTGGAGGCATCATTGATACAAAACAATGCCTTTCTCCAGGATATGTGCTCTGTCTGTATGTACCTTTATAGGAGTCCATTATAGGTTCTTTCATCCCAAAATGATAAAAATACAGAAAGAAAAACTATGCAATACCAATATTTCTAAGGGAGGGCTTGCTGGGCTATACCCACAAACTCTACACCAAACCACCTACCCACTTCCCTGCAATGGCACTGCTTATATTAGCCATGACAAGAATAGAGGATACCATATAGTATGTACCACCATTATAAATGCAAAGATTATAAGAACAAAAGATGGATAAATATTGCACAGTCCTAGGGCCATACAGCCTACCAAAAGTGTTCCCCCAACACTCTCAAGCTCTTTAAGGATATCAAACCACAATGATTCAATTTTGACAGGTAGTTCCCCATGCCACCTTACACCCTACTTAACGAGGATATAGTAGGATCAAATCTGTATCTTAAACTTGGAGTAATTAGAGGAACATGTTGAAGGATGCATTCCTTTAAAAACAAATGGACATCCCTGGTTTTCAAAGGATTAAAGGTAAAATTCACCTCAGCACTCATATACTAGATCACCCCTGTCATCATCATAAATAACATCACAAAATCAAAACGGAAGTGTAATGATAACAGTTGGAGTCCAGGATTAGCTATGAACTTCAGCTTATGACTCCAAATGATTGACATCCATGGAGTTTAGAGAAGCCAAATCCTTCGTAAGATTGTCAACCAGCCTTAAGGATCCAGTAGGTGTCATTCTCAGGATAGCAGGATAAAGCAGGGCAAACTGCATTCAGATAGATCTCAGAAGCTTTCCAGCTTCATTGGAACCTTTGTGACCGAAGATATGAAAACGCATGATTACTGGCTTGAAAACAGGATACGACGTGTCCCTTCAAGATTAATACACCCAGCTTTTGTGTCAAGATTAAGAAAATGTGGTAGCCAGTTCTCAAATGATTTAGCTTGGATTTTTCCCTCAGCTCCTTCTGGAAAGTTGATCACATGGACATTCCTCTTCCAGTCCCGGCTCTCTAGATCGACCTGGATATCTGACATACCATGTAGCTGATTTTCCAAGGATTGAATGCAGGCCTCAACTGAGGAAGCAGTATTTTCAACTATAAGGAATATTTCCTCCATTTCATCAGCAATATGAGCATTGAAATTCTGTGCCAAAAGCCGAGTTTGTTGTCTACAACTTTAATCACATTGACAGTCATCATCTACAATCAACATCGCCCGGTCAAGAGCCCGTTCACTCACCAAATCGCCATAGTGAGTACTCGGTTCCACCCCGGCTGCCTCCAACAGGATTTTCATGACATTACTCAGCACGTTGTTCGAAGACTTAACCAGAAATCTTCCAGGGACATAGTACAGAGTTTTCACTGCAAGATTAGACACTTTTGGGCTGTGCACAGGATAAATTAAAGGATTAAAAGATGAGTAGTGCCAGAGCTCACGGAAACATAACCGTTCCCGCACTTACATCACTTAACCCAATTATTAATTTTAATGATGAGGTTTATAATGTAGTATTAAAAATTCTAGAGTTCATTAAATGCTGAATTGGGGTTGAGTAGCATCTCCTACTATAAACATCTGACTCAGCAATTGTTAGAAGAAAAAAGACTAGAAATACTTACATTTATACAACACCTGATCATTTTGTCCAAATTGTCTTGAAACCCCTCATAAAATGAATTAGATTTTGGACTGCAATTAATCTTTGATGCAGGTAAAGGTGGCAGCCGTTCTGTCTCTCAAAAAGCAGTAAGACAAACAACCATTTCAATTATTTTACAGTGATATTTGTTGAGGTAAAAATGCTGACCAGGTCACTGATGCGCGATATAACTCACGAGGCTAGAGGTACTCGGGGAAATAAAGGCTTTTATTGACTACAACAATAGAGCTACCATATATAATACACGATCCCAGACTAAAGGGTCCCAGACAGAGCAGTGACCTTTATACCTCTCCCAGGAGGCGGAGCCCGACTGGGATGTACCATAAGAACTATATTACAGGTAGAACAGCCCAACCCTAACCCCAACAGTAACATATATACAGACTCATAGTACTGGCCAGACCCTGGCTCAGCACTACCTGGTGGGAACCAACAATCGTTCACCACAGTCACCTCACTGCTACTCTTCTAATGATGCATTAGGATTTCATAATGTCCATCTGAACAGCAACCCTGTTTAACAACTCACCTCACTTGCATCGGAATATAGTTTCACATTTCAGTATTTTTGATTCGATTTTCTTCTGCACCAAAAGAGTTTTGAACTATGATGTGTTTTATGACACAGTCAGTTAATAAAGGTTTAAAAATAAAGTCTACAAGCCGCTGGCATTGCACTTGCTTCTTAAAGCCAGATAGGCCAGCTTGTGGAATGTCACAGTATGCAGTTTTTTCTGAATTGATACAAATGAAGATCATTAGTCTGAGACCAGCTCCATTAGCTGGGAGGTTCCAAATCATTCCAGACAAGCAAGAGGTGTTTTCAATGCAATCAAGACCGTGTAGTGGGACTTGAGCATAAAACCTTCTGAGGAGGTTGTTACCAGCTGAAACAGCTTAAGGCTGACAGTGTCCTACTGTATCTTTTGTGAATTTGACAGCCATTCACAGGGTGCCATTTTGCCCTGAGTACTTGGGAGTTAAGATAAATGTGGGAGATTAGGAGAACTTAAAGAGAATTAACCTTAATCTTTTTTTTTGTTCTTAAATATAACATAAATTGCTGGTAAATGTACTGGTTACAAACTGCTGGTGGAAATTTGAAAATCCTTCAGATCTAAAAGTTTATTTATTAGTCACAGCTGTAAGGCTTACATTAACACTGCAATGAAGTTACTGTGAAATTCCCCTAGTTGCCACACTCCGGCACCTGTTCAGGTCAATGTACCTAACCAGCACGTCTTTGAGACTGTGGGAGGAAACCGAAGCACCCGGAGGAAACCCACGCAGGCACAGGGAGAACGTGCAAACACCACACAGACAGTGACCCAAGCTAGAAATCGAACCCAGGCAGCAGTGCTAACCACTGTGCTACCGTGCCGCCCCTTGAAAGAAGGTAAAAACAAGATCCCTTAGTGGGACTAGCCAGAGGATGAATGGAGTTTTAGATTAGTTGTCAGAGAGATGAAGACACAAATGTTATCAAAGAGTCATAGTACACTTAATTCTGTTATTTTACATATGCACGAGGATATGTCATCAACCATATGAACAAAGAACAAAGAACAATACAGCACAGGAACAGGCCCTTCGGCCCTCCAAGCCTGCGCCGCTCCCTGGTCCCAACTAGACCATTCTTTTGTATCCCTCCATTCCCACTCCGTTCATGTGGCTATCTAGATAAGTCTTAAATGTTCCCAGTGTGTCTGCCTCCACCACCTTGCCCGGCAGCGCATTCCAGGCCCCCACCACCCTCTGTGTAAAATACGTCCTTCTGATATCCGTGTTAAACCTCCCCCCCCCCCACCCCCGTCACCTTAAACCTATGACCCCTCGTGAACGTCACCACCGACCTGGGAAAAAGCTTCCCACCATTCACCCTATCTATGCCTTTCATAATTTTATACACCTCTATTAGGTCACCCCTCATCCTCTGTCTTTCCAGTGAGAACAACCCCAGTTTACCCAATCTCTCCTCATAACTAAGCCCTTCCATACCAGGCAACATCCTGGTAAACCTCCTCTGTACTCTCTCTAAAACCTCCACGTCTTCTGATAGTGTGGCGACCAGAACTGGACGCAGAATTCCAAATGCGGCCGAACCAACATTCTATACAACTGCAACATCAGACCCCAACTTTTATACTCTATGCCCCGTCCTATAACGGCAAGCATGCCATATGCCTTATTCATATATATGATCATATATGATCTTATGTTCGGGAACATATCAAGGAATTTAATTTCCTCTGAAAGCATACTGATTGGTGTATTTACATAAAATTCCTTCATGTACTATTTTAATATAGCCAGTAACCTTTCTAAATAAATAGGTCCACAATTGCTTTAAACAGCAAACAAAGTAATAACCTGTATGCTACCAGAGGAAATTAAACCATCGAACCATGGAATTTTACAACATGAAAAGCAGAATGCTGTGCATGCTGGAAATTTGAAATAAGAACGGAAAGTGCTGGAAAAACCTAGTAGATCAGGCATCTGTGGAGAGAGAAAGAGATTCAGGTCATTCTGTTTGTCCTCACTCTTTGCCACAGTAATCAAACTAGTCTAGCTCCAGCGCTCCTTCCAAAGTCTTGCTCTTCCTCAGTTTTGAATATTTAGCTGATTTTCCTTTGAAAAGTAATGTGGCCTCTTGTGGCAAAATTCTTTTTCAGGGCCATCCTGAACTAGTTTGACCAACACATAGCTGAAATTTCACATGACCATGGTGACGTAGTGTGCTATTAAAAACAATCTCCAGGAAAAATAAGGATGACAATAAATTTGGTGTTACACACATTCTAAAACATAAAGTCCTTAAATATCAGTTATTACACAATACTTAGTGGGGAAACATCTAGCAGTGTTACTAATCCTGATTGGGGCAGCACGGTGGCACAGTGGTTAGCTGCTGCCTCACAGTGCCAGGGACCTGGATTCGATTCCCAGTTTGGGTCACTGTCAGTATGAAGTTTGCACTTTCTCCCCATGTCTGCGTGGGTTTCTGCCAGGTGCTCTGGTTTCCTTCCACAGTAGTCATGATGTGGAGATGCCGGCGTTGGACTGGGGTGAACACAGTAAGAAGTCTCACAACACCAGGTTAAAGTCCAACAGGTTTATTTGGTAGCAAATACCATAAGCTTTCGGAGCACCGCTCCTTCGTCAGATGGAGTGGAAATGTGCTCTCAAACAGTGCAAACAGACACAAAATCAAGTTGCAGAATACTGATTAGAATGCGAATCCTACAGCCAGCCAGGTCTTAAAGGTACTGACGAAGGAGCAGTGCTCCGAAAGCTTATGGTATTTGCTACCAAATAAACCTGTTGGACTTTAACCTGGTGTTGTGAGACTTCTTACTGTGTTCCTTCCACAGTCCAGAGATGTGCGGGTGAGGCTGATAGGCCGTGCTAAATTGCCCCTTAATGTCAGGGGGACTAGTTAGGGTAAATGCATGGGGTTATAGGGATAGGGCCTGTTTGGGATTATGGTTGGTACAGTTGATGGGCCGAATGGCCTCCTTCTGCAATGTAGGATTCTATGATTCTATGATTACCATCTAACCCATTCTGTAGGTGCCCCTCAATGGGACAATATATGTTTGGTACAGAGTAAAGATCCCTCGTCACTGTCCCATCAAATTCTCCTTAAAAAAACAACCCTTCCCAATTGGCTAGACTCTTCTGAAGCTACCACTATGACCAAGTCCTAGACTCTGAATATCAGCAGGTTACTCAATCATGGGGAAATCAACTTTGATATTCAAACCAATCAGCATCTCATACATTATTGACCAAGGATTGAACACGGATCCTTCCTGGTCAGTGTAGACTCAATTCTGCAAAAGGACAAGAAACTTACCAACTGTGAGGGGTGGGGAGAGGGGCGGGCGGGGGGGGGGGGGGGGTGGGGGGAGGGTGGATGGGGAGTGGAGATCCCCTTGATGCACTGCATGTAACAAATGAGAAACTATTTTCTTTAGAATTTTGCCACATAGACACAGATGAAATTTTCCTCCCAATTTATTAAAGAAACCTAACACATCAGTACTGACATTAGCTTATTGAACTCCCAACCCAGCGGTAATGCAATGAACTTTGTCTTGACTAACAAGCAAGTGAGCTTAATCCATTATTAGATGGCCAATGGAGAAAGGAGTAGATGGGTCATTTCTGAAGAAAGTTAAAAATGGCACACAGCCTTAAACCCACAACTTATTGTTTTCAAATTATACAATGCAACTGATGCGAACCAAAGAGAAACCTATGGCATATAACATCCTCCAACGCATCAGACAACTTGCCAGCGGAGATCAGTTCAAATCAGAAAACTAAATATAAATACAAAAGACACCAAAAGGTTTATAACCAAATTTGTTATTATTTATAGGACTTCATTTGTTGTATAATCCCAAGTGTTACAAGAAATTATGCCTCTGAATTTCCACAGAATTCTTGGTATAAGTCAACTGCAGAGGAATTGAACAGGACCCAGATATGCTGGGTTCCACACAAAGCCACAAGTTTCCTTTAGAATCTATTTGGGACAGTACTTTTATGTGCTCCAAACGTGATATTGGATGAGAAGGGATGGTGGAGTCCGGGAGGAACTTCCCATGTATTGGTCCCAATCTAACACTAACTGACATGGATGCTGCAGGGACAAACCTGATGTATATGTTTGCTCACTGGCAGGAAAGCAGCTCACCTGGGCTCCACGCCATAGACCTTAGACTGGATTAGATCGGAGTTCACCAGGCAGCTGCACAAAAATCTTATTGGTTGGTAATAGCAGCTGACTAATGCTGCTCCTGCCAACCAACACACACACCCCCATCCCCTCACCATCCAACATTATTCGCAAGGTGTGCCATTGTGAGGCAGGCACATATCACTTCTATTTAACTGAGGTGACTTCCCCATGACCCTAGATACTCTGGTGGGGCCAGGAAAGGAGATTTATTTGGGACATGGGCATCACTGGCTGGCCAGCATTTATTGTCCATTCCTAGTTGCCCAAGGGCAGTTGAGAGTCAACCACATTGCTGTGGCTCAGGAGTCAATTGTAGGCCCTGATCATCAGTAGATTCTTAATTCCAGATGTTTTTATTTAATTCAAATTCTACCATCAGCCATGGTGAGTTTCAAACTCGGGTCCCCTGAATATTAGCTGAATTTCTGGATTAATAGTCTAGTGGTAATACCACGACGCCATCGCGTCCCCCCATGTGCACTGAGGTCATGTGCATTGACTTACTTTTGCACACTGAAGTGACTGTGGTTTAATTCTATGTCCTTGAAATTTCAAAGAAGTCAACCAAGTGTATTGGAATCAAATGACCTTGTAAATTTATCATGTAAAGCAAGTCAAATGGCTGTTAGGGAACATTCAACAATGCTCTATGCTGCTTATGGACAGAATTGTAGAAGTGGCTTTTCTTTATAGATTCAGTGAATTATAATCATTAGATCTACCTGGGGCTGCCAACTGGTTGATAATAGCATACCATTCATTTTAAAGAGCGGTCTTTCATGATATTTTAAACCATTCATTGAGTTTTACTTAGTTTTGTTCGATTATTTTAATGTTCAATCAATTAAAATATATTTAAGTAATTTTTTTTAGCCCTGTGGCTGACATTTACAACTATCTTTCTGTACAACTGTAAGAGCAAAGAGGAGGCATATCCTTCTGACAAATTTGTGAATTTGATTTCTAGATTTAATTGCTTTTTGCAATCTCATTTGTTATCCATTTACGATGAGAATACTTCGATTTTGATTAATTTAAAACACATCAACCAAAATTTCTTTGTTGTGTTGATATCCTACAATTTTAATGTTGATATAACAGAAAGATTATTTTCCTCATGCTGCTTATTTGATGCCTTGTCATTCTTTGACATTTTATGTAAAACAAAAACATGAAATGCTGGAAATACCCAGGAAGGTCATGCAGCAGCTGTAAAGACAGGAACAGAATGATTGGACTGGGCTTTTCAGCGTACAAGAGTACCTGCCCACCCTATCCCACCCTTCCCAGCCAACAGCCATTGGTCTAAGACAGAGCTTCTGCCCTCATCTGGGGAGGAAGTCCTGCCTCCACGAACTGCCAACCAAGCAAATAGGGGCATTTATATGGTCCCAACAGAGGCAATGATAGCAGTGGTCATTGCCAGGACTGCATTCAGCCCCCATGGAGATAAAGTAAAAGTAGAAGGAGAGGGTGGGGTTCTTGTCAGGACCAGGCAGGCATGCTCCAGCCAGGGGATTGGGGAGCTGAAGCAGACAGGGAAGCAGGGAAAGTGGGGGGGGGGGGGGGGGGGGAACAATATTTTGGGGAGGTGGGGGGGGGTGGACTCTGTTGAACCCAGGGCATCATTCAGATGCCACCACCAACCACTTAGTGAAAGCTGCTGAGTTTGACAGTTGGTTTGTGGGCCTCTCCTGCCAATGGATAAATCCCAATAGTGCAGATGATGTCTTAAGAGTGACCATTAGTTGGCCACTTAACAGCCTCAATTGCCCCAAGGGCAGGTGGACCTCCTATCTATGCCAGTAAAATTGTGGTCGGGGCATGGGCAGACAGGTAGGCGGCAGGTAAGTAACCCACGGCATTTTACAGGCCCATCCCCCAATCTTGACAACCTGCCTTTCTTGGGGTTGTGGGTTGTAAAATTGAGCCTCAGTGAATTTGAACAAAGGCATTAGCTCTGTTGGCGAGTAGTTCACCTGCCACATGGTATCTAATGATCCTGGCAAATAAGACTTCCATTGGACAGCTGCCATGTTGGCTGACAGGTGGTGCATCTATCTGAGCGTACACTCCTCCAATATCATTTTTCATCGCCATTTCTTATTAAGATATTAGTAAATAGCAGCAGATACAAACAATAACATCACAATACCATTGCATCATCAAACTTTCAGAAATATTTAATCGCCCAGCAAAACAAGTTACTGGACACCCTCCCTTTGTGGTGAAAAGTAAACAATTAGAGTCAAATAAGTGACGTGTGCCACGAAAGAACAAATGAACATGAGAAAATTTCCAAGAAGTATTTACAGTTTAGTAAGTTGAGCTGGATTCTGAAAACCATTATGCACCGTCTTACCCAGGAGGTATGGCAGCTGTAGTTACAGCTGTCACATCAAATTTCTTTTTGGCTTTTGCCTTTTTGTTCTATTATTTCTCCAGAAGCTGTAGAATGACAATAAGATGTTCTGGTTTAAACTGGTTGTTTTCTGCTATAGAGACGGCACCAGCAGCTCAAAATATCTGATAGAATAACCTGTAGGGATGAGAGCTTCAAATTTTTTATTTGTGACAATAACACTCTCTCTTATTAATTATGCTCTAAGAATCAGTCTGCACCAGTTTTGGACCATAATTTCTGACTTCATTGAGGCGGACAGCATGCAAATTTATACTTTCTCTTCACTTCCATGGTGCCAGCCTTAATGTCTAATGGACGAGAATATCAGGGAGAAGAAGTCAAGCTTAAGCGATACAAATAACTTGTTAGGCCACGCCTGGAGTACTGTGAGCCAAAGAGCCATGGGAGGTGGGTAGAGGAGTATGGCTTGACATTGGGGCCATGAGGGAAACCTTTTGAACACATCTTTTGAAAGGTACCATCATGCAGACTATGGTTCACAACATCTCTGCAGTGCTGTGATCTTCCACTCTTTAAAAACCTGACCTGACTCCATGACCTGAATTTTCAGGATGGTGAACGGTGGGTGCCCACCATCCTGAAAGTTGGCAGAGAACGCACGAACACCGACTCCAACAGGCCTGCTGTCATTTTATGCTTAATTGAGCATTGATTGCGTTTTTTGGGTGACACGGTGGCATAGTGGTTCGCACTGCTGCCTCACAGCCCCAGAGACCCGGGTTCAATTCCAGCCTAGGGAGTTTGCATGTTCTCCCCATGTCTACGTCTGTTTCCTCCAGGTGCTCCAGTTTCCTCCCACAGTTCAAAGATCTGCAAGTTAGGTGAATTGACCATGCTAAATTGCTCCTTAGTGTCCCAAGTTGTATAGGTTAGATGGATTAGTCATTGCAAATATGTGGGCTTACGGGGATAGGGTAAGATACTCTGGATAAGATACTCAGTCAGAGGGTCAATGCAGACTTGATGGCCTCTTCCGCACTGTAGGGATTCTACGATTCAATGATTGGCTGCCGGCAGGACTTCCGTTTGCCCTTCGGTGGAAGCCCCACCTTGGAAAGCTGCCAGCCAATTTTATTGCGCCAACAGCTCCAAAGCCCCTCCAAGTACAGCACTGCAGTGGCCAGAAGAGGTACTGCAGCACAGCACCAGAGCCTAAGTCCCAGGACCACACTTCAAGTTCCAGGGGCAAGCGGGTAGGAGGTGCTCAGAGGATAGGCTGAGGGTGCAGGGGAATGGAAGTCTGAAGATCCCAGGTCCCTGATGGGAGAGCATGCCAAGCCAGAAGAATCCTTCAGACTGAAGTGCCACATGCATGCTGTCAATTATGCCCTGCATCTGAGAGAAACCGGTCTGTAAAATAAGTTCATGCTCATAATGACTGATACAATTGCTGGCAAAGTTGACTTGATTGTCAGTGCTGTCAAATAAATCATGAGTTATCTTTCTTATGCATTTGTATGGCATTGACTTTGAGATCCTGCAAATGTATGGAAGAATGCAGAGGCAAAAGCATTGAGGGTGATGGTGACTTTGACAGTAACTGGCAAACATAAGAACCAGGAGCAGGAGCAGCTTCCCCTTATTTTGAGGCTATGCCTCTAGTTCTAGTTTCACCTGCCAGTGGAAACAACTTCCCTGCTTCTATCTTATTTATTCTCTTCATAATCTTATATGTTTCTATAAGATCTCCCTTCATTCTTCTGAATTCCAATGAGTATAGCCCCAGTCTACTCAGTCTTTCCTCATAAGCCAAACCTCTCAACTCCGGAATCAACCTAGTGAATCTCCTCTGCACCCCCTCCAGTGCCTGTATATCCTTTCTCAAGTAAGGAGACCAAAACTGTACAAAATACTCCAGGTGTGGCCTCACCAGCACCTTATACAGCTGCAACGTAACCTCGCTGTTTTTAAACTCCATCCCTCTAGCAATGAAGGACAAAATTCAATTTGCCTTCTTAATTACCTGCTGCACCTGCAAACCAACTCCTTGAGATTCTTGCACAAGGACACCCAGGTCCCTCTGCACAGCAGCATGCTGCAATTTTTTAACCATTTAAATAATAGTCCATTTTGCTGTAATTCCTACCAAAATGGATGACATCACATTTACCAACATTGTACTCCATCTGCCAGACCCTCGCCCACTCACTTAGACTTCTATATCCCTTTGCAGACTTTCAGTGTCCTCTGCACACTTTGCTCTGCCACCCATCTTAGTGTCATCTGCAAATTTTGACACACTACACTTGGTCCCCAACTCCAAATCATCTATGTAAATTGTAAACAATTGCGGTCCCAACACTGATCCTTGAGGCACACCACTAGTCACTGATCGCCAAGCAGAAAAACACCCATTTACCCCCACTCTTTGCTTTCTGTTAGTTAACCAATCCTCTATCCATGCTAATACATTACCCGTAACACCGTGCACCTTTATCTTATGTAGCAGTCTTTGGTGCGGCGCCTTGTCAAATGCCTTCTGGAAATCCAGATACACCACATCCACAGGTTACCCATTGTCCACTGCACATGTAATGTTCTCAAAGAATTCCACCAAATTAGTCAAACATGACCTGCCCTTCATGAACCCATGCTGTGTCCACCAGCATGGTAGCCACCAGCTCCAACTGGCTGCACGCCTTGTTCCAGCAGACTTCAAATGGTTGCAACCACCTGACTCAAAATCCTTAACTTCCTGAGCTGTTGATGTTCTGACTTATTGAGGAAGATCATCCTCCGTCTCTAGATCCTCGGTGCTGTGTATGACCTCCTGGAAGCTGCACCACCCAGCTGACCCCCCTTTCCTGCCGAAGGGCAAATATATGAACAGAAAACTATTGCTTGTGCAGCTTCTACTGTTCTTGCTGCTGGTGATCTCAACCGAGATCCAGTCTAACATAACACAAGCGACTATACTGATCTGATTGATTAGAGCTTCAAAGTGCAAATCAGTAAGTGTAGATGACACCACCAGTTTGTAAAAATAACCTCCAAAGTGTGTTCAGTAACCTTTCAGCACATGTACTGTGAACATATCCTTTCACACAAACAGGAGGGAAGCAGCTGTGACTGAGCATTCATTGGTACATTCCTTATCATGTCCTCATTCCCCCTGAATTAGCTTTTTGTGATCTTAACTTTTCTTTCACTGGCAAGTTCCAGGAAGCCCTGAAATCACATGGATCCACAGTTAAATAGCAAAACTCACATTAATATTGCTGTACTTGATCAATTTAACATATTAAGATTGACAAGCCCGCTCTCCTGATGAGCTTGCATACACAAAGCCTTGCTCATCAGAGTGAAATGCAGAGGTCAACTGGTTGGAGCCAACATCCCGATGTGCTCACAATTTTCCAGGATTTCCCTCACACCCAAAGCTATGTCTTCACCCATATTAAAATTTACCCTCCAGGATTAATGAAATTCCAAACTGGGTGCACGTGGGGCAAAAAGTAATGATTTTCTCTTCTTATGACTGATATTATTGTCATTTTATGTGATTGGAATATATGCAAGTTACAGAATCCTTCCTCTGGAGGCTGCAGCAGTGACCTTCAGCAGATTAATTCTGAGTCTGAGTAAATACAGATTTAATCTGCTTTGTTTCACTTGTTGATACCACAGTCACACATACACAGTATTTGATTTGAATCTCTTTATTAAGTTGATTCTGGTATTTGCACTTTGCTACTCCTGCCCCTAAGTGCTGTTAAAAGAAGTGATTTTAACCTTCATAAATTTCAGAGCACCTTTGTTACATTCTCGGTTTTTCCTTTGTGTTTTCAAAATTTAGAACATAAAATATTGTGTCATTTTGAAGATGTGATTTTAAAATAATCAAAGGTCACTGTGTCTTTATTGATGAATCAATCGATTGTGTTTGTCCTGCCACAATCAAGCAAGCCTAGTTGTACATGGGTAGCATATTATATCACATGATCCTTAGATAACTGGGAACTAACTGAGGTGACAAAAAGTGTTGAATGGTGATTTCTGACATACTGTTGCACACATTTTATCCTTTCCACCAACCTTCTTATCTGTATACTTGATGTTAAATAAAGTTTTCTTCCCGGTGAAAGCATAATAATCAATGAAATCCTAATACAAAATGGGTGGGGGGTTGCGGGGGGCGGGGGGGGGAGGAGTCTGAGTGAAGACTACCTGCCCACAAGTAACCAATTAAAATTGGCCATTGAGAGCAATTATCTGAAACTATCTGGAATTTTCCAGAAAGAAAGCTGGGCCCTTGGCTGAGGGCAAAATCCAGCCAATGGTTTGAAGTGGCCTCTTGCTGACAGACCAGGAGACAACCAGTGCTTCAATGATTATAATTCACTCTCCATCCTGATTGGTAGATGGCCGTAGCTTCAGCCATGGATTGTCCTATGGTGAGTTTGTTATTCCACAATTGCTGTCTGGAAGGTGTGACCACTTTTTAATTTTAGAGTGTGGAGATTATTTCACAGGGTGCCTCCGCCATGAGGGGCCCTCTCATTTCCCTACCTTCGTCCAGCTCCCTCCTCTAACAGTGGAGCTGTCGATCTCTCAGTGCTGCCTATGGGTCCTCCAGCCTCGGGAATTCACTCTCCATCCTTAATTGGATGAGGCTACTGGAGTTGGCTACTTAATTGGCCACTTCCATGAAAATCACCCTTGGCAACCTGCCTTGTATTGGTTCCTGAGCCTCATTTCTTCCCAACAGTGGGATCCAGAGCCACAAACAAAAAATGACCCTTTTTTTTTAGATGATCACATATCATCAGAGCTAGGAAAGATTGGAAATGTAATAAGTTTTCAGCAAGTGAAAGGGATTGAATGGGGAAATGAACAAAAAGGAAGGTGTGTAATATGGTGGGAAACAAGAGCAAGTAAATTACAGAAGTGGTGATGAAAACCCAAATGGAGTTTAATGGGACTAGTAAAGAAACAAAAGATGTGTCTAGAAGAGGTGTGAATGGCAGAATGATGAACAGCTGCCATCCAAACACAAAAACAAGAGAAAATTCTAAAACTTGCAAAGAAAAAGGAAACTAAATTGCGACAGAGATTATGTTCTGTAACTGTTGAACTCTATGTTGAGTCAAAAGCTGTTGAGTGCTTAACCGAAAGACAATTTATTGTTCCACCAGCTCATGCTGAGTTTCATTGGAAAACTGCAGGAGACTGTGGACAAAGAGGTCAGCATGAGGGAGAGGTGGAGAATTTAAACGAAATGTGATTGGAAGCTCGTTGATCAAGCTTATAGACTTAATGGAGCTGTTCCACAAAGCAGTTCAGCCAGTCTGCATTTGGTCTCCCAAATATAGAACAGACCACATCATGAGCAGAAAATACAGTATCCTAAATTGAAAGAAGTACAAGTAAATAGTTGCTTCATCTGGAAGAAGAGTTAGGAGCCTTGGATGATGAGGAGACAGTTGGTAAAAGGACAGGTGTTGCAACTCCAATGCTTATTTATGGAAGGGGGGGGGGTAGTGTTGGGAGTGATTGAAGAGTGGAGCAAAATGTCACAAGCTCAAAGAATACATTGCTTCCAGTACAATGTTTTCATTAGAACTGAAGATAACATGGCTGACTCCAGCCTGTGCCTTATGGCAGAGGTCACATGACCATGGCAAGCCAGGTAGGACCTTTAGTACATTTTGCATTTCAATCCCAAACGCAGGGAGTCACAGAGAGAACACTCCCTTCAAAATGCTGAAAGGGAAGAGAAAGATGTGTTTGGAGGTGATGTCCCTTAGTGGTTTCATTACTTCCAGCTTTGCAAAACACCTTTTCTCAGTCCGCAATCGTGGCCCGAAGCTTCTGGACGCTTTTCATTTTAATTCTTCTCTTTGTTCTCATCCTCCCATCTTTCATTTGCTTAAAAGCTGTTTCATTTCTAAGTTTTCCCACTTCTAATGTTAAGACCATCAACCTGAAACACTTACTCTGTTTCTCTCTCCAAGGGTGCTGCCTAGCGTGCTGAGTGTTTCCAGCATGTTTTATTTTTAATAAACAATGGACTATTGAATTGGGATGAAATAGCATCACAAATGCTACTATCAGCAATTAAATACTGTGCAATTTCAACATAAACTATATGTAAAAAACAATTTCAAATAAAGATCTACAAATTGGTACATAGTTTAAACCTGAGAATTAATTCTGGTGAAAATATTTAGAGCATTAATATTTAAATCAATCAAATAATGCAAATGTTAAACTATTGTATTGGTGATGTCAGATGTTCCAAAGAAAACCATTCACTTTGTAATATGATTTGAGAATATTTGTCAGTAGGTGATTTTAAATTTATTTTCACTTTAAATTTATTTCAAAAATGTTAAGCTGACATAACCTTGTTAAAGCAATAGCCAGTCAAATTTCATCTGCTCCAATGACTGAAGATGGGGAAAAACATTGGCAATAATGGGGAAAAAGTTGACGAGGGAGCCTTAGAGAAATTTTAAAGGCTTTTTTCTTTGAACATTACAATCTTTTGTAAAATTACACATCCATGTGCCACAGTAGAGTCAGCAATCTTTTATATGTTGCAAGTAAAGTTGACAACTGGTGATTGAAACTGTCTGCAGCCACTCCACCTGAGTGAGCAGCTTATGCTGTAGCTGGTTAATGTTGCAATGACTGACCAGTTGGCATGGGACCATACTGCCAGTGATGCCAGGAGACCCAAGGGGCAGCATCATTCTTGTCGAGAGGCAATTGAAATGTCTGAAATGAAGGCGGCAATAAATAAGCAGACAGATGGATATCACAAAGTAAATAGCAGCTGATGTCCCATAGCATTATTCATGGTGAGTTGGAAGATAATGTTGTTATGAAGACTACTGGTTTGTAATGCCTCAATCGGGTAGATTTTAGGTTATTGTGGATGTTGATAGTATAGTAAACATGGACTGTAGAGTTGGACCTTTCAGATGATTTGGTAATAGTGATGGGGTCCCAGTGTTGGCAACATTGGGGAGGAGGTAGAAGTTACCAGGATTTGCCAGAGCCAGGGAGCATGTCAAGGTCTAGAACACTGGGATGAGGATTTGAGCTCTGGCAACACTGCGATATCAGGTTCTTGATCTGGGAGCAACAATATCTATTCGAGCAGAGGTCCCAGGATGTTACAGCACTTGGAAATGACAGGGTTAGCAAGTGTGGGATGTCTTTGGATCGGTAGCATGGGATTCCCAGGGTCTGGCATCACTGGGAAGGGAAGACCTCGTGCAATCCTCGTCTTATCCAAGCCCTGGCTCATTTCCAGCCTACTGTCTGATTTCAGGCTTAAAACCAACTTTAAACTGTGTTACTCTATTTAATAATTGTATGCTGACATATAATTGGAAAACAAAGTAGTTAAGTTCTTTTCACACTAAAAACCAGCTTCATATACTTAGGCACAACTGGCACCGAGAGCAGCTGGAGGATGCAGTAGTATTGCATTAAAGGAACAGAGAGGAATTCAGCGGCATCATCATCCATTTACCCATGATTTCTGAAGTATCCCAAACTTATATTTTCACTTCAGCCTCCTATGGTCTGCTGCTATCAAGAGGTAAAACAGGTAGGAGGCATGAGTACTAAAAGAAAGGGTGTGTATTGAAAGAGAGTTGGTGTGATCCCATTAACTGACAGTGGCAGCATAAAGGAAGTAGATCCCCAGAATCTCAAAGCCATCAATAGGCTTTTCTCAAATATGCAGTGGAGGGTTCCTCAATCTCAGCCATAAATAGTTCTACCAATCACCATGTAGCATTCCTCGAACGCAATACTTACTTCAAAGATTTTAGATTAATTTATTTTGATCAGCTCATAATTTTTTTCTAAGCGTTTGACCCAGGTTGTCAACACTGGCTAGCATCACTAGATTTGAATGCACCAGTGCTGAATGTAAAGGAAAAGGTCAATAAGCCAGGCAAAGCCATAACTCACAGACTCTTCACAGGGCTCCCTGGAGACATTGGGATCAATAGTTAAGCCAATTATGATCTCGACCTTTTTCAATATCATAGCCAAGAATATTTAAATTTGAAAGCTGGTCTAGAATATATGTTTTTGATGGCTGACTCCCTTGCAGTCTCGCCATTATAGAGAAATATATAGAAAGTACTGAAGGAATGAGACAAGAACAGGATCTAAAAAGCCTATTCACCCCGATGGCTCTATTTCTATTAATATCTATCATGAACTCTGAACAACCCATTTAATCCCTTGAGAGAAGGTTTTGTAATGTTACCCTCAGGAATGACTGGCTGACAGATCTGCTACTTGCTTATCAAGTGGGTTAAGAGCCCTGACCCTATTGAGCTCCAGCCTCATCTAAATCTCACTGGCAAGCTGCATGTTCAGAATAGCGCTCACTGCAGCTCTTCTTCTGGGGTGGCTCAAGAACAGACCCACAAGTAGGCTCAAGACTCCAGATACAGAGTGAGAAAAAAATGACTGGCCATAATCTGAAGTAAGTATTGCTCTCCTGCTCCTCCTGACTCCAGCAAAATGTAACCATAAAGCATAGTGTGAGGCCATTCAGCCCATTGTGCCTCTGTTGGCTCTTTCAATGAGTTATCAACTTAGTTCCACTCTATTATGCTTTCCCGCAGCCTTGCAAATCTTCTCTTACTAAGTATATGAGCAGTTTCCTTTTGAGTGTTACTTGCGCCATTTTAATCAAGCTGTATATTCCAGATCGCAACAGATCCCTGTGCAAGTCTCCTCATCTACTCCAGTTCTTTTGTCAATCATCTTAAATTTAAGCCAAAATGTTTCTGGACCACTTTAGGAGCACCATATAGTAGTCCCACAAAGGACCACTGGTTAGGCTGCTCAATGCCAGGACACATAGACAAAGCATATGCAACAATCATATTGCAATTGGTATCCGAACTACATCAGAGGCCCCTGATTGGTATAATCAACAGGCTTCCTGCCTGAAGTAATTGTGTAATAAGGGAATTGTAACATAGTGGTTGAAGCATTGGACTAACAATCCAGAAGCTTGAACTAATGATCTGGAGACAGGTGTTCAAATCCTGCCACAGCAGCTAGGGAATTTAAATTAAATAAACTTGGAATAAAAAGCTCATACCAGTAATGGAAACCATGTAGCAATTGTCATAAAAACCCATCTGGTTCACAAATATTCTTTAAGGAAGGAAATCGGCCATCCTTCCCCATCTAGCTCATTGCAATATGGTTGACTCTTAACTGCCCTCTGAAATGGCCTATCAAACCACTCAGCTGTATCTAAACAGTTAAAAGAAACAATAATGTAATCTGAGCAACCACCTGACATTAACCTAGTTACTCGACTCGACAAAGACAGTCAACCTGGAAAATTTATCTTCCCTAGCTGCACAACGCAACTTGATAAGCCTCCTTCAGTATCTACCAGAACTGCAACTGCCACCACTTAGAAGAACAATGGAAGCAGATGCATTGGAACATCTGCAAGTTCACTTCCAAGTTACACAACGTAACACATAAATGTGAGGTACTCAATTTTAGTAGGAAGAATAGGGATGGCGCTTATTACTTGAAGGTGCAAATCTAGGGTGGGTTGAAGAACAAATTTAGGGGATCTTGCAATGTAACTACACCAATCATTAAAAGTTGTGCTACAGGTTAGCAAGGCCATAAGAAAAAGCAAACAAGCACTAAGTTTTATTTGCAGAGGGATCAAATTGAAAATGAGGGAATTATGCTAAACTTGTATTGAAGTATTCAAGTATTGCATGCAGTTCTATCATCATATTATAAAAAGAATATAGAGGCGTTGGAGAGGGTGCAGAGAAAATTTATAAGTATGATATCAGAAATACTTGGATATACATATCAGGAAAGGATAAACAGGCTTAAAAGAAGAAGGCTGAAGAGTGACCTAATAGAGGCCTTTAAAATTATGAAAGGTTTTGACAGTGGATATAGAATGTTTCCTCTTGTGGTAATGTTTCCTCTTGCACATCTCTGTGATGTGCTTCTCTAGTGCTCCAGCTCTCTCCTGCTCCCTGGGTGCTTTCTTCAAATTCTGCTCTCCCTGGGCCTCTGTGTTCCTGTCAAGAATATCTCAGTGGTATCTGTAAGTAAGTATATATTTTGTTAAAAGCCTTATTAAAACACTCTTTACATGGGGCGGTGTGGTGGCACAGTGGTTAGCACTGCTGCCTCACAGCACAAGGGACCCGGGTTTGATTCCTGGCTTGGGTCACTGTGCGGGGTCTGCACGTTCTCCCTGTGCCTACGTGGGTTTCCTCTGGGTGCTCTGATTTCCTCCCACAGTCCAAAAGACGTGCTGGGTAGGTGCATTGGCCATGCTAAATTCTCCCTCCGTTTACCCAAACAGGTGCCGCAGTGTGGCGACTAGGCGATTTTCACAGTAACTTCATTGCAGTGTTAATGTAAGCCTACTTGTGACAATAATAAATAAACTTAAACATTCAGCACTTTCATATTCTGAGCAGAATATTAAGATGGATTGTCCGTGATTACCAATTCATTTGAAAAGGGTCCCTCACCCAAAAATATGAGAACCATTGGTTGAAAAGCACAAGGAAAGATTACCAGCTACAATTTCATCTCCAAGCCATACGCCATTCTGACTTAGAAAGGTATCACTGTTCCTTTATTATCACTGGATCAAAATCCTGGAACTCCTGATTTAACAGGACTCTGGGTGTACCCACATCAGATGTACTGCAGCCGTTGAAGAAGGTGTTCCAGTGACACTTCACAAAGGCAATTAGGGATGGACAATAAATCCTGGCCTTTCCCATGACACTCACATACCGTGAACATTCGGCCAGCTGAAGGAAAGCCCCTTTAAAAATCATGCCAGCTGGAGCGGCAGCTGGAGTAATGATATTACTATTGTGGTAGCTTCACCACCTCAATTTGAAGCTCTTACCATCCCGACCCTGCAATTAATATTGTTTTAGCCATATGAATACCTGCCCTGCCTCATCATCATAATGGTGACAGCACGAAGTCTCACAACACCAGGTTAAAGTCCAACAGGTTTGTTTGGAATTACGAGCTTTCAGAGCGCTGCTTTTTCATCAGGTGAGTGGGGTGCTCCTGATGAAAGGGCAATGGTCCAAAAGCTTGTGATTCCAAATAAACCTGTTGGACTTTAACCTGGTGTTGTGAGAATTCTTACTATGCCCACCCCAGTCCAACGCCGGCATCTCCACACCATGATCATGATGGTGGTGTGACAATCATCAATAAACATTACCTTGTGCACGCACCGCCCCCTGCCCCCCCCCCCCCCCCCCCCCACACAACCCATCTCCACCCCACTTCCCTTATTATTTTGGTTCCAGTGCAGTACTGAGAAAATGCTACACTGTTGGAGGTGCTGACTTTCAGATTAGATGTTAAACTACGACCCCATCTGCCTACCTGGATAAATGCAAAGGATTCCATGGCACTATTTTAAGGGTAGGAGAGTTATCCCTAGTGTCCTTACCAATATTTATCCTTAAATCAACAGCAAAAAGTGGTAGGTGTTGGTGTAGTGATAACGTCACTAGCCTTGTAATCCAGGGGCCAGGCTAATGTTCTGGGGACATGGGTTCAATTCCCAACACAGCAGCTGGTGAAATTTAAACTCCAATAATAAATCAAGAATATAAAGCTAGTCTAACTAATAGTGACCATGAAACCATTGTCCATTGTTGTAAGAATCCACCTGGTTCACTAATGCAGTTTAGAAAAGGAAATCTCTCAATTTTATCCAATCTGGCCTATATGTGACTCCAGGCCCACAGCAATGTGGTTGACTCGCTCAACTTCACTTTAAAATGGCCTAGCAAGCCATTCAGTTCAAAGGCAATTCGAGATGGGAAACAAATGCTGGCCTGTTGGGGACATTACTGTTTGTGGAAGTTTGCTATGTACATATTGGCTGCCACATTTCCTAAATTATGGGCGGGATTCTCCAATCTCATTCATTTCTGTCCCGCAGCCAGCGAGAATGAAGAATCTGATGCTCAGCCAAAACTCCATTCACTGCAGCAACACTGGAGAATCCCAGTTCTGGCCAAGGTCAGAGGTCTCCGGAATATAACAGTGATTATATTTCAAATGTAGTTAATTGGTTGTAAAGTGCTTTGAGAGGTTCAGTGGCCATGAAAAACACTATAAGCTTTTTCCCTCCAAACTCCTTTTCAATCTCCACATGGCTCATTCAAACCTTAATTATTTAGTGCTTTCCTATATCAAATTCCACCCCATTATGTCAGATCCTGTCCCTATTCTCTTGTCAATTGTCATAAAAACCTATCTGGTTCACTCATGTATTTTAGGGAAGGAAATCTGCTGTCCTTATCTGGTCTGGTCTATATGTGACTCCAGATCTGCAGTAATGTGGTTGACTCTTATTGCCCTCTGAAATGGACTAGCAAGCCGCTCAGTTCAAGGGCCAATAGGGATGGGCAATAAATGCTGGCCCAACCAGTGACGTTCACATCCCACGAATTATATTTTAAATTTCCAACAAGAGAAAATTCATTCTCCTCTCCTTAACATTCAACAGTGCCACCGTTGCAGAATTCCTATCTTCCATCTACACGATTCAAGTCAGGAGGGTGATGGATTACTCACCACTCGCCTGGATGAGTTAGGTGCAGTAACATTCAAGATGCTTGACGCCGTCCAGGACAGAGCAGTTTTTTTGATTGATGCCCTAATCCATTCCTTCCATCATTAGAAGTTGTTGCTTTCAATCTATAATATACGCTGTAGAAACTTAACAAGCTTGACAGCATTTCCTAGCCTCATGATGTCCACCACCAAGGCCAAGAGCACCCATGTCCGAGACACCACCGAATTCCCCTCCAAGTCACACAACCTCCGTGACTTAAAGATATATCACCATTCCTTTCTTAACATTGGGTCAGTATTTTGAAATTCTCTATTTACTGCATTGCCATTGCAGAAGTACTGTCAACACAAGGACTACAGCGATTTTTGAACAGACTGCACTGTCTTCTTGTAACAATGAGAATTGGACAAGAAATGCAGCCTTATCAGTGTTGGTTGCATGTTGGAATCAAATAAAAGCAGTTCAATAATCACATGGATGCGAAAACAAACTTGTAGCTGGCATTTTCCTCCCACTTCGCCATAGCCTACTTTCTGCTGTCCACCTGTAGAGGAGCCAGAACATTTTCTTTTTGTTTTGGGTATAGATGGTCAGTGAATGGAACTGAAATGAACAATCTCTTCCTAGCCTTGTGTTGTCTTTCGCTGTAAAAACAATCAGTCAATAGAAGTGGTCAGGGAATATTATGAGACTCCTTCTTCCAAGGCACAAGAGAGAGTAATACAATGAGGATAGCTGTATAAGACAAGCTACCAATTCAAAGGGTTATGCAAATAAACTAATGAAGAAAGCAATATGTCAAAGTAAGTATTCTTATTTAGAAAGGCTAGTTTATCCTTAATGGTGATATTGTGAATGGAAGTTGCCATAAAAGTTAAAATTAAAGATTTATTTAAAAAATAAATGTTCTATGGATATTCCTAAAGCTGCAACAAATAATTGATACTCAATGTATTTATTATGCCATCTAGGAACATAATCTGTGCTCACAAAAACATAAGAAATAGGGTGGCATGGTGACACAGCGGTTAGCACTGCTGCCTCACAGCGCCAGGGACCCGGGTTCGATTTCCAGCTTGGGTCACTGTCTGTGCGGAGTCTGCACATTCTCTCCGCAACTGCGTCGGTTTCCCCCGGGTGTTCTGGTTTCCTTCCACAGTCTGAAAGCCAAGTTACTGTGAAAATCTCCTAGTCACCACACTCCGGCGCCTGTTTGTGTACCCAAACAGGCGCCGGGGTGTGGCGACTAGGAGATTTTCACAGTAACTTCATTGCAGTGTTAATATAAACCTACTTGTGACACTAACAAATAAAACTTTAAAATAGTAGCAGACTATATGGCCAGAGGTTCAGTGATCATGAAAAAAAAAGCTCCGCCATTCAATAAGATCATGGCTGATCTTGGGCAATTCCATTTTCCTGTTCGTTCCCCATATCCCTTAACTCCCTGAGGGACCAAAAATCTGTCTATCCCAGACTGCAATATATTCAACAGTGGAGCATCCACAATACTCTGGGGTAGAGAATTCCAAAGATTCACAACTCCTTCTGTGACATAATTTCTCCGCACCTCACTCCTAAATTATCTGCTGCTTATCTGGAGACTGTGTCCCCGTGTTTTAGACTGTCGTCTCATGCTATACCCAGTAGTAATCAATTGTTTTGTGAGTCTGTTTATTATTGATGTTTGCTGTGTTTGATTGGTTAAGCCTCGGTGTGGAATCAGAGGAAAGTGAACAAAGCTGTAGAAAGAGCTAGAAGCTCATGCTGAAGCATGCAGTAGACATTTTAAAGCACGGTGAATAAAAGTTTAAAGTATAGAGTTTATTTTTTAGTGTCACAAGTAGGCTTACATTAACACTGCAGTGAAGTTGCTGTGAAAATCCCCTAGTTGCCACATTCTCACGTAGGAATTTGTGTCATCTTTGTATAACTCCGAGAGATATAAAATATACAACGTACAAGGCCAATTTAACTTTCCTGAGGTTTGGTGTCCAAAACTAAACACAGTACTCCAGAGGATTCTGTCCAAGCCTCGCTACAACTGAAAGATCATTTCCTCAGTTATGTTTTTTTACCCTGCTTAAGATAAAAGCTGGCATTCCATTAGCCTTATTGATTACTTTTCATACCAGTGCATTAGCTTTAAGTGATCTGCAAACATGGATACCCACATCACTTTGCTCCAACACAGCTGCTGGTCTATCACAACGAAATATTTTGATGTCTTTCTCACATCCAAAATAAATGGTCTCACACTTCCTCACTTTGAATTCCATCTGCCATTGTTTTTCTTTCAACTCAAATAGTCTATCTGTGGCTTTTTGAACATCCTGTTTCCATTTACACAAAGTATTGACTTAATATCATCCACATTTACCCCAAACTCTGCAAAATTTTAGTTTCTGGGATCAATGAGCATCTGGACTTGCAAGCTACTAAATCTTTCACATAGATAAGAATGCTTGGGGAAAAAATAGATCTAACTTGTTTGGATTGCTACATTAAGAATCAATCAAAGATGGCTTCAATGAAAAGGTTTCAGGAGTGAAAGGATCAGGGGAGAATCAAACCTCTGACCATGATTTAGTATTATGTTAATATCGTTGAATAAGGGTAAACATATTAACTTGATTGTGATGGGAACAGATTTCTATACACATATATGTAAATCTCCCAACAGATAGAACCATAGAATCCTTACATTGCAGAAGGAGGCCATTCGGCCCATCGAGTTTGCACTGACCACTATCCTACCCAGGCCCTATCCTCTTAACCCCATATATTTACCCTGCTAGTTCCCCTGACACTCTGGGGCAATTTAGCATGGCCAATCAACCTAATCCCCACATCTTTGGACTGGGGGAGGAAACCGGAGCACCCTGAAGAAACCCATGCTCCCACCTTGGGTGACATTGAGTTAAGGGGTGGAATTTTCTCAAACAAATTCTAAGGGGGCGATTTCACCATGTGAGAGAGCTGAGAAATCAGGTTCGGGCCAATTTTGCGCCTTTCGCAATCTTACCGGCACTGGATATCCGGCGCATTCAGCCTTCCGTCCATTTCACTTGTTTTTGTGGCCTCCCCGGGACAGCTTCTCTTTGGCGAGGAAACACCAACCCCACCAGTCATTTTAGCCTCGCTGGTAGAGACTTCGGACAGTTCCATTACACTTACCTGAACAGTTACCCAGGAAATATTAAGCACAAACCATCTCGTCTAACTCTGGGTAACTACAGAACCGAGCCCTGCAATCACTCACAATGACACCACCCTCCACCCCCCGACCCCAGCCAACATCCCCACTAACCTCTTGACCACCCCAACATGACCAGACTACTCTTCCTAACCACGCTTCCCCCAAACAACCAACTACTCTACTACTACCACAAACTACTACCTTACAGCAGGATATAGATTGGTTGGAGATTTGGGCAGAGAGATGGCAGATGGAGTTCAATCCGGACAAGGTAATGCATTTTGGAAGGTCTAATATGGATGGAAAATATACAGTAAATAGCAGAACCCTTCAGAGTATCGATAGGCAGAGAGATCTGGGTGTACAGGTACACAGGCTGAAAGTGGCAACGCAGATGGAGAAGGTAGTCAAGAAGGCATATGGCATGCTTGCCTTCATCAGCCGGGGAATTGAGTTCAAAAATTGGCAAGTCATGTTGCAGCTTTATAGAACCTTAGTTAGGCCGCACTTGGGATATAGTGTTCAATTCTGATCGCCACACTACCAGAAGGATGTGGAGGCTTTGGAGAGGGTACAGAAAAGATTTACCAGGATGTTGCCTGGTATGGAGGGCATTAGCTATGAGGAGAGGTTGGAGAAACTTGGTTTGTTCTCACTGGAACGACGGAGGTTGAGGGATGACCTGATAGATATCTACAAGATTATGAGAGGCATGGACAGAGTGGATAGTGAGAAGTTTAAGGTTTAAGGTGCGAGGGGCAAGGTTTAAAGGAGATGTACGAGGCAAGTTTTATTTATACAGAGAGTGGTGGGTGCCTGGACCTCGATGCCGGGGGAGGTAGTGGAAGCAGATACGATAGTGAGTTTTAAGGGGCATTTGGACAAATACATGAATAGGATGGGAATAGAGGGATACGGTCCCTGGAAAGGTAGGGGGTTTTAGTTCAGTCGGGCAGCATGGTCGCTTGGAGGGCCGCAGGGCCTGTTCCTGTGCTGTAATTTTCTTTGTTCCTTATTCTTTGTACTCCTCTTACCACCAGAATTGACTCCCTTCCACCACACGACGACTACCTTCTCCAGCCAGATCTGTCTAGCCCACAACCTGACTACCCCACCTGACCTGCCATGACTACCCTTCACCCACTCACGCAGCTCAACCACCTAACACCTCACACCCTGACACCGTACTCACCTCCAATCTCACCCACCTACCACCAGATCCAACCAACCAACCTACCCATCTCACCCACCTGACACCTCATTCTCTGACACCGCACTCACCTACAACCTTACTACCCTACCACTCAAAGTGAAAATATTCTTTTCTAATGATGTTGTTCAAGGGAAAAATATTGACTACCTGCCACTCCACCCACCCACCACCTCACCCAGCTGCCACTCCACCCACCCACCACCTCACCCAGCTGCCACTCCACCCACCCACCACCTCACCCTGCTGCCACTCCACCCACCCACCACCTCACCCTGCTGCCACTCCACCCACCCACTACCTCACCCATCTGCCATTCCACCTATCCACCACACCTTGCCCACCTGCCACACCATCCACACGCCATTCCACCCACCCACGACTCCTCCCACCCACAACCTCGCCCATCCACCGCTATTCCACCCACCCACCACTCCACCCATCCTCCCTACTTACCCTCCCCACCTACCTATCCTTGAACCTTACCTATTCACTCATTCCTCCCCTCACATATTTGTGAACATTCACACTGGACATTTAAACTTATCATCTGGCAGCCAGTTAAAAAGGGACGTGCCCTGTCTGCCTACTGATGTTACATGTAATGGTGGTCTCTAAGTTATGCTGCCCTCTGCAGCCTGGAGAAGCTGGGCTTGAAGATGTGACGTGAAACTCAGAGCAGCATCGGGGAATGGAAAAGTTTGAGCAACCTGATCGATGATGATTGCTGCACCGTGGAAGATCTCAGCCCTGGTTTTAGATTAATTCTGCAAAATTTTAACCAATAATTGGAAACCCATGATTAATTTTCTTCTGCAACAGGCATCTTGAAGTGTGATATATACTACAACCAGACTCGAAACATATACTGTGAGTGGTACTTCTATCATATTACTCACCAGGAGTCCAGGATGTGAGATGACAAGTGAAGCATTTGTGTCTGGAATGAGAGAGAGTGAGGCAGTCGTTAAATTGGGAATTCAGTTAGTTAAGACCTACACCTGGGTGAAAGTAGGCATTGAAGAAGCGAGGTTTCTGTTATCTGGCAACAACGAACATCAGTATTCCCCAGACCAAAATAAGCAGAGGCGTTCAAGATGCTGAGGTTGGGATTCGAGGCATTCGGGATGCTGAGATTTTAGGCTCATGGTCCTGAAGCTAACCAAAATCTTTTGAATACTCAAACTCCAATAATGGAGGGTCAGTTCTAAATAATATTGTTTCTTATTTTTATTATACATTATCAATCGGGCTTTGTATGCAATAAATCACATTGTTTTATCTGTAAAACAAAAATGACCTCATATAAAGTTCAAAACTTCATGTTTTACCTTATTCTGTTGCTTTTATTATTATAAACATAAATGTTAGAACTATCTCCACAGTATTTTTCTGTTTCTCATGATGGTTTCTCAATGCTTTTGTGCTGTCAGTCTTTTCCGATTATTGGGAAAGGCTTCCAGGCAGTAAGTAGGAGCACACACTGTGAATGGCCTGTCTTCTGTCAATCATAAAAATGCCTTCCCCAGGCTTCAGAATATGACATTGTTCATTAGAATCAGAAAGGAGTCCACTCACATTGCATCCAGAGTTATCAGCCACAGTGCTTGCACTGATGTGTTGTGGGAATTGTAGTTTCCTAAACACTGGCACTAAATATTGATTACTTTTCAAGTGATTTGTAAAGGCAGCAGAAACGGGATGAGAAAAGGCTTTTTTCATGTAGCGAGTGGTTGGGATTTGGAAAGCACTGCCTGAGGGTATGGTGAAAGCAGGTTCAATCGAGGCTTTCAAAAGGAAATTAGACTGTTATACAAACAGAAAATGCTGCAAAATCTCAGCAGATCTGGCAGCATCTGTGGAGAGAGAAGCTGTTGAAAAAAAGGCCCCCTAGCAGGACTCTGACCTTCTGCTGGTTGCCATTTCAATTCACTATCTTCATCTCATGCTCACATTTCTGTCCTCAGCCTGTTACAATGTTCCCAACGATGAAGCCCAACACAAGCTAGAGGAACAGCACCTCATCTTCCAGTTAGACACTTTTCAGCCTTATGGTCTCAACATTGAGTTCAACAACTACAGCTGATGAACTCTGTCCTCTATTTTGATTTCCTGCCCCCTATTTTGCTACACTTGCCCCTCCCCACTTTTTCAACTGCGTAAAACCCGTCACAATTCTACCTCTCTTCTGTTCCGAAGCCAAGTCATGTTGGACTTGAAAGATACGCCGAAAATATCCATCCTCGTCCATGATTGGAACTCTCTGGTGCCACTGAAAGTGAATAGAGTTTTGGCTGGAACACCACATTCTCTGTTCTCACTTGCAGAAGGGCAGCCATGAAGTCAGAGAAACCCGCCCGATTTTCCACAAAGTCCACCGGATTTCTGGTTGAATGCACCCCTGGCCACTGGAAATCCCGCCATGGCGGTGTGCCATTTGCGGGACCAGAAGATCTGGTCAGCATGAACAGCCAGAAAGTTCCAGCCTCTGTTTCTTTCTGTCTATGGATGCTATCAGATCCGCTGAGTTTTTCCAGCACTTTCTGTTTTTATTTCAGGTTTCCATCATCTGCAGCATTTTGCTTTTATTTTATGGACTTTGACTATTATTTAAAGAGGGACAAATGTGCGCGGTATGGGGAAAAGTCAGGAGAATGGCACTGAGTTAATTGCTCATTCGGAGAGCTAGTGCAGACACGATGCACTGAGTGGCCTCCTTCTGCACTGTGATAATTCTGTGATTCTGTGACACAGTGGCAGCAACCCATTAACTCAATCACCAGTAAAAAACAGCAGTCAGAAGGAAACAACTTTCAAACACTAAAATAACAACTGTGTTGGGATATTTAATGGGTTTATTTTGAATGATGTAATTCTTCAATGTGCTTTTTTGCATTACAGATGTCAGTTTTAGTACAAGATTGCAGCTGGAAGCAGTTGCGATATGCAGTTTGACTGACTTAATTATTTTCCATTTAACTTGCTAGTAGATTTATCTGCAGAAAGTTGCAGATTGGGAATTGACATAGTTCTTTGAACTGGTAGTTATTGTACCCACTGGCAAATTTCTGCACAATCAATTTTGATATCAGCCAATAAGCCGCTGGTCTGATATATATTTTGCATTTCTTAGAATTGTAGAATCATAGAATCCTACAGTGCAGAAGGAGGCCATTCGACCCATCGAGCCTGCACGAAACACAATCCCACCAAAGCCTTAACCCCCATAACCCCATGCATTTACCCTAGCTAGTCCCCCTGTCACTCGGGGGCAATTTGGCATAGCCAATCCACCTAACCCGCACATCTTTGGACTGTGGGAGGAAACCGGAGCACCCGGAGGAAACCCATGCAGACACGGAATGTGCAAGCTCCATACAGACACTGACCCAAGCCAGGATTCGAACCCAGGTCCCTGGCACTGTGAGGCAGCAGTACTAACCACTGAGCCACCGTGCTGCCCATTTGAAAAATGCCCGAGAGTGATTGACCAAGATTTTTAAATACAGGGTGCTCAACCTTTTAAACAATTAAAATCGATGTTACAATGTATACTTAAAAAAAATTGGAGTTTCACTTTTCTCAGTTGTCACCTTTCATACCCCTTTTTCAGACTGAAAAGTGATCAATCAGTTCTGCTGTTGCTAACATGGAGGCCCTTGACTTGTTTGATCAGCTGTGTGTCTGTCAACTGTGCTAATGACACTCATTATTTGACACCTGCTACAGGGTGGACTATTTTCTTTGAATATTAGGACAGGCCAGCACTGAACTACAAATTGAGAACTCAACCAGTCCGAATTCGTCAATCCTGGTCGACTTGAGCCGATTGAGGCTGTTTTCTTTTCAACAATTTAAATAGATGGCAGCGTGACTGTGCAGCTGCTCAAAATGCCCATTTCATTTATACAGTGCAGTAATTCCTTCTATCTTAAATGACTACAGAGTTCTGGCCTCCCATAGCTCTATCTATTCTCTCAGATGGATGTAAAAAGATCCCAATGCACGACTGATTGCTTCTCCAAGCATTCTGGCCAATATTGATCATTCAACCAACATTACTAAAACAGGTTATCTGATCATTATCTCATTGTTGTTTGTGGGAATGTTCTACGTGCAAATTTACTGTCTTGTTTTCTACAATACTGGCTACATTTAAAATGTACTTCATTGTCCTTCTTTCTTACAAATACACTTAGGATTTGATTTTCCCTTTCGAGGTGAGAATCGGGAGATTTTCCAACATTACGATCCCACCTCCAGCCAGGCAGTGCCCACCCACACTATTTACATGGTGGGTTGAGGGAGAGTGGGGGGGGGGGGGGGGGTTGACCAGAGTAGGGATCAATGCCTCCTGAAGCAGACACAAGGCAGAAACAGAGGCAGATGGATGCCAAGGAAGGTCGTTTAGAAAGCCTACCTCTCTTTGCTGGAACATCAATCCTTTCTGTATTCTCACCTATCACCACTCTTCACCCTCTAGCCCCCACTCACCCCCATACCCCCTCAATACTCCCATTCCCTCTCATCTCCCCCATGCCCCTTCCATAACCCCATTGCACCCCATATCCCCCCATGCTTACTCATGCTACATCCACATTGACTAGACCTAATAAGCTCCAAAATAATATTGGGAAGATCTTCAAAATGCTCATGAAACTGCTAAAATAAACAAACTGTCATTCAAAACCTATTCTAAAATCAAATCATAGCTCACCATAACCTTGACAGCTGTACCCACAAACCCTGTTGAGCTGAATCCATCGATGGGCTTTGAAGCTTCCCCAAGCATCATAATGAGATTCCATTGCACAGTAGTGTCAACAAAACCTCCAGAGCTGAATATATTAAATCTTTTAAGTAATGGAACAAATGGCCACCTGTTCCACTGCTACAAAATCTGATCAGATAGCTGGGCTGTCTATAAAGAAGTTCACACCCCTTTCCCTCCTACTTCTTACACTCACCCCCTGTCTCACCCACTCAATCCCCTCTCTTGCACACTCACCCCCCCCACACACATTCACCCCTACACATTCACCCCTTCTCACACACTCAATCCATCTCACATACTCATTCCCTTCTCTCACATACCTATCGCCCATCACACACTCGCCTTGCCCCCCTCACACACTCACTCCCCCACCCCACCCCACCCCTCTTCACACACACACTCTCTCATGCTCTGAGGCCCGCTCTGGTCCCACTCCAAGGTCCAATCAGACATCTGCTCTGAGATTGCTTTCACTTCCCCACTCTGGTCCCTCCTCTGAGGCCCACTCCGATCCCCACTCCAAATCGCGCTCCAGCGCCTGCTCCAAGGCCTGCTGCATTCCCCGCTCCAGTTCCCACTCCAAGGCCCGCTCCCGCCCCTGCTCTGGTGCACATTCCGAGGTCTGCTCCATCTATCCTGCTACAAGGCCCATCCGCTTCTCTAGAAGCCAGCCTATGATTGAACGAGCAGCTCTGCAGCATTTTTCAAACTGTTTAAATGTACCCCCTGAAATGCTCCCACAGACCTCAGTTTGGGAACCTCTGTGTTTAGATAGTTCAAGGTCTCAACAGATGGCTGGACAATCAGTCAATGTAAAGATCAAAGCATAGGATCCATTCGGCACCTTAAATGTGAATCTCACTACTGTTGAATGTAGAAGAGAACTTTAACTCCTGGAAAATAAGTATTCGAATACACTTGACGACTTACACAATGCCGGTTAATTTAACAGTCACCACCTTTTAAGAACAAAGCTCTATCATCAACCACTACATTGAAAACATACTTAAATTATCATACAGCATCTAATTATGACGCGTGAAGTTGGAAACAACTTTTAAACCTACCTGTCAAAAGTGTTTGGCTCCAAAGCAGGCTTCCACCATTATTCCTGATCACCCTTCCCCCCAATGCGATGTGGTTCACACACGCTTCAGACCATCCCCCGCCCCCCACCCCACCAACCAAACTTGCTAAAAATTTCAAACTCAAAGGGACCAAAATGGCAGTCCCTCTCGGCATCCATTTGCATGGCATATGAGGTCGCAATCCTGATTTTCACATACTGACCAAATGGTGGCCAGCAGGAATGCAGGTGCAATTTCAGATTTGTGCTTCCCTCACAATGTTCTTAGAAAATGTACTTTTGCTCTTCTGTAATCACTATCCACCAAACGCTTTCCCTCTCCTACTCCCGGTATCATGTGCTCTGATCATAACTAAAGATGTGTTTCTTTTTTTTTGTTTGCAGATAAACATATGCACCAAACCCAGGAGATTAAACCTTCAAATAGGTGCATGTAAGATGTGCCTGCTTAATACTACACTTCTTATTGAATTATTTAAACACTTATTTGATACAGTTTCACTTAATCTCTCTAATCCATAAAATCTATAATGCAGTTTTCTGGCACTTGCCAACAAACATCAACCATTCTCTTACACAGAAACTCGGGTTCCTTGGATAATGGCATCCTGTTACTAACATGAATAGGCCATCTGCTGAAAAGACATACGACTATCCCAACTGGAAAGGTTTCCATTCAATAATGAACAGGTGGTATCTCATATCAGGAATGTCGTTGCTGACGTGTGTGCCAATTGCCTAAGCAGTTCCCATGACTTTTATCCTTGGCAGTTTGGAATTGAACAGGAGGATTATGGATTTTATGGTTTTGGGCACACTGTACCACAAATATAGTAATGCAGCACACATTTGGCATATTAAGAATCATGTTCAGATGTTTACATTTAACAGGAATTAGTTCAGAATACAGCCAAAAATGTCAGAGCCAGTAACGTTTTCAGTCTGTCGCGGAAGCAGAACAGAGGTGGCCCACTCTTCCTTGGGGGTTGGTTGAAGGAAGATGTGACCTGTCACCAGTGCTGGGCAGTTTTCTCTAGGTGTTAGCCAATCTCCCGATAATCTATTTTTTCTCAGAGTTTTCAATTTACATTATATCAAATTTGTGAGGAGGCATTAAATCTGGAACATTATTTCAACTTCAGCATTCATTAAAAGAAAAACACTTTTGAATCATTAAAATGCAGCTTCTGCGCACCGCAGAGACTCTGCACAAAACCCTTTCAGCTCTTGGATCTGGACTCTCAAGTTTAGGCCACATTGATCGAAAACCATCAGAAATGTTTTGTGGTCTCAATCTAATGACTAGTGGATGCAAGATTATAGAAATAAACCACACATACTTCAGCACTGATTTTTTCACTAAATGGTCTTGCTTATGGGAGGCAGGAGAGTAGCTGGTGTGGGAAATAGAAATATATTGGGGCAGTAAACTATACACTTCAGAGATTGGAATTATTATATATCAGGGAAGTGTGTGCTATACAGAGAGAGAAATATTTTTTATGATTTCACTAAGTGAATGTGACTTTATGATACGTCTCGCAGTGTAGTTGAGAAAGAGTAGAGACAGTATTAATTTTACAAATAACCTACTGATTCTCCTTTATAGCTCAACACACATCAATATAATACATTAGAGCGCCATTTCAATCCTATTTACGTTACACAAAATTGACAGATCTACATGTACATTAGCACAGGTAGTAAAATAAACACCGTCCAAAAAGATGCACAAGTAAAATGTATCAGCATACAGTGATAGACATTGGTCTGAGTGACGAGTACTTGCCTGAACTAAGAAGCTCAAAGATTGGTGCAAATTGGTTCACGGAGGCTGAGGGGAAACCTGATAACAATCTACAAAATTATGAGAGGCATAGACAGGGTGGATGGTCAGAGACTTTTTCCCCAGGGTGAAAGGGTCAATTACAGGGGGGCACAGGTTCAAGGTGAGAGGGGGAAAGTTTAAGGGAGACGTGCGGGGCAGGTTTTTCACACAGAGAGTGGTGGGTGCTTGGAACGCGCTGCCAGAGGAGATGGTGGAAACAGGCACATCAGCAACATTTAAGAGGCATCTGGATGGGTACATGAATAGGGAGGGAAAGGAGGGATACGGACCAAGCAAGGGCAGAAGGTTTTGTTTAGTTTAGTTAGGGCATCATGGTCGGCACAGGCTTGGCAGGCCCAAGGGCCTGTTCCTGTACTGTACTTTACTTTGTTCTTTGATCTTCCCAAAGTTGGGTGTATTGCTTTTCTATCAAATTGATAGGCTTTACACATGTATCTGAAAAAGGGCACAATGTGCACAAATTTCTGCCACATAAATTCACTTGATGCATCATGAGGAAAATAAAATTAAGTCCTTGGGTTTAAGACTTAAGGAGAAAGTGCATCTAGTTTGTGATGGTCCTGTTTGGAATATATTGGCTGGAATTCTCTGGCTGTTCACTCAGCCAAATCTCCATTCACTGCAACAGGACCGGAGAATCCCAGCCGTGAGGTTGGAGAATTCCGGCCCATATTCTATATCTTGGCTGGCAGCGAGTGACCATTTTCTTTGTTTAAGGAAGACTCACAAACCACTTTGCTAATATTCCATTTTATCAGTACTTTATTATGAGGATTCTCTGAGCTCATTCAACCCATAAAAATAATCTTAATTCAGATGATGAAGATGCTGTGCTATCACCATCCAGGATTTACACAGCTCTTCAGAGGTGACAATGGGGATCTGAGTGTCACACAGCTCTTGGACTCTTAACTTGTGATGTAATAACTAATGAAGCTTGCAACAGAAAACCCAACAGCTAATGATTCAACTGAATTAGTAAAGATAAATGTTGCCAGTCACAGCTTCAAGACACCTTAACCGTCACCCCCCCCACCCCCACCCCCCCCCCCCCCCCCCTCACACAGACACCACCCACCCTCCTCACCCCAGCCCACAACATCACAAAATTTACTCGCGATGGAAGTATTTGTTGTCAGGTTTCCAGTGAAACAAAATGACACATTTCAACAAATGCACGTCCGATCAAGCGAAAGAGATTGGATTGTCAGTTCCTAGTGTGGAATACCCCACCTAGTGGTTTGATAAAGAAAAGATGAAAATCATCAAGCGTGTGATTGATATATTGGAGCTAACCGTTGTTGGAACTGCAGCACACATCTATGGCATTATAAGTGATCACTTTCCCTCCTTTGACGACAGTGCGAGTCAGACACTCTGGTGTAGGTCCCTAATCTTACTGCATCACACAGAACAGTAAACTCATTAACTACCGGACAAATTTACAATGCAAATTTAAATGTGCAATACCATGTAATGCCGTTACTATGTCAGTATCATTAAAATGATTGCATATTCATACAGAGCACAAAGTTATCTTGGATTCCAATCCTGGTGCATGTTGTTGAATCGTTATCTAATGAAACTGGTCTATGGTCATTACTCATTATGGCAGATCAGTAATGTCGAGTTAGAGGAAATTGTTTATACTATTACGAGTTCACCAATCAACTTCTTTTGTTAACATAAAGAACATTGTAATGGTAAAATTCACCCTCCCACCATTTTGCTGCAGGTTCTAGTCAAAATGTGAGATAAAAATAATAAAATAAATGACTAAATATGTTAAAATTAATTTACCTTAGGCCATATTTTTCTTGGAAACTTCAGAAGCAATATAAATTAACCTCCATTATTTTCTACTGATAATGTTTTTAGGAGAAGCAAATTGCCTGAATAAGTTGATTTTTTTTTAATAGACTGTTTTATTTATATGCTAATAAAAATTGCAGAGGAAGCATTTATTTTGCTTCATGAAAGCTACTTGTCATGGGAAACCTGAGTAACCCTTTGAGTGCTGCATTTCTGCTGTCGCGTGCAGCAGAGAAACTGAGGGTGGGTGCTTTGAAAATAAAAATCACACTCAAATGCAATTGAAACAGTACAAGACACACATATTTGGGATCATTTATTAATCAGAATCAGGCTCATCAAATTGCATCTGCATTCTATATGAATAAGAACTTTAAATGCTCACTTACTCCAAAAATCCAGTATGCGTAATGAAAATCATAGAGGGAATTGGAATAACTACATTGAACTTGTTTTATTATGAGAAGCATGTTCTGAATTGTTTAGAATATAAAGCAATTCTTTATCACTCACAGTTTATCCGTCCTTAACCTGCGTTTCAATAATGAAATTGCATGATTAGCTGATCTGTCGAATTGGAAGAGTTAAAAGCAAGGACTGAAGATGTGCTTTAAAATCAAACTTTGTGAATTTAAAGGGTCGCATTATTAATTTGATAGTCTAGTACCAGAACTTACAGTACGGAGCCTCCACACCGCCAACCCCTCAGGCTCAGATGAAACATTGTAATCTCTACATGAATAAATGATGCTGACAAATTTAGACACCTAATAGGTCATTCTGTTCAGGGTGAAAGCTGAGCGCTGACTGAATTATCCTAACTCCACCCCTTCTTCTCTTTAATCCAGTGGGGTTGCTTTAATTATATTATCACTGATAATGTAGGGCTTTCTTTTACTGGTGATGCGGAAGAAAATAACAAACTCAGCTTTACGCAGAAGCAGCTAGGAGTCTGTCCCAGAAGAGCTGTCCAACCCTAGCAGCAGGCTGTGTATGCTATCTGCCATAAGTCCTACTTCTAATGGCTCCAGACAATACGTACCTCCAAAGACCTCCTATTCCCCACTCAGCGTGAGTGGTTGGAGATGCGGAACTGTAATGAGCCAGTAGTTGCACAGCATCAGGGCGAGAGAGAGAGAGAGAGAGAGGCAGCAGCTGATTGCAGCTGTAGCATCTATTTGTCTGGGACAGTACTAACGCATGTTCATGTAGCTGCAGTGAAGACTAAGGTTGGTTTGTTAACAGAATACTAAAATAAGGCAGTAGCAGCAGCAGCAGAGGCAGTACACTTCAGAATGAGAATGGACATCACTGAGAGGCAGGAAGCTGCTCGTGATGTGCTTATGTTTGTGTGTGAAGCACCTGGTGTCAGCCTCTGTGGAATTTGGGAAAATTCAGCCTGAACTCAAGTTCCCTGGTATTCTGTTCTGAACCAGTACAAGACAACATCAGCCATCTCCTGTGGAGGATGCCTAATAGGTAAGGGCAAAAATGAAAATCTCTCTTCCTTGGGTGTAAGGATTTTATTTTTGGCACCAGCCAGACTTTGATAGTTGTTAAATAGCCTGGATTAGCGGTGAAGTAGGAAGTTCCAGTCCGATGGTGCTTCAGCACTTTGACAGCAGGTACAAGATATATGTGTGTGTGTTTTTGTCGGCAGGGGGTGGGGTGGGGAGGGGGGGGGGGGGCGGAGGGGGGGGGGGGCATGTGGCATATGAGGTGTGGGTGCACCATGAAAAGCTTGTTTGTGCCACAATGCTAATGCATTGCAATGCCTGTACCAAAGAAAAGCTAGCATGACCTTTGCAGTGTTAGTACAAGAGAGCTTAACCCATGCTTTGCCAGCATTAAGATAACATTTTTTTTGTAGTGCTCACTGAGCTCCAATCCACATACAACATCTTTGATAGGAAGTTGCTTTGTCAATATGTTCTTTAAAAAACAGCATTGCATCTGATTGTGTTTGTGTGTGTGTGTATGCGTGTGTCTGAAACTGTAAGAAAACATGAATTTGGCACCTTGCCTCCACAAAAAAGAAATTAAATTTCTGTGGTGTGTTTTCCAGCTGCTCATTCGGTGATGGTCTAATTTACTCTGTAGGATAATAGATTCAATAATTGTAAATGGTGAAGCAGGCATACACATGCATTGTTCCATTTATCTTAATGACACAGTAGCACAGAATGCAGCACAGCTGAAAAGCTTGTACGCTTCTAGTGAGCCAGCCTGCAGTGACCTTCAGGAAAAAAAAATGAAATGCTCTGTTAGCTGAGGGAACAATTGAACTGAAATCAGTGAGGCACAGTGAAATCCTAAATAGACTTCCCAAATTAAAAGATGTACGCAACAGCTTGGAAAATGACTCTAAATATGTCAGATCACAGATTGGCTTGTAATGGGGCTGATGCAGCCAGGAAAGTAGTTTAAATGGGATGAGGTTTTGAAAAGCCACCTCAGGAGAATTCCAGCAGCAAATAGTGGGGGAGGCCCGCAAGGTACTGGTGGGTTTTGAGATTTGGCAATAATTAATGCTCCTCTCTTGACCGACGTGGATATTTTTAATTTGTAAAAATAGCTTGGTAAATCTTGACTGTCCCACCTTTGGTGAAAACTGACACCTCACTTGTTTAATCCAACCTCTGCTGCAAGTGCACCTCCCGCGGGCTGGACACGGAATGCCATTCCGATCAGAAACTTATTTAACCAGGTACACAGGGGAGGAGGATGGCGGTGAAGCAAAATTAATGCGCTGATATGGTCAAAGGACAGGATTGCATTCATTTTTACTTTTATTCGGAATTCAGGTGTTTTAAAACAACGGGTAGAAAAAATTGAGGCAGAATGAAGGTGGTGAGGAAATGGTGTTTTACAATCATTTTTGTAATGTTTTTGCCAGTTGTTCCCACAAGTTCTTCTTCCCTGTCTGGAAGGCATTGATCCTTCGCCAGGAACTTTAGTACATTGTTCATCATTCATGTGTGATGTATTTGTAGTGAGTGTTGGCAGGGTATTCAACTAGAGGAGGCATCACAACTGTGCCTGGTCTTTTTACCTGATGCTCTTCCCAACCTAAAAATAACTCTTGCTGCCAGCCTGGCTGAGACCAGCTAACATTTTACAGGCAAAGGACTTAATTTTCCAGTCCTGCCCATCGCAGGAATTGTCGCCGGTGGAAGGGAGAATTTGACGGGCTGCTTAAAGATCCATTGGCCTCGGGTGGAAATTTACGGTCTTGGGGTAGACATGTTCAGAAAATCCCACCCAAAGAATTAAATTTAAGATTGTTCTCCATTCAGCTAACAGAGTGATTAGGACAACTTCACTCTCCACACTTTTTCAGCTCATCAAGGTGAGGGATATTACTGCTGCAGCTAGCGTCAGCATTAAACACTCCTCAGGCCAGGTACAACACAGGCAGATGCTGAGAGTTCCCTTTACTCCAAGAACAAGGCTTAACACCAATGCAAGACAAGTACTTCGAACAGCACCAGTGGGACAATTTTTTCCACTCTCCACCTCAGCGCGACTCTGTGGCCTTTCCAACTGAGATTGCCTGAATTAGAGGTAGTTTCATGCTATAAGTCAATGCCCACACTGAAATGGTTTGAAATCTGCCCAGACTAGCCCATATTTGAACTTTACAGCCATCAGTGGCCACATGCCTTCAGCATTTAGCATTCAGGTTCCAAGCTCTGCACTCTCCTCCCTAAACCTCTCCCCCACTCCACCTCTCTCTCATTCTTTAAGATGCTCCTTAAGACCTGCCTCTTTGGCCATGATTTTGGTCCTTTCCCAATCTCTCCTTTGTCCCTGTGTCCATTTTGGTCTGATTACACCTCTGTGAATTGCTTTATGTTTTACTACCTTTAAGGAGTGAAACAATGCCACATTGTTGTTGCGGTTTGCAGCCAGGACACAAAGACTTTCATAGTGTGCTGGATTTGCATCTGGGGTCTAGTGAGGATCTCAGACTGTCACTCAGATTCCTCTCTGCATTCTTTAGTCATCCTCAGATGAGTTCGACCAGAAATTACATTAATTATAATCTGTTTTTGCTTCTTTATGGTTCATTCAAAATCCATTGATTCCAAAAAGGTACAAAATGAAAACTCAATGGTAATAATATATATTAGCTCCAGACATAGTCATCTTTTCATAAAGTTGCAATAAGCCACCCGAGAATGACCTCTGACACTGCCACCTAGTGTCAGTTTATAACATTCCCATAAAATCAAGTTCATTTTGCAATATAGGCAAATGTCACTGAAATTTTACATCAATTTCAACGGCATTGTCTCTATTTAAGGCAATCATAGAATCCCTACAGTGCAGAAGGGGGCCATTTGGCCAATCGAGCCTACACCGACAACAATCCCTCCCGAGCCCTATCCTCGTAACATCACATATTTACCCTGCTAATCCCCCTGACACTAAGGGGCAATTTAGCATGGCCAATCAACCTAATCCGCGCATCTTTGGAGTGTGGGAGGAAATCAAAGCACCCAAAGGAAACACACGCAGACACGGGGAGAATGTGTAAACTCCACACAGTCAGTCACCTGAGGCCGGAATGGAACACGGGTCCCCGGCGCTGTGAGGCAGCAGTGCTAACAACTGTGCCACCGTGCCACCCCTGATGAAGGACTTGTGGGCACCTACTGACTGTCATGACAAGAAAATTACAATAAAATGTGTGCTCATGAAAAGACTGCGCATGAGTGGCAATCCATGATGAAAAGTAGCACAGATCTTCAGGAGAAAAGTGGCAATTAGTGAAAAGTGATGGTATATAGATGTTCTGTTTGGATCTGAGCAAGATCAGCTAATCTTTCATAGTTGCAGCTAGACACACGACAAAACCTAGCTCTGCTCAGCTAGTGGCCAATGTCCATGTGCTGAAGAAGGTTTTGTACGTTGGACAGAACTGTGTAAATCCAACCGTGTAGTGGTTGGTGTCAGCGACTCCCCACACAGTGAGTTGTCAACTTTCACAGCATGTCACTGCGAAGGCTTTCACACAGAGGGAAAAAAAAATCAGAAAGAGAGTTATTTGCTCTGGCTTTTACACACCTCCTAGTGGGCAATTGTCGAGTGACCCGGGACTCAACTGTCAGCTCCTCCAGGGAGGGGAGCATAGTGCTGTGTGGACAGGCCTTGAAGAAGAGGAAGGAAAGAACAAAACTTATTTAAAAATTAAACTCCAATCTTTCTCCACATGCAATTTGACATTATTGTTGGAATATAATAAATCCCCCAAGTTTGGTTTGCTACTTTTTAAAGGTGATTTTGTAAACCATATAAATCTCTCTATTTTAAAGGGATGTGTGCTTAAAGATATAGGTAGAGGTGATGACTGAAAATAAGCCTTTAGTATTTCACAAAGAGGACCAGCATCCCCTTCCCCCCCACCCCCATTTGTTTTGTTGCTAATCAGAAGAGGATGAGAGTCTGTTATTTTCCAGCCAACACTGAGATTTTATCAAGGTTTTAAAAGAAAGGTATTGCATATTATTTTGTTTTTGCTGTTTTTCAGTTCTGTGGTTGAACATTTATATTGAACAACCGGACAGTGGAATCCATTTTGCACGTGATAGGTTGAATGAGAAAAAGTTCATGGCAAGAATTTCCTACAATCTTACGAAGCACAATTGAGGCTGCATACGTCACCATGTTACCAGGAATGTCATGTCAAAGTCTTTGCTGGAAACGTGCAGTTTTGAATGTATTTCCAAAGTTAATTCACTGATTAAAAATGGTAACTGTAAGCCTTTACATTCTCACTGCAGATTATAAACTGTGCGAGTTTCCAGCAAAGGCATAAAGATACATTGTCAGCAATTTCACCCACATTGCAGCGATTTTAACCCTATGCTAATCCCAATGAAATCTCATGGTTTCGCAGAGCACATTCAAAGTGATTTTAAAAATTTGCTAATGATGTAAAGTTAATTCGTATTTTTAAACTCATTTCAAATTGCTTTAAATGGCTAAATCAATTGCAGATAATTTTGCTGGCAATAACTTTAGTCTATGGTCTCATTTAATGTGATTACTTGCAAATTCCCCAGATCAATTTATGCCAATGCTGCATTTGAACACTCGAAACAAGCATTACTGGAACATTGTAAAAGTGCTTTGGTTTGAATTTCGTTTTGGCTTTGCTATGATCAAATATGTTTGTTGAAGATTTATTGATTGTTCCATTTAAACCATTCTACCAGTACAGAAGAACATTTGTATAGAACTTTGGTGTAGTGGTCATTTTGCAAGCATGAAAGACGAGTCAAACTATTTAATATGGTGGGAGGCATGCGTGCAAATTGGGCAGAATCTTCCCCATTCTGCAGACATGGGGGGTGATTCTCCAACCCCTTCAGACAGCTGGCAGGAACCCCGATGCCCCGTGAATGGGGTGTCAGCCAAAACTAGGGATTCCCACCGGGCGTGAGGGCTCTCGGGATTCACCTGACCTGTTCTGCTGGCCCCGATCCCACCCAGAGCGGGCGGCAGTCTGATTTGTTATGCAAATCCGCTAATATGAATGTCATTAGCGGGTTTGACAGGCCCTTCACCAGCCTTCTGCCATTCACCCAGCCTGCCAGTGGGAACGGCACCTGGTGGGCTTTACATGTGCTTCTCACAAGTGGGGATATGGCGTACTGGACACCGAGGGTCCTGGCAAGCAGCACCAACCCCTCAGAATAGAGGGACATCAATGCCCCCATCATTTAAATCATGGTCAACTGTATGAAAGCCTTCACAGTGACAGTTGGTCACCCCACTCACAAACCATGCAGTCAAGAGGGTGACTCGACCCAAACCCTTCAGCCACCCCTTCCCCCCCCACCCCGACCACTTAGGCCTCCCGTTCCCCTTCTGACACTCCCACTCATCCTCCCTTCAGGCCAAGCACCTTCGCAGTGCCTAGAGCGCTGTGCCCCTTGGCACCCTGGCACAGACACACTGGCCTGGTGCTTTGGGCCCCAGGGAGGATCAAGGAGGTGGGTCCAGTGGCCTTTTGCACCTCTGCTTCTTCAAGGCTACAGAGAAAGGGTCCCTCAAGGGTCCTGGAGATTGGGTGGGCTCAGGCTGGAGCATGGGATTAACTTTGCCATGGCAGATTACCCCTGGCATGGTGATATCTGGCAGCGCTGTGATCGATATCTACATTCCTGCCTGTGAGCTGTACAAATTCTGAAGTGGCCACTTTAATCTCCACATGCCCCACTCGCCTGGCAGGATTTTAAATCATTGCATTCCATTCTGCAGCAGAGATTTTCCTTTCTCCCTGTCAGAAGCAGCAGGTGAGATCAGACCCCTTTGAAGTCCTATGACAGAGAAGAGATGTCAATTTCACCTGAGGTGGGGGCGGGGGGCATTTCCAGTCTGCCCGGCTATGCACTCAGCCCCAATGTATGCCCACAGATTTGAGTTGAAGATGCTGTGGCTTCCCAGAAATCATTGAAACCCTCCCCATTGCACTTGAAGCCTTTGCTCTGTAGCAAGTTCAAAGTGCATTTTGTAAAAAATTCAGCTGTCAGGTAAATAGATTTCTCTCAGCCTCCAGCCATCTGTGTTTATTCTGATTGCATTTCAAGATTGACTGCATCTCAAGTACCCCATTGATCCTGACCACGATATAGACAGAGTATAATCCTCATTGACGGTCTGTGGTTTCACTTCCTCTTAGCAAAATACCTCATAGCTAATCCCCCTTGAACACTGGATTACATTTTGATGGAGACCACAAAGGAGTCCTTGAGGTTTCTCAAACTCCAAGGGGTTCCATGTTGTCCCGGCAGTCCTCCTTGGTCTCTAGCTGTATCCAGTTCTCCAGATGGCTTGGGCTGATCGCTTCATGGCTCTTCTTGCTCTCCTCCAGGTTTCTGGCTCTGTCCTGTCTTACACTCAGGGCTCCTGGCAGAGGCCCAACCAAATCAACAAAACTCGTCTACAACTACAGGGAATGAACCACAGGTGGCAGGGTCCAACATTCAGCCCCTGCCAAAGAGTTGGGGGTCAGCGCTACATACTATTCTAAATTGTATGGAGACTGATCCTCATGTGTTCATTGATTTGTGTGTGCTTTGCCTGAAGGCAAGTCCTTGGCTCATTGCTGATGCTTCACGTTGAGCTGCTTTCTTGGCAGTCTTTAGTCAGCAGTGGTTTGCCATTGCCTACCACTCTCACTGGCAGTGTGAAGTGGCAGGTCCCAAGTCTTACCTCAGCCACAATGGAAATTGAACCCACACTGTTGGGGTTACTCTGATTCACGTGCCAGCCAGAACTAACTGACCCCTACCTTTATGTGTAACAGGATAGGAAGCATGAGCTCAAAATAATATGCTGAACATACTTCACATAAATTTCTCAATCCCATTCTTCTCTGACATTTTCTTTAAAAAAAAGTCCTGGGAGCTATGGCTGCACATGAGTTTCACTGCGTACATTGTAGACATGGGTTCACTCTAGCTTATTGAGCAATGGCCAAGGAGGCCTCTGTGACTGACATCCTGCAACCATATATATTGAGGCTTGCCCTTCCCCACCTCCTCACAATCTCTCTGACCGTTTAGCATCATACAAAATCCATGCCTGACAATGCCTGTGACTCTTTCAATTTATAATGTAGATTTTAAAAATTACGATTATGTGAACATCGGAAAGGATGTACATGCAAATATTGTGAGAAGCAAAATATTCCATGGCTTAATCAAATAGATAAACTTGAAGACTTCACATTTTAATTGGAATTTGTGAGGACTTCATTCAATATGTGACAACTGGCAGTGGGCAAAATAAAACCACTTCCAACCAGCAGTAAGAGGAATGAAATCACCAGCACTGAATGGGTGAACAGAAATGCAGGTTTTGTTCAAAATTTTCTTCATTTAAAAATTGATTTTAGCTGTTTCGCATATGACGTACTGGTGTGTTGATACAGAATAACAACCCAATTTACTGTAATAGACAAGGTGACTATAACACATGGAGAGGTGAAGTGGAACATATTCTCTATGAAGAGTACCTTGAAAAGTTTCTATGGGATGCATTTATAATTTTTGCAATGAAATAAGTATTTGAAAAAAATAATGAAAATGCAGAGCAAAGTTTCACTGCCAAATGATCCTTGAGGATAACAATTAGTACATGCAATTATAAAAATAGCAGCATGGAGGATGATGTTGTAAGAGATTTTTTAATCTAACTTCCCAACTGATGAAGGAGTTATAAACAATATGGGGGCAATTTTAAGGCTTTTGCATCCATTCAAATCTAATTACCCAGCCCTACAGCTACATGATCCCTCTGCCCCCTCCCCCACTGAATATTCAAACCTTGCCAACATGAAGTCACTTTGGCAAGGTTTACAACAACTGTTTGAATATGTGAATCAGTCGAGGGGATCTCCCCGGAGAGGGGGGAGGGCCGCAAAAGTAAGTATAGCTCCAGGGGGAGAGGGATATGCCTGGGTACCATAGGTTGGCACTGTCAGGTTGGCACAGAAGTGGGCCCTATGAGGGGCGGATTTCTCTTCTTGTCTGGTGAGGGAGGGGAGAGTGCCAAGGTCATGGAAGGTGGAACTTGTGGGCACGGTGGAGGACTGCAGGCATGGGGGGGAATGACAGCGATACTTCCATTGTGGTTGCTGGGCATGTGGGGTGCTGGGAGGTGGGGGGGAACCTCTGATAATTGTATTGAGGTGGGGGTTAGAGAGTCCCTGATGATTGTGCTGGGGAAGGTAGGGGTGATGGTGGTGGGGGGGAACGCTCAATGATTGTGCTGGCCAGGGTGGAGAGCACTTGGGGGGAGGTCAACCTCAGCGCCCGGCTTGCCAGCTCTATCAGGCCCAGCAGACTGATGGAAAAACCCTGCCCGCTTATTGTTTTGTCTCTCTGAGTGTCTGAAAATCTGGACTAACGACTCGGCAGTGGAGCTGGAGAGCTACATGCCAGTTTTCAGTTACAGCCTGACATTTTGAAAGAATATGGTAAGATTCCGCCCTCTGTGTTGTGTTAGCAAGTGTTATGAATGAACTATTCTGTGTTTTAGATACTTGGCAGCTTAATACTGGGCTGCACATGATAACATATTTCCTGCATTCTAACTACCTTAATTGCCCTTCAGGCCTATACTGATTGTGGTTTAACAATTTAAATCAACAGAGAATTAAATAATCAATTAATTGACTTGTTGTTAAATCAAGCTACCATTGCCCTATGCTTTGCATGTTGGGATTGGTTATTTTGATTCTACTCTGCAGAAACAATGAGCAAAGGATGAAACACAGTCTTTTTCCCACAGCCAGTAAACATACAGAGCAAAACACAACCGAGGTTCATTCGATATGATGTTAATACATTCCAACGCAAGAGGTTGAGCTCACTCTTAAAACAGTAAATCAGGTCATTACTTTGATTGTGTAAGTTGTCTGTTTTTTTTTGGTAATAGTTTTGATAATTGGCAAAAGACTTCATTCCTAAAGTAATCCATCAGTGTAGCCAAGTGTCTCACTCTTTGCAGCTGGTTGGTTTGCAATTAAGAATTTGCAGATCTTTGCACATCAGCATACATCAAGCTGCCTAAATGAGAAAACTAATTTCATTGTAACCATCTTTCACAGTGTAAATGGGGTTAGGGTAAGAGAAAGAAATAGTAAGATATCTTTCGACTATCTGCTTCATCTACCACCACTTCAATCTATCCTTAAATCAATGTATATGAGGGTGTTTACTAAAGTTTCATCTTTCTTTAACTGACCAAGGCTTCTGACTAAATGTTGAAAAAAATTACAGAGGGCAGAATCTCCCCCTCCAAATTTGGTGGACTGTGCAAAGATCCGTTGATCTCGAGCGGGAATTTCCAGCCTTGGGGCGAAAGTCCCACCCATAGTCCATCGGCTCAAGTCATCAGACACAATTAGTAAGAAATCAGAGAGTGATTGTTTTAGCCATTTGCAAGTTTGCTGATGACACCACCATAGTGGGTCAGATCTCAAACAATGATGAGACAGAATAGAGGAAAGAGATAGAGAACTTAGTGGCCTGGTGCAAAGGCAACAATCTCTCCCTCAAGACGAACGAGCTAGTCATTGACTTTAGGAGTGGAGTGACACGCCCCCATCCATTGCTGAGGTGGAGATGATTGAAATTTCCAAGTTCCCAGGAGTAAAGATCACCAACAATTTGTCCTGGTCCACTCACTTGGACGCTACAGTTAAGAAAGCTCACCATCGGCTTTACTTCTTCAGAAGACCATTCCACTGCCCTGATGTACTTGTGTGTGGAATGATTTGTTTGGATAGCACACGCAGCAGTACTTTTCACTGTATTTTGGTATATGTGACAATAATAAATCCAATCAAAATCAAATCATTCCTTCATTATGAGAATTGAATGCCAAGTGCTTTAAGACTTACCCTGTGCCTGCTCGAGGCTTCCAGCATATAGCATTCGCATACACTTTGACCTAATTGCCATACCCCTTTGAACATGAAACGCCCCATTATCTCCTAATCATTGACTTGCAATTTTCTGCACTGTTGATATACTTGTTTTCAAAAATGAAAGGCAATTTACGTTACACTTGAAAATGTATTCCTAATTCTAAACTGATGAGGAAAAAACCTAGATCACAGTATCAAGAAAAAGCACATTTTGACTTGCATCTTAATTTTATTTTTGTAATTTTTTTCCAATAATCATTCTGCAAATTAATGGCTTACTTGATATAGTCGACCGTGATTGATGCAATTCATCTTTATTATTGTTTTTTTTTGCTGGCACCTCTGTGATAGTTTCTGTTACGGTGCTATATGAATGCAGGCTCATGTTGCTTTTGTTGTTGTCGTGCTCACTAAGAGCGTAAACAAACCTGACTTATAGCCACACTGTGGAAGGTGAAATATCCAGCTGATTTTGAAGTCAGTCGCTCTAAGAACAGCTCTAGAATGGAAAAGTGGAATGCAGCTGGATTAATTGATGTATCATGTTTCAGTATTGGTGACCAGTAGTATTCAGTTGGTCTAGATATGTAGAATTTCCAACAGGGACTGAAGGCTGATGGCTTTGGGCTAACACAGTTCTGCATCAAAGTGACTCTGGAGCCAGGCTTCAGTGCTACAGTAATTATAAGTTGACAATAATTGAGAGCTCCTATTTCAAAATGGCTGACACCTCTCTTTACAAAAGCAGTTTAGAGTGAAGCACTTTTAAGGCATACTCTATACTAAATCATGTTTATAAAGTTTTAACCTTTTAATTCAATTTTTAAAAATGTTTTTATGACACTTACCTGTAGGTATCTAAAGTCATCACTGAAGTTTAAATCCACTTCAATAGGTCTGCCCACCTTTGTCACTGCCCATACGTAAGCCAGTCACAAGGCTGCAATACGTTATCGAATAGCTATTGTCAGTATAATGAAATGATGGGAGTAGAATTGTTCAGGGTTTGTCTATCTGGGCATGCCTTGAAACCCTTTGATAGAGCATAATAGGAAAATATGTTTGCAGAAGTTTGTGGGCTTTTTCAAATTGATAGTCTGCAGTCGCATGGCATAATTTAAGGATGGTGGTCATGTTAGGCACACTGATAACATGCAATTTTTCTCTCTCCACACACTGGCCTCCACTTACTGTGCAATATTTGGTCCATGGAATTTATCTTCTCCAGGTGGTATGAAGCATCATGCTATGTGAATGACATATAACAAGCTCCAGATGACCTCAAAAGGAAGTAACCATTTTCTACCTTTTTTTCTGAGTAATGAAGGATCTTTAAAGTAGAAGCAACTTTCTGAAAAAAAAAAACTCTCAGTCTGCATCTATATTTGATCTTTCCTCCCTGCCTATACACCAAATTTTCAGCACCAGACAAAAGCTCTAATCATTTCTACGATATGCAAGTGCTCTGTTCTGGACTGTTAAACTTTAAATGTTTTAAGAGCACAGCCAGAAGCATTCACATGTCTGCGCTGTGAATCACTGATTGCACTCTTGCCTCTGAGTCAAAATGTTGTGGGTTCAAGGTCCCACCCCAGGACTTCAACATATAATTTAGGCTTTAGAGACTTAAGTATAGCATTGAGGGAGTACGGCACTACTGGCAATGTTGGGGATTCGGTTAGCTCAGTTGGCTGAACGGCTGGTTTGTAATGCAGAGTGACACCAACAATGTGGGTTCAATTCCATTCCTGAACCAACTGAAGGCCCGCCTTCTCAATCTTTCCCCTCACCTGAGGTGTGGTGATCCACAGATTAAATCACCACTAGTGACTTCTCCCCCTCAAAGTGGGACAGCAGCCCTTGATCATTTAAACATTCTCCCTGTGTCTGCGTGGGTTTCCTGCCACAGTCCAAAGGTCTATGGTCATGTGTGACTATGGCAACTTGATCTTTGTTCTTGTGATGTGATATTAAGCTGTGGTGGACTTTAAAAATCCCTTAGGACTATTTTAGAACATAGAACATAGAAAGCCACAGCACAAACAGGCCCTTCGGCCCACAAGTTGCGCCGATCATATCCCTACCTCTAGGCCTATCTATAGCCCTCAATCCCATTAAATCCCATGTACTCATCCAGAAGTCTCTTAAAAGACCCCAACGAGTTTGCCTCCACCACCACCGACGTCAGCCGATTCCACTCACCCACCACCCTCTGAGTGAAAAACTTACCCCTGACATCTCCTCTGTACCTACCCCCCAGCACCTTAAACCTCTGTCCTCTCGTAGCAACCATTTCAGCCCTTGGAAATAGCCTCTGAGAGTCTACCCTATCCAGACCTCTCAACATCTTGTAAACCTCTATCAGGTCACCTCTCATCCTTCGTCTCTCCAGGGAGAAGAGACCGAGCTCCCTCAACCTATCCTCATAAGGCATGCCCTTTTAAAGAAGAAGCAGAAGGAAGCTACGGAAGCTTCCTTACAACATTGACTGTACTTGAAATGTATTTCATTGGTTGTAAAAGATATTATGAGGTTGGGGCAGAATGAGATAAAAGCAAATTCCTTTTTTCTCAGAACGTTTTTAAAAATTCTGCATAAAATACAAAGCACATCTGAAAAATTGGTTTTGTGTGTGATATGTTGGATGGAGGTGTAGGGACTCGCATAACTTCTGCTAACAGTCCACTTTGCACACAATTGAAAAATGATTTTCCAACTATGAAAACCACAAACCAACAGAACAAAGTTGGTCTTCAACTAGCTGTCAGGCTCTGTGGAGTAGTTTTATGCGCTGTTTTGTCTTTTCAAGGCACTAAGATCAAGCACTGACTATCTTGTTGATCATGAGTGAGAAGCAACACCCCTAATTTACAGAATGATTTGATTTATTATTGTCACATGTATTCGCATACAGTGAAAAGTATTATTCTTGCGCGCTATACAGACAAAGCATACCGTTCATAGAGAAGGAAACGAGAGAGTGCAAAATGTAGTATTACAATCATAGCTAGGGTGTAGAGAAAAGTCAAGTTAACGCAAGGTAAGTCCATTCAAATGTCTGACAGCAGCCGGGAAGAAGCTGTTCTTGAGTCAGGTGGTCATTTGAGTCACAGATGCACTGCACTCACAAATTATTCTAGTTTGGTTTCTTTTGATTTCATGACCCAAATAGCAGATACATATTTAAAGTACAGAATCCCAATATACTGAAATATTTCTCAAACATAGAATTCATGATCCATGCATGCTACTTATGTCATAATGTCTGTGTGGAGTTTACACATTCTCCCCGTGTCTGCATGAGTTTCCTTCGGGTGCTCTGGTTTCCTTCCACACGCCAAAGATGTGTAGGTTAGGTTGATTGGCCATGCTAAATTGTCCCTTAGTATCAGGAGGATTAGCAGGGTAAATACGTGGGGTTACGGCGAGAGGGTCTGGGTGGGATTATTGTTGGTGCAGGCTCGATGGGCTGAATGGCCTCCTTCTGTATTATAGGGATTCTATGAAGTTGTATTTTTTTTGACTATCTGTGTCTTTAAAAATCAGCTACGATTGAGTTATGGAATGAATGATGAAATAGGTTGAAGATATCTTGAACCTTGCCTAGATGCGCATCAAGGTTCAGCTATAGCTACAATTAAACTACACGACTACAAGAGAGAAACGGCTTTATTAAAGCCAAAAAGTGGAAGAATAATTATCAAAATTAGATCATCATTCGCAAATGGAATGATGCTCAGGAAGGAGTGATTGCAGGTGTGTTTGTGAACTCTGCTCTGAGCATTTGTCTCTTTTTGGTCTTACTTGTTAAGTGTAATTATATCCCATTTTCTCACAGGGTAGTCACTAATCAATTGCTGGTTTGAGATACATTCCACTGTATTCTTCCATGTAAAATAAGCTTATGGTAACATGCCCAAGTCACAGTATTAACGCTTCTGTTTGAAAACCGGTTTATGGTTTACTAATTTTACTGATTAAGCATTTCCACTTGCAATTTGAAATAAGAGTGTGATGGATCAGTCCTCCATACATTAAAGCTTAAAGAATGAATTCCACCATTAATAACCTACTAAAATCGATCAGCCACAGAGAATGATAATTAGCATTCCTTTATTTCCATGTTCCTGTGTAAAAAAAAATGAATTATGTGTTTAAGTGGTAAGTAATGATCATTGGTGTCTTTGAGTTACTGAGCCTGACTACAGGGGTCTGCTGAATTAGTATCCGCAAAGGCACTCTCAGACCTCACTAGTAACTGACCTCATAGCGGTTGTGAGAGGATGGGGTGGGGATGTGATGGGTTTTATGCCGTGAATGGCAGGTGGAGCAAGAGAGAAGGTGAAGGATAGGTTGGAGGGTGCAGGATGTTAAATGACAAAAGATGCCATGGTACACAAGAAAAAGGGAGTGGTAATGAAAGTATTAAAGATATAAAGCATTGATCCGGAGTTGGTGTTAATGGCAGAATTAAGGTCAACACTGTCTGAAAGTAAAGTTGCAGCATGTGTTGATAGCAGAATAAAGGTCAGCACTGGCTGAAAGCAAAAATGTGAGAACAAAATACAGACTGTCACTTGAGAACAAAGCACTGCAGATACAATAAATTTTAAAATGCTGGAAATGCTCAGCAGATCCACCAGCAACTGTGGAGAGAGAACCAGATTCAATGCTTCAGGTACATTGACCTGCACCAGTTCTGATGAAAGGTCAATGACCTCTGTTTCTATCTGCACAGATGCTGTCAAACATGCTGAGCATTTCCAACACTTCCTGGAACAAAAATATGAACATGCAAACAAGGAGCAATGGTGTGGTAAACCACTGTCGTGCCTTCGGCACGGTTGAGCTGTATATATTGTTGCCATTACTGTTCCTATATGAGACACTCCCTGACACCTTTAATTCGGCTGCACCTTTAACTGGAGGCTCCGCCCTCAGGGTATAAAGGTTGCAGCCCTCCCCCTCCGGCCTTCAGTCGGGAGGTCCACATGCTCAGTATTGTCTGTTTATTGTCTGTTCCACATCGTTCCTTTGTAGCGAATAAAAGCCTTCTGTTTCTGGCAACATCAGCTTTGTCTATTTACCAGACGCGCATCAAATGGGTCATTCAGCCCCTTGAGCTGCACCATCATTTAATAAAATCATGCCAAACTGGTACTGACCTTCATTCAACATCCCACCTACACCCCAGTAACATCCCACCTACCCCCTTCCTTATCAAGAATCTATCCACTTATGCCTTAAAATTTTAAAAGACTGTTTCCACCACTTTTTAAGGAAGAAAGTTCAAAAGACTCATGACTCATTAAATGAGAACATTTTGCCTCATCTCCATTTTAAATGGGTGAACCCTTAGTTTTAAACAGTGACTCCTAATTCTAGACTCTCCCATATCCTCTCTACATCCACCCTGTCAAGACCCCTCAGGATTTATAAATTTCAAACAAGTTGCCTCTTACTCTCCTAAACTCCATTTGATACAAGCCTAGTCTGTCTTACCTTTCTTTATAAGATAATGCACCCATTCCAGTAAACTTTCTCTGAGCTGCTACCAACACATTTACATCTTTCCTTAAATAAGGTGAACAATACTGTGCACAGTACTTTAAATGTGATCTCACTCATGCCCTGTACAACTGAAGCATAACCTCTCTACTTCTGGATTCAATTCCCCTTTCAATAACCAATAACATTTTTAGCTTTCCTAATTACTTGTTGTACCTGCGTACAGGCGGCACAGTAGCACAATGGTTAGCACTGCTGCCTCACAGCAACAGGGATCCAGGTTCAATTCTCATGTGTCTGTCTATGTGGAGTTTGCACGTTCTCCTCATGTCTGCAGGGTTTCCTCCGGGTGCTCCAGTTTCTTCTCACAGTCCAAAGATGTGCGGTTAGGTTGATTGGCCATGCTAAATTGACCTTTAGTGTCAGGGGGATTTGCAGGGTAAATATGTGGGGTTACAGGGAGAGGGCCTGGGTGGAATTGTTGTCAGTGCAGGCTCGATAGGCTGAATGGCCCAAAGCATTTCCGATGTGCATCCTCATTGCCTGAGCTGTGTGTGCGTTCTGCATGCTCCAGCCGCCCGGCCAAATCCAGGAGAGGGGAATGCACTGGCACTTAGTGTGCCTGTCGGGTAGGTCTCCCTGGATGCAGCCAATGAGGATGCCGTGCCTGAGAGCTCTGTGAATTGGGGACAATGGCTGGGTTTCAGAGATGGGGACGTGCTTTCAGTGCAGCCTGTTCATAGGGCTGTGTGCCACCTGAACAGAGAGGCGGTGCTGCTGATAAAACAAAGGCTGAGAGTTGAGCCTGGGGCCCCGGGCCTCCCAGGGGTATTTATGTACCTGTTGTATTCTCCTCTCCTGGCCCTTGTGTTTCACAGTAATGAGCTACGTAATTCTCCCAAGCCATTTCTCAATGACATCATCAATTTTAAAATTTTAAAATTAAAAATGTGCCAAAGAGTTAACAGTAATAGAAGCAAACAGCAATAATGCTAACATTAACTTCATTTCTCTGCAGCTGATTTTCATCCTAATTTGCTGCATCCAGGGAGACCTGCCCGACAGGCACACCAGGTACCAGTGCATTCCCCTCTCCTGGATTTGGCCGGGCGGCTGGAGCATGCAGAACGCACACACAGCTCAGGCAATGAGGATGCATATTGGAAATGCTTTGGGCCAGTCAGCCAATCGAGCCTGACAACAATTCCACCCAGGCCCTCTCCCTGTAACCCCATGTATTTACCCTGCAAATCCCCCTGACACTAAAGGTCAATTTAGCATGGCCAATCAACCTGACCGCACATCTTTGGACTGAAGGAGGAAACTGGAGCACCCGGAGGAAACCCACACAGACATGGGGAGAAGGTGCACACCCACATAGACAGACACATGAGGCCAGAATTGAACCCGGGTCCCTGCTGCTGTGAGGCAGTGCTAACCATTGTGCTACCGTGCCACCTATATGCAGGTACAACAAGTAATTAGGAAAGCTAAAAATGAAAATTACAGCACGGAATGAGACCCTTTGGCCCATCATGCTCACGGCGGCCATCAAACACCTATATATTCTAATCCCATTTTCCGGCATTTGGCCCATAGCCTTGTATACTATGGCATTTGAAGTGTTCATCTAAATACTTCTTAAATGTTCTGAGGGTTCTCGCTTCTACTACTCGTAAAGAGAGTGAGTTCCAGATTCCCACCATCCTCTGGGTGAAAAGTTTTTCCTCACATCTTCGATAAAGTTCCTGCCCCTCAACTTAAATCTCTGCCTCCTGGTTATCGATCCTTCTGCTAAGAGGAACGGTTCCTTCCTATCCACGCCACTCATAATTTTATACACTTCAATCAGGTCCCCCCTCAGCTTTCTCTGCTCCAAGGAAAACAACCCCAGCTTATCCAGTCTCTCTTGATAGCTGTAACGCTCCGGCCCAGGCAACATCCTGGTGAATCTCCTCTGCACCTTCTCTAGTGCAATCGCTTCTTTCCTATAATGTGGCAACCAGAACCGCACACAGTATTCCAGCTGTGGTCTTATCAGTGTTTTATGCAGCTCCACTATTCGCTCCCTGCTCTTATATTCAATGCCTCGGTTAAAGGCAAGTATCCCATGCGCTTTCTTAACCACCTTATCTACATGTCCTGCTGTCTTCAGAAATCTATGGACATACTCACAAAGGCTTCTCTGATCTCTGTACTTCCTAGGGTCCAACCATTCATTTTATATTCCCTTGCTTTGTTAGTCCTCCTAAGATGCATTACCTCACACTTTTCATGGTTAAATTCCATTTGCCACTGTTCTGCCCATTTAGAATCATAGAATCCCCACAGCGTAGAAGGAGGTCATTCGGCCCATCGAGACTGAACCGACAACAATGCCACTCAGCTCCTATCCCCATAACCCCACATATTTAGCCGCTGATCCCCTAACACTAAAGGGGAATTTAGCTTAGCCACTCGACCCAAACCGCGCATCTTTAGACTTTGGGAGGAAACAGGAGCATCCGGAGGAAACCCACGCAGACACGGAGAGAACGTGCAAACTCCACACAGAATTGAACCTGAGTCCCTGGCACTGTGCCACTGTGCCATCCCATCTATATTATCCTGTAATCTAAGGCTTTGCTCCTCACTGTTTTCCACAGCACCAATTTTTTGTGTCATCAGTGAACGTACCTTTCATACCTTCTTGGGGCAGCATGGTGACTCAGTGGTTAGCACTGCTGCCTCACAGCGCCAGGGACCTGGGTACAATTCCGACCTCGGGTCACTGTCTCTGTGGAATTTGTGCACTCTCTCCGTGTCTGCATGGGTTTCCTCCGGGTGCTCCGGTTTCCTCCCACAGTCCAAAGGTGTGCGGGTTAGGTTGATTGGCCATACTAAGTTGACCCTAGTGTCAGGGGATTAGCAGGGTAAATATGTGGGGTTACGGGAATAGGGCCTGGGTGGAATTGTGGTAGGTGCAGACTCGATGTGTCAAATAGCCTCCTTCTGCATTGTAGGGATTCTATTCTACATTCACATCCAGATCATTAATGCACACTACAAACAAGGGACTCAGCGTTGATCCCTGTGGAACACCACTCGACACAGGCTTCCAGTCACAAAACAACCTTTGATCATCACCCTCTGCCTCCTACTACTAAGCCAATTTTGGATCCAGTTTGCCAAATTACTCTGGATCCCATGGGCTCTGGCCTTCTTCATCAGCCTCCCATTGCCTCAGAAAACCTGATGCCAATGCAGTACACATTTTTGATGCACTGTTCTAGTTTTCAATAAATATTAAGAATCATGTGACAGATTTTAATTGTTTGTCAATTTACTCAAATCAAAACAGAACATCACCTGAAGCAACAAGGCAAGATATTTATCGACAAGCCATCGTGCTGGACACCAAGCAAAATGAAGCAAGTGTAGGCAGGAAGATAGGATAACTCAATAATTTGATGCTAAGGTGACATTGGGCAGAAGGAACATTTCTCATTCCTTCCATATTAGGAAAGCATAAGTAAAAGGAGATAGAACTATGGTTTGCAATCATAAATAAACTCAGAACAAGAAGACTGCTTGAAAATGTGCATTTTGTTGAATTTACAGTAAGGGCTCTATCTCATCCTACCGCAAGCAGATCAATTACATTTGTCCATCCTATCTACTGATGGTGGAATTGTAATAACAAGTGTTTTAAAGATTTTAGTTTGCAGCTTGACTTTCCTTGTCTGCCATTTGTCTTAAAATCAGTTTCAAGATAGGATTCAGAATTTTACTCCAAACTGCCAGTACAAAGATTTAAAGTTATTCTTCTGACACATTAGCCCGATTCTAATTTTTCTGGAAACAGAGAATGTGCAATTTAATTCAAGATAAAATGATCAGTTCTATAGAATACATTTACAACTATAGGATCAGCATTTTTTGCATTGATATATTTGTTCCTTGGTCTCCATAGCACTGCTGCCTCACAGTGCCAGGGACCCGGGTTCGATTACTGGCTTGAGTCACTGACTGTGAAGAATCTGCATGTTCTCCCCATGTCTGCATGAGTTTCCTCCGGGTGCTCTGGTTTCATCCCACAGTCCGAAAGAAGCGGCGACTGGGGGATTTTCACAGGAACTTCATTGCAGTGTTAATGTAAGTCTCTTTGTGACACTGACAAATAAACTAAACTAATTGCTTCATTGCTGTATCCTACCACCATTCCTCTTTCTTTAGCTGAAAAAGCAAGACAGCCACAAAGCTCATAGACCACTTGTCACTTTGAACTTTTGCGACTTGGGAATGGAACTGACTCTGCCAGTTTGCAGACTTATGCCATTGTACAGGTTAGAACTGGCTCAATAGAGGTTGAAGATTATTTATGCACATCTGTCTAGTGATTTAGGCATTCAGCACAGATTTTATACGTTTGTTGGAATGCCTGATGAGAGTTTCATTCAAATGTAGTCCATTTGGAACAAAACTTAATCCAGGTGAAAGAAAAAACTAAGAATCAAACACCAGCTAACTCTGCCATTCCTAATCTTCAAGATTGTTTGTAGGTAATAGAATCACATGTCTTTATTAAGCATTCAAGATTCTTATCAGCAAACGAGTGCTTCAGTTCAGTCATTAATCATTGTCACTTGCAGTTTCCGATCTGCTAATGAAAACCTTCAGTGCACACAGGGAAGGTAAGTTCACATGAACGTGCACATTATCCGAAGCTACTCGTTGGATTTTTACCACGCGTATTACAGTTACATTTTTTTCCTAATGGGTGCAAACATTATACTTATAATTTTTCCAGCAGTATTGGCCCCAGTTTTCTTTCCCGGAACGTCATAAGGATTATGTGTCATTCATAGACTTCTCGTTCCTTTTTTGATTTCCCAAATACTGACAGTATGCTGGAATTGGCAACTACCAGGCAAACCTGTTGTATATGCAACATTAATCAGTCACCGCAGCACTGGAGGACTCGCACCGTGTTCTGTCTTGTATCTGACTTGTCTCTTCGATCCCTCAAGACTTGTGACAAATCAGCATTAGCCTTTTTCTTTCAGTTCTGGATAGCCCTGTGAAGCAAGTCTGAGTTACTCTCTGGAGTTCATCACATCTGCCTGTACGAGCACTATGGCCACTAGTAAAGGCAGACAGTGAGGTAGAGCAACCAACTGGGTTTATTAATGTAGGTTTGAATAATTCAAATCTCATTTGAAAATTAAGGAAGATCTGAAATGGAATGTGGGCCTGAGATGTCTTTATACAGAGTAATTAATATTTATGCACAAATCTGTTGGGAATACATTTTGTTTATCTGACTTTTAAATGTTATGTTGTTATAGTATCAGTGAATCCTTATCCAAAGTATGTTCATAGATAAAAAGATGATAGAAAGAAATGAGAGGATAAATATGTCACAGATGTAAACTACCCACTGTGAATGTGATCAATTCAATTATACATATCAACTGGAATTCTTCAAATAATTTTGCATGTTGTATTTTTTACACAGAATATGTAAAAATATGTCTGTAGATAAAGGGTATATTTATTTTAAAATCAATCATCTGTTTTCTGCTGAGTTGGTTGCTGCTAAAGACAAACCATTCCTTTTCACATGTGGCTGAATCTTTTAAATGGCAAAGTATAACATGTTTGAAGGGGATGGTAGGTAATGTAGGCAATAACAAAAAAACTAACCATTTTGGGAGAAGGGTGGTGGCTGTGGAGGGCATGCAATAAAGATTCTGGTTTCCTATGAGCTGGGTGCTTTGTGCTTTACATGGGTGGATGGAAATCGTAACAAGAATGAGCAAAGAACCACTAGTGACAGCAGTGTGATTTATGAGAATTGGTTTGAGGTATATGCAGACAAACTTTGTAAAAGGATGGGGAAAAGCAGCCGTGATATCATTAGGGAGGGTAAGGTAACTGAATCAAATACCAGGACTGGAAAATTTTGAGATGCAGCAATGTAACTTTCAGATCAGTGATCTAAGCAGTCGAGAAATCACAGCTAATAGTGATGTGTACACTCTGCAAGTTTGGTAGCTTGTACAAGTTATTTAACTTCCTCTCACCCATATCCAACCCAATCCTTCTCTCCACTTCCCAAATCTCTGCCTAGATCAGCAATACTCCAGCTGCAAAAAACAACAGAAGGAAAGGGTTTCACATATGCGGCCTAGTGGGAATCTGTGACAGGTGGCTGAGGGGAGTGAGCCTAGCAAGTACACTTGTGTTTATATAAGCATTCCACTGTGTCAATTATATTTTGTATTCCATAGATTTAACATCAAAATATTGAATGGCCTGAAAAAATTGTATACATTTTTTTCCAGGTTAGTTCCTTTGGCACAATATCCAACCACAGTTGCCTATTTATAAGATGGTGCTTAAAATGATGACCAAGAGCATTTTCGAAGAAACGCATGCTGATCTGCGAGCTAATTTCCTCTCCCTCTCTCTAGAGGAATGCTTCACTTCCATTTGGCACCTCATGAGATAGTTCAGCTGAAAGCTGAAACTAGCCCACAGGGAATTGCTGGGAATGTACCTGTAGAATGGTGCTCTATAGCTTTATAAATACATGGAGTGACATCTTGAACAAGTAGAAGTAAAAAAAAATCTACATTGGGCTCCAATCCAGTGTAAATACTTGAGTGTTGCTACCTGGAGTTTCTGCCACTAAGTCCTGTGAAGTTTGTCCCTCCATTAGCATGGAAATTTCAAGCACCCACTTGTTCTAAAAGGCCAGAGATTCCAATGAAGTCAGCTTACTTTAAAGGTAATGTGTCGCAGAACCCCATCTGTGACGTGTGAAGCACCTTGGGAATTTTTCTACTTTATAAAAGCTAATTTAAATGCAAACTGCAGTTGTTAAATCAATAATCACAGGTACAAGACTAGAATTAATGACTTGCAACCTCACAAAGGCTAGATAAAAGAAAATCTGCGTGAAGAAAGCAAGAACTTGCCTTTATCTTGTTTCTTTTACAACTTCAAGATATCCAAAAGTGTTCTGAGTCAGATAAAGTTCTTTTGTATTGCCGTCACTGTCCAAAATGCAGCAGTCCATTAAAGCAAAGTCCCACAAACAACAGTTAAATAAATTAACCAGTCATCTATTTTATTTGTTGACTGAGGAATAAATGCTTGAGCAGCAGTGCAGACTGGGAGAATCCCTGCTGACATCTCCCCATCACTGTGGCACCCTTTCAGTACTGCACTGGAGCGTCCATCTATATTTTTTGCTTATGTCTCTCATGTGGGCCTGAATCCATGACCTTCTGACTCAGAGGTGAGACTGCTATGACTCATCCAAGACTGGCACTGCATTTGTAAATATCGGCTGGAATTCTCCAACCATGCCAGTGGAATTCTCCGGTCCTATTGGCAGCAAACCCCCACTCACGGGTTTCCTGCCGGCGTGGGGTGACGTCAGTGGGAATTCACATTGACAACAACGGGACCAGAGAATCCCGCCGCTAACAAACAACGTGCCACCTCTCGCCAGCGGGAAAGACATGGCTGGGAGGCCGGAGAATCTCACCCATCATCTCAGTGTATTGCACCAAGTAATTTGAACTAAGGCTTAGTACAGGCCATTCACTCCTCAAGCCTGCTGAACCATTCAATATGATCATGGCTAATCTGATTATAACCTCACTCCAGATTCCCACCTACCCCAGGGAACCATATCAAGATGCTTATCAAGAATCTATCTAGCTCTGCCTTGAAAATATCTGTTTCTACGGTCTTTTGAGGAAGAGAGTTCCAATGATTCACGACTCTGTGAGAGAGAAAAAAAATTCTCCATCTCTTTCTTAATGGGTGACCCCTTATTTTTAAGCATTGACCCCCTAGTTCTACACTCTAGTTCTAGAGAAAACTTTCTGTCCACATCCAGTCCATCAAGACCCCTCAGGATTTGTATGTTTCAATCAAGTTGCCTCTTACTCTTTTAAACTCCAGAGGATACAAGCCTAGCCTGTCCAACCTTTCCTCATATGACAACCCTTCCATTACAGGTATTAATAACAGGTATAATTACAGGTAAACCTCTTCTGACTTGCTTGCAATGCATTTAGATCTATCCTTAAATAAGCCATAGAATCCCTTATGAAGGAGACCTTTGGCCCATTGAGTCTGCACTGACTCTACGATAGAGTATCTTACCTAGGCCCAGAATATGAAAAATATTATTTCAATATTGCATGTTTCTTACAAATTGTAGGAATTTAGTTTTCATTGTCTCTGATATTTTTATTCAAATTGAAATCAAAGTCTGTTTAATACAATGTTTATGATCAAAAATCCATCTTACCGTCTAAAGAAGCTTGAACCCAACACACCTTTTTTGTAAATTGGTAAAATAGGTTCTTTCTTTTGAGTCAGTTAAACCACTGTTCCCACAGGACTTTATAAATATTGGTAGTGATGAAACACAGCAAATATTCTGATAGTTTATTGCCAACTGTGGATGTAGACGTATATGAGGAAGCTTCACCAAAATTATTTTAGATATTAAAACATAACTTGACAGTTGCAACAACAGCCCGTCCATTCCATTTACGTGTTTTAATAAGAAATATTGCAGTAAAATTGTCAAACATTAATAAAATACAGGGCATAATTTTCTTTTCAATCATGGGATTGAAAATCACATGCTAATTTTATGAATTTATGCTCCAAGTGGCTCCACGAATTATGCTATCATTGTGGGCCCTGCCCACAATGTGCAGAGCTTCTCACCCGTAAGTACACTTCCAGAAAATCAGCCTCCTAATGTGCAGTAGGTATTCATATCATGGAATTATAGCTGGATTTTTATAACCCTAGAAACTACTGGTGGCAATTTAACATATGAATATTTGTTATTAATTTGTCTGCTATTTTAACTGTGACACCCAGCCAGTTTGCTCTTAATGGGTTTTTTGTTCATCCTTCAAGGCAAAGATGTTTTTATCATCTGGGGTGTTTGGTAGTGTTCCGGTGGGTTTTAAGCGATTACTAAGACCGATCTGCATCTGAAAGGTTCTGCTGAACAGAATTAATGTCTCAGCTAAAATAGCAGATAGAGAAATGGCAGGCCAACATAATGAACATTCCTTCACCAACATCGGTACCCTTTGGCAATAGTTTTAAAATCATGTCCAAATTATTACAATTTTATTTCTTCCCAAAATATTTTGACTATAGGAAATTTTAGATCGATCTGGCAGAGAAATAAGTTAGATATAAATAAATTAGAGAATTATAAATAAACACATGTGCACACACACAGAGTAGGTTTTAAACAGGTGTAGCCTCAGGCTTTTTTTTTACAGTGCAGAAGGCTCATGCAATCCTGACAGACACTATTGTTTATGCTGGAGATGAATTCTGTCAATGCATCTTGCAATGAGTTCCCAGTTGACTATAAGGTGTAAGGTGAAACGTGAGATATTTTTGTCTACATGTTAGTCTAGCCGTGCTGTTTAAATGATGTTTGTCCCGAATCAATGAGAGTGCTCCTTATTCTTTCACTCTTCCATCGTATAGAAATCAGGCGGGGCCAATAATTTTGTGTCTGCTCTCTAAAATGTAGCACAAGCTCAGACATCCTAGTTATTTGCTCAGTGTTTAATTGTAAAATTTGCAACCAGAGAACTTAGAAGAGGAACCAATAAATTAATAATGAGCATGACAAATGATCAGATTCTCCTGCAAATCATTTTTACTCAAATATACAAGATTTCTGCAAGTAGATTGTTTAATTAAATATTGTGTAATCTAAGAATGAAATCAGTTGTGGGCCACGAGAATGGGGAAGGGTTAATCTTCAATCTGATTATATAGAAAATTGTAGATTCCCTGGAATACCATATGAGAATGCATTGTACTTCCCTCGGAAATAGTCAGAGAGAGGAAAAAAAATCAATCTTAACTGGATAAAATGTCAGTTTTAAGTAAAGATAAAACATAACCTGTAGAATGAGAAATGATAGTATAAAAGTAATATTAAACCAAATTGATTATTGATTTGTCTTTGTTAATTGTTGCACGCTTACAACTTTGAAAGCAGCATTAGTCGTCCAATGAAGGCTTTGCTTAAGAACGTCTCTTTGGAAGCTCCATGTTTGACTGATCCAAATTAGTATTGATTTGTTTTTGCATTATTTACAAGTACCTTTAAGTCTGTGTTCATAGTTCAAATGGAGCTCAGGTGCATTAGGACTCTGGGAAGATGGTGCATTAGAGACCCAAGGGAAAGAAGCTTTTTACTGTGAGCAGTAATGATGCACGCAAATGCCTATTTCGAGGACTATGAAGCAATCTGGAGTCTTGTGCAGCTTATTATATATCCTTTTTTCAAATGCATATTCTCATTATTTTCTTCGGTTTGGTATTAGGTTCATGTTGTGGCAAAAAAAAACAATAATGGGAACATTCCAGCAAGGCATTTCAGCCTCCTGCAAGAGGGGGAGGGGTGGAAATACAATATTGCTAAGAGGAATGGTCACAAATTGGGATAGAGTGGATAGCTACTGGGCTCCACCTCCATTTATGATAACTTGAAAATCCCAACAGGGGGAGAGGAGAAGGGGAACGAGACACTTTTGCTGTGTGTGTACCTCCCCCGTCCCTGCCTTGGCCTGGCTTGTGTGGGTGTATCTGGGGAGTTCCCTGATGTAAGCAAATTGTTTATGTACTTTTTTCTGCTTGTCTCCTATTCCTTTCTGCGAGTGCTGACCCTTGCAGTTTCACAGGCATTAGAAAACTATTGCTACCTTTTCTTATTTGTCATGTTGAAGCATAGTGATAATCAACAAGTTCAACGATTATTGATCCTGATCACAAATGAGCCCAATCCTACCCGAGACTGTTGGCAGTGCGCACGATACTGGACTCAATGGATAGCAACCAGGGGCAGGAAACTAATTTGCTTTTGTTTTGCTCTCCAGTCCAGTGGTCCTGAGGCCAATTGCAGGAGCTGACAGGCAATCATGCAGCGAACCAATTAACTCAGCACAGGCCAGCCATTGAATGTGGCAGTGTCTGCTCTGTGTTAGTCAGCCTGACACCTACTAAACCATCAGGGCTCAGGAGGGATGGTCTTGGCTTTAGCTCCAAGGTCAAGAAAAAAGAAGCTCCATTTTCTGCTAACACACTGTTAGTGTTTAGATATTCAGTGTTGCAGAAAGAAAATCAGGCAGATTGCTTTGTGGATGCATAATCCTCGTTGCTCAGTTTTACATCATTCAGGTGATGCTTACACATGATGTATTAAAGAGGATAATCTATCCAACACTTCATATGCTATGCATACTAATGCATGCTTATTTTCTTAGTCAGATTGGGTCAAATGCCTTTTCTTCTCCTCGCTCAATGTGTGTATAACTTTTACTTTCCTTGCAGTAATGCTGCTCCAACATTACTGTTTACTAACAGTGAGGAGCAATGTAATTGAAACAGAGCAGATTAGTTTCCAATACACAGGAGCTTGCACCTAAAACTCCATGCTGTTGGTCCACAGTTACACTGAATTATATAGAAATAGGTCTTTTGCGCCAACTGCTCAATGGCTGTCTTTATATTCAACACCCTATTTCAGAAGAAAATCTAGACCATAATTAACTCAGAAATAATCTAATGCATCTGTACACTTAGTTTCTGTGCCATGACAAGCAATAAGATTTGTGTCAGTGAAGACTGTTGCTGAACTTCTGTTAATAAATGGGGTTAAAATTCCAAATGCTTGCTGTTCCTCTTTCCACTCCATCTACAAAATACTTCATGCCTAAACAATAAAATGGAAAATCTATTCAACCATGTTAACTAGAAACACATATACACTAAGGTGTGGACCCTGACCCAACTCACAAATACTTCATAATTTGGATGGGTGACTGGTGCTCTTCTGTCCATATTAGAAGTGCCTATCCTGTTGTGCCTGTGAAACTCAAATTGTAACTCTCGCTTCAAAAGGGATATCCTTAAACCTATCAAGGACAAAAGAAATAAGGCAGCAAATTTTCCTCTGCTCCCAGGTGACAAATGTCTATCTCTATTTTAGACAGTTACATGGGTAAATTGGCTATATATAGATCTAGATCAAACATGGGCAATCGGGACTATCTTAGAGGTTAAAAAAGGGGCAGCATGGGCAAGTTGGGCCGAAGGGCCTGTTTTCATGCTGTAAACCTCTATGACTCTGAAAGAACAGTCGTTGGTAGGTGGCGAGGTAAGTGGATTCACAAAGATCAAGTAAGAAGGCAAGGGAAGCTTCAGCAGGGACATGATAACCTTTTCTTTATAAGACTCAGAGGAGCACTCACTGCAGAAGCAAAGTAAAAAAGAAATTTCTCCGTTGGGCCTCTTCTCATCCTGGATTCTGTCTCTGTTGCCTTCACCTTGTTATGAGAAGCTGATACACATATTTAAAGTAGAACTCTGGCATTTGGCCACTTTCTACAAGGAGCAGGTTAAAATAAAAAATTGTGGGATGCTGGAAAGTAAGTCACCCTGTTGACTTTAACTATCCATCCACTTGACCTCTGACTGACAAATAGGGTTAAAATTATTTTTAGATTTTATTCTAGTTCTGTGTCTCCAAATAAGGTGGCACATTTTCACAAGGGCAATTTTAATCTGAGCCCATAAGAATGGACACTGACAGGATCAGATGCTTGTCTCATGCGTTGAAAACAATGGGCAGTAATATTGGCCAATATGTAAAACCAATGTACAACCCAATCCCATATGTTTCCTGCCCAGTGAGTTAGGTTAAAACTACTCCCCTGCTTTTAGCTAGGTTTGGAAGAATTTGGTAGCGTTTATTTTTATTTTTGGAGCACACTAGAAGTAAGGATGGTGTGGAATGCTTTTTTAAAACTTTCTTGTATGCTTATTCTCTAGGTATTGGTGCTTTTGTGTCAGAATTGATTTTGTGACTTGTTTCTTTGATTCGATTTGGCTACAAGTTTAGAGCTGCCATCATCGGCCTTGTTCTTTGAACTAGATATTATTCTGTTGAGCCATATAGCCACAAATAATTTGCTTTGTCCCTATCAAGTAGTTTGCAATCACATCAGCTTGTACTGCAGTTTGATCACTGACATTTTGGCCCTGTTAACATTGGAGTGGCACACGTGGCAATGGGGAGAGGTTTACCAGCTGGGAAACCCAGGTGTAATGATGCAACTAAAAGCAGAGTTGGAGACAGGCTAGGTTCAAGTTTACATTTTTCAAAATGAACCTTCCAATTGCCACCCCATTCCCTCGGATGCTGGGGGAGGGGAGGGGATTGAGGGGAGGGGAGGAGGACAGGGGGGAGGCAAATGTTCCCTCACACCCATTATAATTTTAGCAACCTTGACATGATGAGAGGAGTGAATAGTTACCAAGCAAGGCTGCAATGTCTGCTACTTTATTTGCAAATTGAGCCTTTGTATAAGGCTTTTAATAAATTATTATACTTCTCAAAATTGACTGCATTTAAAATGATGGAGCTTAGTTTTGCAGGGTGGGGTTGGGGAGGAGTGGAGGGGAGCGTATTATCACAAAACGACTAACTTTAAAAAGGGCTGCCCTGCAGTGATAATACACTGGGAGCAACTTTAACAAGCAGAGAGTGACACCTTCATCCCTCAGTGGAAGGACGTCCTGCCCTCCACACCTGCTGACCAATAGGATTGACTGGCAGCTCTTGCAGAGCCAGAATTCTGTAGTGGGCACTGCTGGGAATGCAAGAGAAGAGAATGCAAAGAAGACATCATTGACCCTGGCACATTGCCTTCCCACACCAATTGGACAGTGAACACATTCTTCATTATCTGTTTGGAAGACTGTCAGTCAAACACAGTTTTTTTTCCCAGGTCCAAAAGTTTTTTATTATTAAAAAAAGGGCAAAACATTCAGAACAGGGATTTTTTTTAATGCTCCTATGATATCTCACCTGGGTTCCTCACTGGAAGATCAGACCAGTTCTGAAGGGTTTGTAACCCTGTGTGTGGTGTGGGGAGCGGGGGGACCAATATTGTCAGTGTAATGGGCCATTTTTAGGGAACGACTACCTCAGTGGGAGGACAGCTGAAAATTCAGTCCAATATTCTCATTGTGATCGAACCAAAAATTTATCCAGGTTTAGCAATTGATCTTGGGGTTTTTTAAAAATTCTATTTCCCTATTTATAAAATCAAGAAACCCATGTGTTTTTTTTTAAAGAAAGGTCTTGTCAAATTATCTTTCAATGCTCACATTCTCTCCTTATTCTTCACAAAAACATCACATCAAATTTTTCACATTAAACACTAAATTCAAGCAGTCAAACAATTTCCCGTCTACCTGCTAACGGCTTTGTTCTCTTGAATTCATTTACCTTTTTCACAGCTAACCATGTTCCCTGACGTGCTGGTTTATTTTATTATACACCAATATATAACCACCCTCCTGTTTTACTTTTAGGGAGGTTATGCATTGTTCAAACAGTCCTTCCTCTCTGTGTCGGGGAATCTTTGATTGCTTGTCTTTCACTTTATCATCAAGAGGAGTGGCTGTGCCTGAAAAATTAACTAATGACCAACATTTTCTCTTTAGTTGGATATAAACTTCCATTAATGATGGATCAATGATGGAGTCCTCCTGGTTGGACATCCTGTGGTCCATAGAGGCCCTCCTGTTGCCCTTGCACAACCTCTGCCCTCACCAACAACCCACTGGTCAGGGTCTGCCTGACTAGCCCATGTGACCTCAGTCCCACTCATCCGAGCTGGATCCCAGTGGCTTTGCTGGAACCTAAGAGTTGCTGGCCTTCCACTTGGCTGGCAGCTCTTGGATGTAGGATCACTTGTCCTTGAAGAATCCAAGTGCCAAACAGTTAATTGTCTGGCCATGGAAATGTGTCAGAGCTTCTAGAAACAGCAGTGACAAAGTTAGCCCAGCTTTCCACCCTGCCTTCAAGGCCACCGCTATCTGCATTAAATTCAGCCCATAGTTTCAAATATCTGCGAACAATTAAAACAGCACTAAAAAGATGTTCTGATTTGCGGAGAAATCTAAAACTAGGGATTATAAATAGAAGATAGCCAGAAATAAATACAGTGAAGAATTGGGTCAACTTCTTTATTCAGAGAGCGGTGAAAATGTGAAACTTGCTACCACACAAAGTCAGCAAATCATGTAGCTGTATTTAACAGGAAATTAGATAAGCACACAAGGGAGAAAGGAATCCAAGAATTTGCTGAAAGGGTTAGATTAAGTCACGTGGGAGGAGGCACAAGTGGAGCATAAACACTGGCGTAGGCCAGCTGGGCCACATGGCCAGTTTCCACACTGAAAGCTCTGTTTAATTAATGAAATTTGACATAGTTGCATTGATTTTCTGAATGTGTTTTGCCTGGTGGCAGTCTTACCTTCCAACTGTACATCTCGGGAAATCACAGGCAGCATGCTCAAAGCTTTGTGACAAGCCTGGTTGTTGGGTGCGGTACTCACAATATCAGTGATACTATGTGGGTAATGGCATCTGACCAGCTCTTCCTCTGTGGTCTGAATTTTCTGCTCCTCGCCCATTGGTGCTGCATTGAAGCAGTTAATAAGGGAAAATAGGGTAGTTCTGTTCCACAAAGCTTCAGTCATTTTGTACCCTGAAGTGTTTCCAGGGAGCGGAAACAGCAGCAAAGGAAGCAAGCAGGCAGACATTTCATTTAACTATTCGTTGAGTTTATGTTGACCCTGCATGTCAATGCCTGCTCTTTCAGCATTCAGGCATCTGCTGGAAACAAGGTCCGTGTGATATCAATGTTCAGTTTTACAGCAAGTAAAGGTAAGATCATGTAGTATTAACTGTATTCCAACCATCTCCTAACTGTCTTTGTGTACTTTTTTTTTAACTGGCACTTAGGCCGAAAATTTACTGCCAAGCCTGCCCCAGAATCCGGAGCAGGCGAGGCTCGCAGAATGGACATCTCTGTTGGCCTCGGGTGGGATTTTATGATCCTCACCCGGGCGAGGTCGTAAAATCCGGCCCTTAGTTTCTCTTGAACAGTCATGGCAATTGTAGGTTAATGATTTTTTTGAATTTTACATTTAGAAATCGGGAATGCTGTCTCCCCTACGCTCAAGTCAAATCCGTTGTGATGACATCAGCTTACTAACTCGATGTCATCACATTGGTCCCTGCTAATGCTGTCGTTGGGCTGCATGCTGACTTTGCTCCTGACATTTTGAAAAATCTAATTAATAAACTCTAAAGCTTATGAAAAGGCCAATAGACTTTGGGCAGAATTCTCACGTTGAGATTATGCCCCATGGTGAAGGCAGGAATGCAGAGGGGTTTCCATTGCGGGAACATTTGCCATATCTTCCAGCCCCAATCTCGTTAATTATGTGACCAGGTGTTTTGCGCCATGTTCCATGGCAGGGCAGGCCTGATAGCGCGAAGTTTGCTATTGAAAAGGCTCCCGACATCACTGACCCACTATTGAAGAAAGAAGACAAACCTCCTGAAAATGAAGATGGATCTCCAGGAACATTCTGAGGCTGGAAGTTGGGCCTCTTCTAGGACACCGAATCTGGAAGATCCACCTGTTTCTGCTTTCCCCTCACCAGCCTATGGTGTTCCGGGATCCAGGATTGCTGGCGGCCTCCATCCAATTATCTTGACAATTGCCTACACTGAATGATATTGTCCACAGATCAGCTCACCTGCCCAATCTATCCACATACTTTTCCTTTTGTTTGTCTGTTCCCTATTGTTTGAAACCAGGTGTCATCTGCAAACGTTGACAGTTTTTATGAATGCCGATGGTTTTACAATCTCTAATTTAAAGCTCGGCACAACATCATGGGCCGAAGGGCCTGTTCTGTGCTGTATTGTTCTATAATGAAAATATTCTTGAGTAAAAGGGTTTTAATCTCATAGCTTTAAAAAATACTCTGATGTGTGCCGTGGCCATTAAGCTTTGCAAGAATAATGGGCTCTCATGTTTACTATACTGACCATTGTAATAATGAGGAAGGGGAGGAGGGGGCAGCAATTAACATTCTGCAGCATCCAAGAAATGTTGTCTTGTACGGAATATGCAGAAGCATATTTATTACATCGCTGGTGTTTATTGCTCTGTTCACCTTTTTATCTTTGAAGAATTACTTTAGTAAATGTATGTACTTGAATTGCCCTGTCCTGTACAGGGCTAGGTGGAAGATAGGATTAGGTTGGAAAGCTCTTTCATGGCCAGGATAAATGGGCTGGATGGTTTCCTTCTGTGCTGCAAATTTTCTGTTTCTGAACTATTGTACACTCTTTATTGGACATGGGCCGCTTGCATGTGAAGTGCCTTGCCTGTATTTTAATCTTACACCTCTCAGCTGATGCAATGTAAGGAAGTGAGTTTGCTGACATACTTCCAATAGAAGATTGTGATTGAATTGACTGCAACATCAATACATTAACTGTGAATTTGAAGTCTGGTTAGTCTCCATACAGCTGCACAAGGCACCAGGATTAGCTGTAATAAGTATCAGAATGCATTGCACGTAAATAGGATACCTTTGGAGTCAATTTGATTTCAAGATTATATATGGTGATGGAACATTTGAATTGAGTTGATCCTCTGGCAGACTTCAGATGAGAAATTCAACTGTAGTTTCACCTCAAGCAGCACTAAGGCTCTTTATCCTGAGTGGGGCAGGAGGCACCACTAGCCCCTGGCATCCTCAGTGTTGCCCGAGGATATGGATACACCAGGAGACGTTGAGTTGTTGCTGTCCTCAGTTGACACAGCCCAGCCATTTGGTGTGAAGTCAGGTTCCCAAATTTGCCATTCAAATTTTAAGGCTCTGCTTACGTTGTTTAATAATGACAAAGATGTATGAAGGTATCAGACAGTCCCTAAGGAGGTGCTATTTAAAAAGTCAGGCATCTTGATTCCAGTAAGATAATTTTTTTTGGATTTTTTTCTATTTCAAAATGCCTGAAAGTACTCTGAAGTTTTTTTGCAGATCAGTTCCAGCATTTGTAGGAGAATGTTACCTCATGTTCGTAGGAATGGGGCGGCACAGTGGTCAGCACTGCTGCTTCACTGTTCCAGGGACCTGGGTTCGATTCCTGGCTTGGGTCACTGTCTGTGTGGAGTTTGCACATTCTCCCCGTGTCTGCATGGGTTAGGTTGTGGCCATGTGTGGGTTAGGTTGATTGGCCATGCTAAATTGCCCCTTAGTGTCCCAGGATGTGTAGGTTAAAGAGATTAGCGGGTAAATGTATGGGGTTGCAGGAATTGGGCCTGGGTGGGATTGTGGTTGGTGCAGACTCGATGAGCCAAATGGTCTCCTTCTGCACTGTAGGATTTCTATGATTTCTATGATTCATCTATGAACAGCAGAGGAATAAGTGATTTATGCTCATGTAGATTGCAACAGTTCTGAAGAAGAGTAATATTTGACTCAAAATGTTAACTCTGTTTCTCTCTCCACAGATGCTGCATGAACTTGCTGAGTTTTTCCAACACTTTATATTTTTATTTCACATTTCCTCATCTGGAGTATTTTGCATGTATATACTTTACCCATGGTCTGCTTGCAGCCCACTCTACGCAGTCACTCACTGATCCCAATCTGTACTCGCCTTCAATGAAGTGCTGAGTGAATATCTGAGCTGGTGGTTGCAAGTGCCAACTCAAGTGACAGGGACTCTCCATTGTGCTGTGCTGTAGCTCTTTCTTCCTTGTGGGGCTGCTGTGACTGGGCAGGTGACAGTTCTTGAGTGTCTGTAAGCAGGAACTCAGGAGGGGAATATGGTTGTGAGGGAAGTAGAGTAAGGCGGGAAACAAAAGGTCTGTGGTCACTACATCAGCTAGATATCAAGATAAGGGTGAGCTCAGAGCTGAGAAGCGACATTAGGCAGAGATATATCATCATTTTCATTGTTCTGAGTGATGTCAGATGCTGTGGTCCTTTTCCCAGCTAGCACCGTAAGGCTGAGAATCATCTCCTCTGTAGAGCTCAGGAGATGCAGGCTCCTACTGGTTCCTCTCTGCCCCCTTCTTTCATGCATATACCTTGTGTGCAAGGGAAAAGCCAGAATATCAGTGGTTGTTTGCTGCTATGTTTGGGTGATATGCTTGTTGTAGCTCAAGCGATAAAGGTGCATGGAGGTATCAAGAAGCGGTTGTAAGGATGGCAGCATTGATAGGCATGTGAGGGTGATGTCAAGTGTCTGGATTTTAGGCTTGAGGCCTGAGGGTGAGGGAGTGCTGCTGGGTGAGTGATGGGGTTATGATGCAGTGAGCAGTGAGAGAGGCAGGGATTTTGTGGGCAGGAACTCTGTGAAGATGTATTCACTGACCTTGACCACCCAGGTGAGATAATTAGACTTGCGGCAATGCTTGAACATCCTCAGATCCAGCCTCTTGCACTTAACTTTCCAGGCCTCCTACTTTCATTGGTGATTCTTGAGAGTCTTCTGACTCCACTCCTCTCATCCCCAGTGCTTCCCCCAAAGTCATGGCATCTTTCCCAATTACACCACAAATACTTTCAGTACCTTATCTATCACTGTGGATCCCTCTGTCTGTCCTAGTGTTTAGTTTCCAAGAGCAACTAATATCCTTTGCAAGCTATGGCCACAATTGTTTTTGAATCTTCAATCTGTTTCCTGACATTTCTTGTGTTTCACTTAGTGGATATGCAGGACTCTGACCTGTGTGTGGACCTACATGGATCAGATACAGATGATAATGCTTCTTACTTGCTACTGGGTTCCTCTGGATGAACACAGTAAGAAGTCTAACAACACCAGGTTAAAGTCCAACAGGTTTATTTGGTAGCAAAAGCTACTAGCTTTCGGAACGCTGTTCCTGATCACAAACAGGGCACAAAGACACAAACACAATTTACATGAATAATGATTGGAATGTGAGTCTTTACAGCTAATCAAGTCTTAAAGGTACAGACAATGTGAGTGGAGGGAGCATTAAGCACAGGTTAAAGAAATGTGTATTGTTTCCAGACAGGACAGCCAGTGAGATTTTGCAAGTCCAGGCAAGTCATGGGGGTTACAGATAGTGTGACATGAATACAAGATCCCAGTTGAGGCCGTCCTCATGTGTGCGGAGCTTGGCTATCAGTTTCTGCTCAGTGATTCTGCGTTGTCGTGTGTCGTGAAGGCCGCCTTGGAGAACGCTTACCTGAAGATCAGAGGCTGAATGCCCATGACCGCTGAAGTGCTCCCCAACAGGAAGAGAACAGTCTTGCCTGGTGATTGTCGAGTGGTGTTCATTCGTCCGTTGTCATAGCGTCTGCATGGTTTCCCCAATGTACCATGACTCGGGACATCCTTTCCTGCAGCGTATCAGGTAGACAACATTGGCCGAGTTGCAAGAGTATGTACCGTGTACCTGGTGGATGGTGTCCACATCATGACATCCTCTGGATGCTCAGGAATGTAATGGACTTGGAGGTTGAACATGTATCCATATCTCATAGCTCCTGCAGGTTGTTGTTGGTTAGCACATGATCTGCAAACAATGCTGCTGAACCCTCCTGCTGTGTGCAGATTTCACTGACAGTGTCCCAGAGCGGACAGCAACACTGGACATGTACCGCAATCATTCAGATGAGGTGAGTATGTGAACTTTGCATGTTGTCCAGCTCAATCTGAAAAAGCATGGGCATATCACAACTCATGAGCACCGCAACGTGGTGAGATGGTGGCGCAGTGATATTTTCACTGGGCTAGTAATCCAGAGACCCAGAGTAATGCTTCGGGGACCCGGGTTCAAACCACAGCAGATGATGAAATTTGAATTCAATAAAAATCTGGAATTAAAACTCTTAATGGTAACCATGAAACCATTGTTGATTGTTGCAAAAAACCATCTGGTTCACTAATGTCCTTCAGGGAAGGAAATCTGCCATCTTTACCTGGTCTGGCCTATGTGTGACTCCAGGTCCACAGTAATGTGGTTGGCTCTTAACTGCCCTCAAATTGCCTGGCAAACCATTTGGTTCCAGGGGAATTAGGGTTGACCAATAAATGCTGGCCCAGCCAGTGACACCCACATCCCATGAATAAAATCAGGGCATTTCGATTACTATCTCCCTATTAAAGTATCAGGGAAAACGCTTTAGACTCTTCCAAATTTTTATATTCCATCCTGGTTTATTGATGGGAGTTGGAGGGGGCGGCTGGTCACTGAGTTCGGATTCTAACCAGTGAGCTCCAGATAAACCAGGAGAGGCCATAGCCTAACAGTATTATTGCTAGACTATTAATCCAGAAACTCAGCTAATGTTCTGGGGATCTGGTTCGAATCCCGCCACGGCAGATGGTGGAATTTTAAATCAATGAAAAAAATCTGGAATTAAGAATCTACTGATGACCATGAAACCATTGTCGATTGTTGGAAAAACCCATCTGGTTCCTTTAATGTCCTTTAGGGAAGGAAATCTGCCGTCCTTGTCTGGTCTGGCCTACATGTGACTCCAGAGCCATGGCAATGTGGTTGACTTTCAACTACCCTCTGAAATGGTCTCAGTAAGGCCATCTAGGGATGGGCAATAAATGCTGATGTGGAGATGCCGGCATTGGACTGGGGTAAACACAGTAAGAGTTTTAACAACACCAGGTTAAAGTCCAACAAATAAATGCTGGCCAGCCAGCGATGCCCATGACTCACGAATGAATTGAAAAAACCCAAATCCATAGGTGATCCATTGAATATGCTGCTAAAGAATTACCAGTGTTCTGCACTGAGCGCTTATGTGACTATTTTGACCCAATTAATCAGGGCCTAAGCTCTCAAGGTTTTAGTAATGGGGTTCAATCGCTATGAGTGTGTGCACTGTGTATGAGGAATTTTCAGTCATTTAGTTTAGAGACTTTTAAGTTCTGTGGTATATTTCCATGCATTTATTAGCTGATGATGTTTCATTTTTTTAATATAAATAGTTCCTTAATGTACCCAGATTAAACAGTTGACTGAACTGCTGAGTTGAGCTGTGTCAAAATACGATAAACACAAACCAAGCCACTGGTGATGTAATTATCATTTGAAGTCATCTCGCTGACAGAGTTTCACCGCTTTTCACTGGGAACTTGGAAATAGTTCATATGGGTTAATAGAAAGATCATTAATTTATTGCATGAAATTCAAAGGTATCAAGGTTAAGGATTACGCTGGAGATAGCTTCAGAAATCAATACAATGCAGAATAATTATGCTGCTTTCAGTGGAAGAGATTACAAATATATGCATTTTTTATAGGGTGAAAAATGAATGGCACTCCCAAGAGAAGGTGTAGGTGACCTATTACGAAGTGGGGGAGGGAGAAGGCATAAACAATTATAAACCGAATTCATATGTATTATTCAAACTTGACAAAGGACGATGAAACATTACAGAGAATATGGAAGAATTTATGTGAATAAACCATAAAGCTCATAAAATAATTGTAATTCTGAAAACTGGCAAGAATCACTGTATTATAATGATTAATTTATTGTCAGGCTTAAGTAACCATGTTCTTTAAATAATCTCCCAATTAAACCTGCACTGGAATGAAGGGTGAGTGATGTGGGTACAATGAATTTTGTTTTGTGCCCATTTTCTGAATGTTAATGTGTGGGAGGTGGGTGGCACAGAGTGGTCAATTAGTGTTGAGAACAGCTCTAATGCTCTGATGGTTCAGGTCCTCCAGAGATCTCTTTATGCCAGCCTGAAATAGAAGATAGATCTTGGATTAACCACTAATGGATCTAATGCCTTCTTTAAGACCATTTATGAAATCTCTATGCCCTGAGTGGGCCAGGCATTAACCCTGCCCAGTCAGAATTATCCGGCATCCAAATTTTTCTCTAAGCCACACACAGTCCTGACTTGGAAATATATCGCTGTTCTTTCATCGTTGCTGGGTTAAATTCCGCAAACTCCCTGGTGATCAGGACTGTGACAGCACCTTCACAGCACTGACTTCAGAGGTTCAAGGGGACAGATCACCATCGCAATCTCAAGGGCAACTGGAAGTGGGCAATAAATGCTGGCATTCCCAGCAAGTCCTGTATCTCGGAAGTGAATAAAAAAATTCTACACAATGGCCCTTAATTAGTGATCCTTTGTGGGAATGCTGGAAGCCACCACCAAATAAAATGTTAAAAATACTTATTAGTTTGGAGTGCCGCTCCTGGCTACACAGTAGTTCTGAGGGCCACGGCTAGTGTTGATGTCAATGAGGCAGTGAATTGACACATACCTAGCTTCACCAGTGAGTTGCCAGGGATTGCACAATTGGTGTCTGTAGCCTGATTTAAAGTAAGGCTGAAGGCACAACGTCGATCAGACATCAGGTCAACCTGCACAGAGATTGTTTCTTGTTTCCCGTTCACCCCAGCATGCTGAAGCAAAACCATTCCTCCGGCACAGATTCAATTTTCAGTGCTATCAGTGCATTTCTGATCCGAGGCCCAGATTCTCACTCCCAGGTCAGGTGTGCATAGACAGATAAATTCCTCAAACCAAATATATAAAAATGGCCAATTGCGGGTTGGATTTTCATTCTGGGGATCTGGCTGGTTGGATGTTGGGCCCACCAATTCCAGAATGAATTATAGAATCCAAACAGTGCAGAAGAGGCCATTTGGCCCATCCAATCTGCACCAATTCTCTGACAGAGTATCTTACTCAGACCCTCTCTTCTGCCCAATCCCTGTAACCCCACACATTTCCCATGGCTAATCCATCCAACCGGCACTAAGACTTGCTTTCCCTGCAGCACAGAATCTAATTCTAAAATCAGATTAAAATATCTGTGGGCAATTTTTAAACTGTCTCCCACCTGCTCACTTAAAAAGTGAGGTGGTGAGCATAAAAACGTTATTTGGAAGATTGCCTCCCCCGACCTACAATTTGAATCATAGAATCCCTACAATACAGCAGGAGGCCATTTGGCCCATCGAGTGTGTACCGACCACAATACCACCCAGGCCCTATTGCCATAACCCTCATTTACCCTGCTAATCCCCCTGACACTCAGGTCAATTTGGCATGGACAATCAACCTAACCCGCACATCTTTGGACAGTGGGAGGAAACCCAGTCAGACACGAGGAGAAAATGCAAACTCCACACAGACAGTGACCCGAGGCTGGAATTGAACCAACCACAGTGGCGCCATGCTGTGCCGTGCCAGTGACCAGGGATTCTGCCTGAAAAAGGCAGGAGCCAAATTAAAACAAATTGGGATCTAACGTTATATTTAGGACTCCAACAATATTTATACATACCAATGGAAATAATGTTGGAGTTCACTTCAGTAACATTAAAGGTAACTTTTTTTTAATAATCCTCTTGACATATAAAAATCTTCCCACTTAGTGTTAGGATTACTCCTGCCTTCAAACTCAAATCACTCTTTTTTTACATTGGAACATTGCAGTTTTCAGGCAATCCTGATACCAATAAAATAAAAATGTACCATCTATAGCCAGGATATAAAAATGCCAATTTTCAGGTTGACTGCACAGTGCGGGGGAGAAGGAAGGCAATGAGTAGAATAATCAGAGATGGCTATAACTTCCTCCAGCCCTGCAAATCTCCAAAACCTGCCTCTTCAGTTTTCGCCACTCCTTTCACCAACTCAGTGTCTTCAGGACAGAAGATGTGGCCTGGGCCTTCAGAATGCTATCATGTGCGTCATATAACAATGGCAAGCAAACCTAATTTGCAATTGTGTGGGGACAGATCTGTCATTGAAGCAATTGCAATTGTCCATTTCAATTTATGATTACTTTTATTATAACTTTGATCAAGACTGCAGTAAATTAGTGAGAAACTGACAACCTGCAGCAATAATTAATTTGTAAATAGCAGTGGAATGAAAATTTAGAATTCCATTCACAAACCACACTAGATGGGCCACAATCATCAATTCTACACCCAGATCACAAATTTATGAAAATTGTAAGATATATACAATTTAAATATAGGACAGAAGCTCCAATGAAGGGCATACAGAGTGGGTGCAGCAAATTACTGTTGTCAGTGAATACTGACTGTCCATATCGGCAGAATTGTCCAGGGAGCGGCGCGGGCTTGGAGGGCCGAAGGGCCTGTTCCTGTGCTGTATTGTTCTTTGTTCTTTGTTCTACTTCATGTTGCAAACCATTACTACACATATTCGGGATCAGTGCATCATTCAGAAGCTTTACTTTTAATTCTTTTTTGTTCATTCAAGGGATTCAGACGTCACTGGTTAGGCTAGCATTTATTGTCTGTCACTCGTTGCCCTTGAGAAGGTGGTGGTGAGCTGTCTTCCTGAACTGCTGCAGTCCCTGAGGTGTTGGTACACCCACAGTGCTGTTAGAGAGGGAATTCCAGGATTTTGACCCAGTGACAGTGTTGGAACGGCAATATATTTCCAAGTCAGGCTGATGAGTGACTTTGAGGGGAACTTCCAGGTGGTGATGTTCCCAGGTATTTTGCTCTTGTCCTTCTAGATGGTAGTGATCATGGGTTTGGAAGGTGCTGTCTAGGAGGCTTGATGTGTTCCTGCCATGCATCTTGTAGATGGTACACACTGCTGCTACTATGCATCAGTGGTGGAGGGACCGAATGTTTCTGGTTGAGGTGCTAATCAAGTGGGCTGCTTTGTCCTGGATGGTGTCAAGCTTCTTGAGTATTGTTGGAGCTGCAGTCATCCAGGCAAGGGGAAAGTATTCTATCGCACTCCTGACATGTGCCTCTTAGATTGTGGACAGGCTTTGGGGAGTCAGAAGGTGTGTTATTCACCCCTGGATTCATAGCCTCTGACATGCTCTTGCAGCCACAATATTTATATGGCGAGTCCAGCTCAGTTTCTGGTCAATGGTAACCCCCTAGGATGTTGATAGTGGGGGATTCAGTGACAATAATGCCATTGAATGTCAAGGGGCAGTGGTTAGATTCTCAAATGTTACTTACCACTTGTCAAACTAAGCCTGGATGTTGTCCAGATCTTAATGCATTTAGATATGGACTGCTTCAATATCTGAGGAGACACAAATATTGGTGAACACTGTGCAATCATTAGAAAACATCCCTATTTCTGAGCTTATGAAGAAAGGACAATCTTTGATGAAGCAGCTAAATATGTTTAGACCTAGGACACTACCTCAAGAAACTCCGGCAGCGATGTCCTGCAACTGAGATGACTGACCTCCAACCACCAGAACCATCTTCCTTTGTGCCAGGTATGACTTCAACTGGCAGAGAGCTTGCCCCCCGATTGCCATTGACTCCATTTTTGCTAGAATTCCTTCATGTTACAGCCAATCAAATTCGACTTTGTCCAGGGCAGTCACTCTCACCTCACCTCGGAGGCCAAATATTTTGAACCAAAACTTTAATGAGGCCAGACGCTAAGTGGCCCTGGCAGAACCCAAACTGAGCATCAGTGAGTAAGTTATTGCTAAGCAAGTGCCACTTGATAGCACTGTTAATGACCCCTTCCATCACTTCACTGATGATCGAGAGTAGGTTGATGTGGTGGTAATTGGCTGGGTTGGATTTGTCCTACTTTTTGTGGACCAAGTGGAGCATTATAGATTCACATTATGAAACATTCTAGATATTTTATTCCTGTCCAAAAAGCCAGAACCAATTTTATTATTATTGATTTCTTCCCTGTAATAAACAGGAGCATTTCATTCTATTCTATATTCTAACACTTTTCAAATTGCATGCATGGGGGTATGCTCAAATTTATGTGTGCATCAGCTTTTGAGTGAGGAATAAATTCTGCATTGCGCATTAATTGGTTGTAGGCAGCATGATATTGTTATTTAAGGTTAATGCATTAGATTGGCAATCACTTTTTCTTTTTGGTTTGGTATTTTTGCTTACATAAAAACAGCCTTCTGAATGATCACATCTAACACATTTCAATCTTAGCTTTGAAGACTGGCATTTTTATTATCCATTTCTACCCAGTCATTCACAGGTTATTCAGCTTGTCGTCAGTCATTTGTATGTATCATCATATTTTTAACAGATAGTGGCCAGAAATTTACCATCCTGCCCGCCACGGGAATCAGAGCGGGTGAGGGGCAGACCATGGAAAGTTGACTGTTGACCTCGGGCCGGATTTTATGGTTTCGGGATGACCGAGGCCGCAACATCCCACCCAGCATATTTAGCAATGAAGTTGCGCTCAGCCACTGTGGAATGGGAGAGAGAAAGCAAGTGGCCAATGTTCCTCTCCTGGATCACAACCGTGACTTCTAATGGACTGTGCTCATGAATGGATACAGGGTGAAGATAAGATCAGGCCCAACTGTGATGCACCAGTATGACTGAGGAGCTTCTCAATACACATTACCAAGGTACAAACATTAAGAGCCATGTAATATAAAAGCAAAATATTTCAGATGCTTGAATCTTCCCGATGGAAGAAGGTGGAAGAGAGAATGTCCGCGGTGTGTGGGGTCCTTAATTATGCTGGCTGCTTTGCCGAGGCAGCGGGAAGTGTAGACCGAGTCAATGGATGGGAGGAGGTTGGTCTGGGGACCTGGGTTTGAATCCCGCCACAGCAGATGGTGGAATTTGAATTCAATAAAAAAAAGCTGGAACTAAGAATCTACTGATGACCATGAAACCATTGTCGGTTGTCGGAAAACCCATCTGGTTCATTAATGTCTCTTTAGGGAAGGAAATCTGTCATCCTTACCTGGTCTGGCTTACATGTGACTCCAGAGCCATAGCAATGTGGTTGACTCTCAACTGCCCACAGGTAACTACGGATGGGCAATAAATGCTGGCCAGCCAGTGACGCCCATGTCCCATGAATGAATTTTTAAAAAGCTAGGGAGAATATGTGAGGTGAGCTAACAGAAAGGGAAATAAACCGCATATCATACGGTTTTGATTGTAAGTGTTGTTGTGATTCATCACTGAATGTTTTTTCCAGTGCACTGAACATGCTCCCAAAATAGGTGAGTCTGATTTTAACATGTAACTTTTAACGTGATGTGATGATGGCAGTTGAAACGGGACTTACCAACAGTTTGTCAGGCTACTGGTGCTTTGATAAGTAAATATTGGATTTCTGATATATCATTCATAATAGAAAAGGTCTCCAAGAAATTGAGTCATGAGACACTTTTCTCCTCGACAAGATCATTATAAATAATGTGTTGAATCATGTGATAGTAGCAAAGTAATACAAAGTACACATGGTTCAAGAATATAATCTAAAAGCAGATGATACTGTTATATCTACTATGGTTGTAGTATACTGCACTACACCATGGAGATTGCACAGTTCAGCACATGCATACCTTGTTACCAGGATTGATAATGATGAGATAACGCAGTGTTTACATATTTAGTGTTTTACTTTTATTCAAAGACCAAAGAAGAACTGTTTTGATAATATTGAAGATTATTTACTGTATGAATGCAATCAGCATGTTACTACATAAGATAATTTATTATACTAATTCATATGACACTTTTCGTCCATCAGTGTAGTATTCAAAATGCATTTTTCACTTCAGCATCGGTTATTAATCTAGTTAAATAAATCACACAGTAATTATAATTCAGTATTTTATGAAGATTATGAAATTAGCTTATGCACAAATTTTAAGAGCTATTGTTTATGATGCTATAGTTAAAATGGCTTCCACAACTGTTATTATCTCTCCTTAAATGTCTCCTAATCATTCAAATTCCTTCCTAGGTGAAATGCTAGAAATGGTGCATGGGCATACTTTTCCCAGGCTGTGACCAGTGTTATCCTTCATCAAATGCCAGCATTTATATGAGGAAAAAAAGATGACTCTCCTCCCAATTTTCTGTCCCCACTGGGAGATGCCACGTGCTTATTGAAAGCTATATTGCCTTCTCTTGAAGAGTGCTTTATCCACAACTGCCCCAACCCAGTACTCCCAATTCCACGCATTTTCTGCATCTGAAAACTAAGTTAGCCAACTTTTCCCCCAATGCTCCTGCCAACAAACTGCCAGGATATATGTGTGTGTGTTAGCAGTCCAGTAAAGACTCTTTAACTAATTTATTTTGGATGTGATGTATTCATGTCCCTCAGAACATCTCATAATCTATGTTCACCAAAGCCCAGCAGTAAGCCTGCGAGATTTACATTTCTGAGGAGTAATGAATCAAAACTGTGATGTAATGCTTTGTAGCAGTGTGTGCTGGCAGTCTAAAGCTCTGTGCCACCATGCTGTCTGTAATCAACTGTGTGTTGATTATTATTCAATACATTTCCAGTGATTATCCTGCACTGCAGGCCTGCTCAGGCATCAGCAACATCAAATGCACTTGTCATTGGCTTTCAATATGACAGCTAGTGCCAGTAAATATATAACCCAAAACAGAATTAAACAGATTGTGGTCTAGATGATTGTTGTAAACTGCTGGAGTACTTCTTGCAGTTCATGGCATCATCTGAATCACTTATTGATAATGAGATGGTAAGAGATATTTTCAATTATAATATTGACTATTTTTGTACCACAGAAAATCTGTTGAACTAATCTTTATGTCTGCTGATAACTTTCATCTTCAGTATTACTCATCCAATTCCAGTACAGCAGAGCTCACTGCCAAGCCACATAATGTTTTGAAAGGTCTAATATATTTTCTTCTTCCAGTAACTGAATATCATTAGATATAAATTCCTATCAGAAAGAAGAAAAACCTTGCATTTATACAATATGGCATTCATAGACTCTGGATATCTCACAGGTTTTCGCAAACAAAACACTTTTGAGTATAATGTAGGAAAATGTATGATACATTGGATGCCTTGGTGCCCAGCCTGTAGTTTTCCAACCTGATGCAGTAAAAATAAATAAAGAAAAAATAATCTGATACTTATGTAACTCTTTTCATGTCCTTGGGATGTCCCAGAGCACTCCATAGTCAACGAATGAGTGTTGTCATTCTTCTAATGTAGGGAAATGTGGCAGCCATTTTGCAGACAAACACAAGGTCCCACGATCAACAATGCAATAAATTATTTATTAAAATGTTTTATTAATGTTGGTTGAGGATTAAATGTTGGCCAAGAAACAAAAAGAGCACACTTTAAATAGTGCACCTGAAAGGCAAGACAGTTTAACATCTTAACTAAAAGACAATAAGACCATAAAACATGGGAGCAGAATTAAGTCACTCGGCCCATCGAGTCTGCTCCGCCATTCAATCATGGCTGATATTTTTCTCACCCCCATTCTCCTGCCTTTTCCCCATATCCCCTGATCCCCTTATTAATCAAGAACTTATGTATCTCTATTTTAAAGACACTCAATGACACAATGGGGGTGAAAGTCAACTTCAACTATGTTTTCTATGTTAAAGAAACATGAACATGTTCATAACAAGTATTGGCATTGAGATACTTTCTTCTAAATCAATAATCAATATTCCAAGGTAGCTCACAGAATGAGAACACAAATAGATAGAAACAAAACTTTGAATGATGAAAGAAGTGATTAGGAGGTGTATATGAAAGGTTGATTTTTTTAGAAATTCATAGTTTAAAAAAAGGGACGAGGTCCTAAAAGCAGAATATAAGGAGTTAGGAAGTAAGTTGAAAAGTAAGACCTCAAAGGTCTCGGGATTACTACCAGTGCCATGTGCTAGTCAGAGTCGAAATAGCAGATTATTTCAGATGAATACATGGCTGAAGAGATGTTGCAAGGGGGAGGGCTTCAGATCCCCGGGGCATTGGGACTGGTTCTGGCGGAGCTAGGATCAGGACAAACTGGATGGGTTAAACCTGGGCAGGACTGGGACTGATGTCCCAGGAGGAGTATTTGTTAAAGTGGTTGGGGAGGTTTTAATCTAAAATGGCAGGGGGATGAGAACCTATGCAATGAGTCTGAAGAGGGGGAACCAAAGATGAACACAATTTAGGGAATAAGAAAAGTGATAGGTAGAGAAATCTAGGGTCAGAATCAAACAGGGCTACAGTGATAATTAATGTTAAAAATGGAGAATTAAGAAAAGTCTGACCAACTAAATACATACTTTGATTCTGTTTTCACAAAGGAGGACACAAATAACATTTCAGAAATATCAGGAAACACAGTATTTAGTGAGAGGGACTGAAGGCAATGGCCTAGTGGTATTATCGCTAGGCTATTCATCCAGAAAACCAGCTAATGTTCTGGGGACCTTGGTTTGAATCCTGCCACAGCAGATAGTCAACTTTTTATTCAATTAAAAAATATCTGGAATTAAGAATCGACTGATCACCATGCTATGAAACTATTGTCGATTATCAAAACAACCCATCTGGCTCTCTAATGTCTTTTAGCGAAGGAAATCTGCCATCCTTACTTGGTCTGGCCTACATGTGACTTCAGAGCCACATCAATGTGGTTGACTCTCAACTGCTCTTGGGTAATTAGGTCAGTCAGCGATGCCCATGTCCTGTGAATGAATAATTTTTAAAATGACAGATACACTATAATGTGGATAACTGTCAGGTTATCCACTTTAGTAGCAAAAACAAGAGGACAGATTATAATGTGAATTGCTATAAATTGAGAAAGGGAAATGTGCAATGAGACCTGGGTGTCCTCATACACCAGTCACTAAAGGTAAACATGCAGGTGCAGCAGGTGATTTTAAAAAAGGCAAATGATATGTTGGCCTTCATAGCAAGAGGATTCAAGTACAGGAGCAGGGATGTCTTGCAGCAATTTTGCAGGGACTTGGTGAGGCCAAACCTGGAATATTGGTTGGAGTTTTGGTCTCCTTATCTGAGACCAAGTTCATGGACCACAGTGGAGACGTCATGAGCCTCTCGCTCTCCTGGACTTTAAGACCTTTGTGTCGGGAGCCTGCGATGCATCCATCAATTTGTGGGACATGCACGATGGCACGTGCTGGAGACACAAGTTTAAGTGCACATCATTTCTGAAGATTGAGGAATTTTAAAAATATGTTCGGGGACAAATGCAAGGACTGCAGTATTGTGTAAACTTGCTTTTTGCACATTAAATGGGAGAATATGTAATTTTAAAGCCACAAGGACAAGTAGCAAACATTGTCGAAAGTACACTTGGCGGCTTTAGTATCTGATAAAAGAAAAGCTTGCATTTATATAACATTTCTCATGGCCACAGAATGCCTCAAAATGCTTCACAGCATCTGGTTCTTTGATTTGATGGTTCATGGCAAGACATGGACAGGGGATTCTCATGGCAGAAGATCACCAATTTGACATTCTAACTTGTATAAGGCTGTAAAATCTTGTGAAGATATTATCAAGGCGTTGCCAATGTTGATGACAATGCTCTGAAGGGTTTAAAACTGAAGGGAAGATTGAAATACCCTGAAATGGGGACCCTGACTATTAGACCCTAACAGTCTGTTAGACTCTGTTAGACCCTAGCAAATAAATGTGCTCAGAGAAGTTTCTTAGGCTCTGTAGTTTGCACCTCTTCATTTCAATGAGTAAAATCCTAGCAGATGTGTTTTTCGTGCTATACTGTGATTGTATTGTTCTAACTCTTGTGATACACTGTCGATCAGAAACTTGCCCTTAGCAATAACCTGACAATTTGCATCATTTCCAATGTGATTTCTGGTCCAAGAAGAAGCCAGATGGTGTGTATGCCTAGTTTATGTTGAGTTGTGAATCTGCAGTCTGTACTCTCAGCAGGTCCCTTGCACTTCTTGTCCTAATGTAGTGTCTGTGTCTTGTTTATATAACAGAAATGTTTTTAACTAGAGACACTTCTGTGAATTGCTGTGACTCTCAGAAATTGTGGAATCTTCCTCTTTTATATTATGGGACGGACATGATGCTTTCGTGGACAATAAACAAACAATTGAATATCCATAGCTTCACACAGGTTTCATTATTTAAATGTACAGTTTCACAACTTTGCACACTGGTCATTGAACTTTCCCCAGCACCAGCCATTTATATTGTTACTGATGCGCTATTACCTCTGAAATCACCAAGGGAATCCATTTCAATGGGTGGGCACAGATATCTCCAGAAGCAGTAATGCCAATTTAATATCAGCACCCTTACTAAAGTCAGTACTGCTTCATGTGAAATTACTGGCTGCATCAATACTTATACCTAATGTCCTCATTAGGTTAGTATGCAATCAAATGATTAGAGAGGCTTGGTTTGTGTTGTATTTGCATTGCAGTTGTTGCAAGGTCATTCTATGGTTAATCCGAGCTCTGAGGAGGTGTGTTTTTTGATAGCATTAGGTCACAGTGTGAAGCCTGGCAGAGTTTGCATTGTCAGATTCATGGCGCAGTACTGCTGCTGGCATTTTTATTCTGGTATAAGCATCGCGAAGGAAACAAAGTCATGTCTTCAGCTCTCCAGATGAGTAGTGGGCTGTAACAAGTGACAATATAATAACAGCCAATGTGTATTAAATTAGATAAATGCCGTTAACCTGAAGCTTTCTAATCCACTGCTGAGCACAGCCAATCCAGTTAGCTGCAGAATATGGCTTGGATTCGAGATTTACGTGGCTTCTTTATGCTCATTCACAGGATGTGGGCATCATCGGCAGTGCCAGAATTTGTTGCCCATCCCTAGTTGCCCTTGGGAAGGTGGTGGTGAGCTGCCTTCTTGACAACAGAATGGCTTGCTAGGCCACTTTACTGGACCGTTTAGAGTCAGCCACATTGCTGAGGGTCTGAGAATCACCCAGACCAGGTAAGGACGGCAGGTTTCCTTCATAAAAGGACACCAGTGAACCAATCATTTTTTTTTAATAACAATCCCATAGTTACATGGTCACTTTTACCGACTCTAGCTTCCAAATGTATTTAATTATCTGAATTTAAATTCCCCAGCTGTCACACCGAGATTTGAGCTTAAATTGCTGAATCATCAGCAAAGGTCTCTGGAATACTCGTCCACCACTATCTGCCCCTACTCTGAGACAACACAGCTACAAAATAAAGTACGGTTTTTGATTGACTTTCAAAAAACATGAGGTGATAATAGAGAATGGAGGCAGCAGAGAATCTGAGAGCAACACAATTGGTGAGAGCAGGGGGAGTCTGAAAACAGTGCCAGAGGAGAGAATGGGCGGGGTTGGGGGGGGGGGGGTTAGAATCTGAAAACAGTGTGAGAGGAGAGAGCGGGGGTAGTTCAGATGAGAGGAGAGACTGGTGGGGGGGGGGGGGGGGAGGGGGGGGCGGAGCAGAGACGGGAGGACAGAGCCGGGAAAGAGAGGAGAGCACGGGGTGGGGGGCAAGAAGAGAGAGCGGGGGTAGTTGGGGAGAGAGGAGAGAGCGAGGGGAATTAGGGCGAGAGGAGGGAGCGGAGGGAGTTGGGGCAAGAGGAGAGAGCAGGGGGGAGTTGGGGTGAGAGAGGAGAGCGCGGGGGTGGTTGGGACAAGAGGAGAACGGGAAGGAGTTGGGGCGAGAGAAGAGCAGGAGGGAGTTGGGGCGAGAGGAGGGGGGGAGTTGGGGTGAGAGGAGAGGGGGGAGTTGGGGGTGAGAGGAGAGGGGGGAGTTGGGGGTGAGAGGAGAGGGGGGAGTTGGGGGTGAGAGGAGGGGGGGAGTTGGGGTGAGAGGAGAGGGGGGTGTTGGGGGTGAGGGGGGAGTTGGGGCGGGAGGAGAAAGCGGGGGAGCTTGGAAGAGAAGAGAGAGCGGGGGGAGTTGGGGCATGAGGAGAGAGTGGGGGTGTTGGGATGAGAGCGACAGCGGGGGTGAGTTGGGACGAGGGGAGAGAACGGCGGGAGTTGGGGCGAGGGGCGACAGCAGGGGGAGTTGGGGTGAGGGGCGACAACGGGGAAGTTGGGGTGAGGGGCAAGAGGGGGGAGTTGGGGCAAGGGGAGAGAGCGGGGGGAATTGGGATGAGGGAAAAGAGCGGGGGGGAGTTTTTGGGAGTTGGGGAGAGAGTGGGGGGGAGTTTGGGGGAGTTGGGGAGAGAGCGGGGGGGGAGTTTGGGGGAGAGAGCAGGGGGAGAAAGCTGGGGGGGGGGAGTTTTGACCATTTGAGCTGCTAATAAAACGGAGTTAAAAAACCAACTGGGACATCACTGGAAACCAGACGGGCAATGGTATAGGAAACTATTTAAGTGGGGCAATGGGGGGATGGGGGGGCAGTTGTGGGGGGATCAAGAAGAAATGTAGTGATAGTAGGAGACATTATAGTGAGGGGGCATTGATATTGTTCTCTGCAGCAAAGGGCGAGATTCTGGGTGCCTGTTTTGCCTGTCCAGTTCGGGACATCTGCTCAGGACTGGCGAGGAACTTGGAGTGGGAGGGGGAGGATCCAGTTGTTGGAATCCATGTAGGTAACAATGACAAAGGGAGGACAAGGAAGGAGTTTCTATATCATCAGTATGAGAATCTAGGCACCAAATTAAGAAGCAGAATTTCAAAGGATTGTTACGTGAGTTTGTGTAAATTGACATAGGGCAAATAAGATTCAAGAGATTAATGCGTGGCTTATAAACTGGTGTGGGAGAAGTGAGTTCTGGTTCATGGGGCAGATACAGCAAGCAATTAGGAAAGCTAATAGAATGTTATAATTTATTGCAAGGAGAATTGAATGCAAGAGTAGAGAAGTTATGCTTCAGGTAAGCAGGACAGTGGTGAAACCACATCTGGAGTACTGTGGACAGTATTGATCTCCTTATTTCAGAGAAGGGTATAAATGCATTGGAAACAATTCTGGTCTTCAAGATTATGCCGAAGCGTGGCAACTTCTTGCAAGTTGTCCCCAGCATACCCTCTAATTCTATCTTTTACTCTTGTTCTATGCATTTAAAACTGCATTCTAACTCTTCTAAACTCTCTGATAATGTTCTATGCTGTAACATGATATTCTGCATACTATCCTTTCCTTCTCCCCTAAGTACTCTATGAACGGAATGCCTTGTCTGTACAGTGCACAAGAAACAATACTTTCCTAATACATGTGACAATAATAAATCCAATCAAATCAGAGAAGGTTTACCAGATAAACACCTGGACTGGATGGGTTGTCCTATGAGGAAATGCTGGATAGGGTTAGAAGAGTAAGAGTTGGCTTGACTGAAACATACAAGACCCTGAGGATACTTGACAGGATGGATGTGAAGAAGTTTCCTCTTGTGGGAAAATCTAGAACTTGGGGTCACTGTTTAAAACTAAATGGTCACCCTTTTAAGACAAAGATGAGGAGAATTTCTTTCTCTCAGAGGGTCGTGAGTCTTTGGAACTCTCTTCCTCAAAGGCAGTAGAAATAGAGTCTCTGAATATTTTTAGTACAGTGCAAGATAGATTCTTGATAAACTAAGGGATGAAATGTTATAAAGGATAGGCAGGAATGTGGAGTTGAGGTTAAAATCAAATCAGCCATAATCTTTTTGAATGATGGAGGCTTGAAGGGTCAAGTGGCCTACTCAAACCCCTAATTCGTATGTTCGGATGTCCATATGCTTGTTAGTCAAGTGTACATGGCAATTACACGTTATATATTGCTTGCACCAACAGTCCGGCACCATTGAGTAAATGTAAAACCTGTAGTATATGGGACATACAGGGGTCATGTGGGACTGAGTTTGGGGTCATTGAATAGTTTTAAGGCGAAGGTAGATAGATTTTTGTTAGGCAAGGGAATCTAAGGTTATGGAGGTAGATGGGAATGTAAATCTTGAAACACAAACAGATCAGCCATGATCTTATCAAATGGCAGAGAAAGCTCGAGGGGCCAAATGGCCTTCTACTGCTCCTAGTTTGTATGTTCATGTGAGTACAGTACCATCCACACAGTGATGTAAGAAGGTGCATGACCCAGACTCAGGGGTTAGGTTGGTGTTGAACAGAGACAGGAAGAAACCTAGTCTGTACACTTTACTGCACATATGTAAATAGTTCTAGTTGTTCATAAAGACATACAGTTATCCTACTGAAGACTAAGAAGACTTTTTCAAGAGACACTGTTCTTCAACCAACAACCTCCCAATAAAGCTCACTGACAAGACTTGAGCCCTTTCTGACTTTGGTTGAGTTGGATGGAAGTAGTGGTTGGTATCAATAACCTATCAGATTGGATGTGTGATAAATATTTGAAATTCAGTTCACCGAGCTTTGATATTTTTTGAACTGTTGTAACTCAGAGTTTTTTTTAAGTTCCTTTCCCGTATTCTTGTTCTTAATTTTTAAAGGATAGACTCATGCTGATTTATCTGCAGAAGCCTGAAGACTTTCTTTGATCTGGGATGTGGTTGGCAATTGAATGCTGAAGTGCAAATGAAGATTGTGGGCAGCCAGCACCTAGGCAGTCCAGTCCAGATGTTTAATGTCAATAGATTTTTAAAAGGTTCACTTCGGTGATTAGTTTGTGAAATAGGTTGGCAATTTCAAATGGATATTAATCTCATTGTTAAATGTCCAATGAATGCCCCTCTTGATCTGCAATTATATGAGTAAAGAATGTTTGATGTTAAGTGGGAATGTGAGTGCAATTCTCCGTTTCATTTTTCAACCTATAGAACCATAAATGTTTGTAGCACAGAATGAGGCCATTCAGCTGATCTTGTTTATATCAACTCTTTCCTAGATTAATCCACTGCTAATCTCACTTCCCTCGTAGTCTTCCCATTTCACCTTAACTTCCTCTGGTTCAAATGCTTATCCAGATTGCCATGATCTCGCCCTCAAGATGTGATTAAGCATTTCATGTGCTTTTGACACCCTCTACAGAAAAAAATTGCTTCCACTCTCTCAATTGAAGACCCCAAATTACTGAGTCTCCAATGGCAGGAAGTTGCCTTTATTCATAATTTTAATACCTTCAATTATATCCCCTTTTGGTTTTCTCAGCTCAGGAGGAAGTTTTGTAGAAATTGCTCTTTTTAATCTTGTACTTTGCACCCCTATTTGGAAAAACAGAATGAGGCAGTATTCCTTCATGGATTTCTCTTCCGACACAAATACTTTCAGGATCCTGAACCTATTAAGGAAGTACTCACAGGATAGATAGATATTGTACTCTTCGTAGTGAAATACTTCAAGAAACTGCACAATATCACTGGAGTATTAAACTATGTAAGAGTTTTAACAACACCAGGTTAAAGTCCAACAGGTTTATTTGGTAGCAAATGCCATTAGCTTTCGAAAGCTAATGGCATTTGCTACCAAATAAACCTGTTGGACTTTAACCTGGTGTTGTTAAAACTCTTACTGTGTTTACCCCAGTCCAACACCGGCATCTCCACATTGTATTAAACTATTACAGAAATTAAGTGAGCAAAGTGCTCTTTTAAGTAGACCTCCAATTGCTCTATATATTTAAACATTTCTTGGCTTAGTGTTCCAGTGGGGCTGTGCAAAACAGGCAACAAAGCTGCAAATATGGAGGGTGAGGCATACCTATTCACTAACTGCAACACCTGCCATATTGATAATCCTGAACCTGACACAGTGCCAGGCAATGATCACGTCCAACAAATGAATCTAAACATCTTTCCTTGACATTCAATGGCAATATCATCACTGAATTCTCCAAAATCAACATCCTACAAGTTACTATTCACCAGAAACCAAACTGAACCAGGCACTTAAATACTGTGCTTACAAGAATAGTAAGAAGTCTCACAACACAAGGTTAAAGTTCAACAGGTTTATTTGGTAGCAAAAGCCACTAGCTTTCGGAGTGCTGCTCCTTCTTCAGGTAAGTGGGAGTTCTGTTCACAAACAGGGCATATAAGGACACAAACTCAATTTACAAAATAATGGTTGGAATGCGAGTCTTTACAGGTAATCAAGTCTTAAAGGTACAGACAATATGAGTGGAGAGAGGGTTAAGCACAGGTTAAAGAGATGTGTATTGTCTCCAGCCAGGACAGTTAGTGAGATTTTGCAAGTCCAGGCAAGCTGTGGGGATTACAGATTGTGTGACATGAACCCAAGATCCCGGTTGAGGGTGTCCTCGTGTGCGGAACTTGGCTATCAGTCCCTGCCCAGCGACTCTGCATTGTCGTGTGCCTTGGAGAATGCTTACCTGAAGATCAGAGGCCGAATGCCCGTGACCGCTGAAGTGTTCCCCAACAAGAAGAGAACACTCTTGCCTGGTAATTGTTGAACAGTGTTCATTCATCCATTGTCGTAGCGTCTGCATGGTCTCCCCAATGTACCATGCCTCGGGACATGCTTTCCTGCAGCGTATCAGGTAGATAACGTTGGCCAAGTTGCAAGAGTACGTACCGTGTACCTGGTGGATGGTGTTCTCACGTGAGATGATGGCATTTGTGTCGATGATCCGGCACGTCTTGCAGAGGTTGCTGTGGAAAGGTTGTGTGGTGTCGTATTGCTACCAAATAAACCTTTTGGACTTTAACCTGGTGTTGTGAGACTTCTTACTGTGTTTACCCCAGTCCAACGCCGGCATCTCCACATCATGCCTACAAGACTAGTCAAACACTATGGGGCAATCTTACCAAAAAAGGTCAAAGTTCTGAACGCGCGTGAAAACGGGAAAGTTTCAGATCCATTATTTGGGTAAGTTAAAAATCCAATCTTCATAGAATCATAGAATCTCTGCAGTGCAGAACGAGGCCATTTGGCCCATTGAGCCTGCACCAACAACAATTCCACCGAGGCCTTAACCCCATAACACCACAAATGCACCCTGCTGATTCCCCTGACATTAAGGGTCAATCTAGCATGGCCAATCAACCTAATCTACACATCTTTGGATTGTGGGAAGAAACCGGGGTGTTAGAAGGAAGCTCACGCATACATGGGGAGAGCGTGCAAACTCCACACAGTTACCCGAGGCCAGAATTGAATCCACATCCCTAAAGCTGTGAGGCAGCAGTGCTAACCTCACTTATGACACTCTGAGCAAAAAATGAAGCAAGATCTGTTTCCCACCAGCAGGGGGAGGGGATTGGGCCTAAGCTCATTGAAAGCCAGCTGCTTACACCAGAGGGTGCCATTGCACAAGCGCAGATCTCTTTCTGTTCTGTGCAAGAGCACAGAAAGAGACATCCCTGCTATCACTGGCCTCACCACCCACTATCACTGGCACCCCCTCCTCCACCTGCAGCCTGGATAATCTTCATCCACCACCAGCCCAGCCGATCACTCACCCACTTAGTCGATGATTGCCCCCACAAGTCAACCGCCAGTCACAAAATACGCAGTGCTCTTCCCCCCTCCCCCCACCTCCCCCCTCCCCCCCCAATCCTGGTTGCAGTGTGTGCAGCATCACTCCCCACCTCCCTTTATTCACACTGTGGGGGAAGGTTTGTTCCTGTTGTAAGCAGGGTGCCCTTTGAAGATAGCGCCCCAATTCCAGCGCAGCCTATGTGTTTAGACCCCGCCCCTGCATGACGGCATGAAACACTCCCTTTTGATTTTTTTTTCAGACAAAGTGTCGTATGATCTGGAGTGAAACACGCCAGTCTTCTAGCCGGAAACAACACTCTGCCATCTTTTGGTATGATTTCCCCCCATTTCTCTTGCTGCACTGTTTGATTGGGCATTGATTTCACCACTCGAATTCACATTTCTTCTCAGTCCTTCCTGTGTTTTAGTCCTGATCCTTAAAGCTCAACATGTTCCCCTGTTTACCTTGGTCCCCAACACCCTATTTCTGTCATTGTGTCATTATCAGATGGCACCCTGAGCAAATTCGCAGGCCAAGCATTTCTGAGCTGAGGGCTCCAGTGACAAGTCTCTATAATGGGAAATGGTGCTAGGATACTTTACTGCAGCAAATTCTGGTCTGTTGTGAGCTAAATTTGAATTAAGTCTGAATATTGTGAGCTTCACTTAATTTCGCCGAGCCGATCTGAACTGTTCAATCAGCTTGCTCAGGATGTTTTAGCAGTTTATGGTAAGAAGATTTACTTCACTTTCAATCCTTTTGGAAAGCAAGGACAAATTTCAAAACCGAACTGAATTGAAATAACATATTTACTGAGTGCTTTTATTAACAGGGTAGCTGTGTCCTTTTGGGTACGTGCGTGTAAGAGAGAAAAATATACATGTAGATTTCTATTTGTGTATATACATAATTGCTTGTTTATATAATGGAACACTGCAAAAAGAGTCAAGCTAACAAAATTGTACATCAAAAACAAACAATTGCTATTTTAAATCAGGCCTGCTTAAAAAAACCAACACTCATTTCACTAATGACTGTGAATTCAAGTAACATGTATAAACATGTCAAGGACATTTCAAACAAACAGCAGAATAAAATGGTTTGAAGAGGTCAAATGATTTTTCTGGTACTTGCAGGCTTTTTTGATCTACAAGATTAAAGCTATTTGTTATAGTCAAATAAAAAAAAATGTGCTCATCATCTCATTTACTTGCTTGACTTGATTATGGCACTGAATAAAGCGGGATGTTTACACAGATCTGCTGTTTTCAGACTCAAACAACTGCAAAGAGTAGCAATTGATCTTAAGATAATTTTAGGTGAGGCAAAAATACAGGGGCTGAGAAAATGATGTCTGTTGCCTTACAAATGCTGTATAGCAATGGCAAACACCCCATATTACCAGGGTGGGATTCCTGTTCAGTTTACATTGCACCCATGTAATTCAAAAACACCTTTAGTGTTGACAACCTGTGCATTCATTTTGTGTTAAGCCCAACAAAATCCCCACACTAAAATAAGGAAATAAAGGCATACCACCATAAAATGGTCAGAATACTCCAGCAACTGGACCATCTGCTTGCATTCTCCAAGGTTCAGTGGAATTATTATGCCACTTATGTGCCATAAAGGCCTTTATCCCCAATAACACCCTTCACCAAGAACAGGAAAAAGTTCCACGTTGTGAATTTTTTTTATTTGTTCATGGGACATGGGCAGCGCTAGCTGGAGCAGCATTTGTGCCCATCCCTGAGAACATTTAAGAGTTAACCACATTGCTGTGGATCTGGAGTCACATGTAGGCCAGACTAGTTGAAGACAGTAGATTTCCTTCCCTAAAGGACATTCATGAACCAGATGAGTTTTTCCGATAATCGACAATATTTTTATGATCATCAGTAGATTCTTAATTCCAGATTTTTTTTATTGAATTCGAATTCCACCATCCGCCGTGGCGGGATTCAAACATGGGTCGCTGGAGTATTACCCTGGGTCTCTGGGTTACTAGCCCAGTGACAATATCACTGCACCACTGCCTCCCCCAATGGACAATTGACCTATGATCACAGGTACAAAATCCTACACTACTCTGGCCGTTGCCATTATTACATTATCTTGTGTCAAATTCCTTATTATTTGTGGAGGGCATTGAACTCCATTTTATAAAAGCTAATTATCTATATTACTGCTTTTCATTCTACTGACATACTTCCTCCCCATTGATTCTATCCACCATCACTAACTTTATTCTCTGATAACAAGTAGCACTGAGAACATTCTTATACAATAGTTTTGGAAATAACTGAAGTCCTAAATTGTATTTGATTCTTCATCTGAGACTGGTGGCTAATTTTGTCACACCCACATATGGGGTTCAAAACAATATTACTTAAAGATAGCTACCGGGCGGCACGGTAGCGCAGTGGTTAGCACTGCTGCTTCACAGCTCTAGGGTCCTGGGTTCGATTCCCGGCTCGGGTCACTGTCTGTGTGGAGTTTGCACATTCTCCTCGTGTCTGCGTGAGTTTCCTCCGGGTGCTCCGGTTTCCTCCCACAGTCCAAAGATGTGCAGGTTAGGTTGATTGGCCAGGTTAAAAAAAAAAAATTGCCCCTTAGAGTCCTAAGATGCGTAGGTTAGAGGGATTAGCAGGTAAATATGTGGGGGTAGGGCCTCGGTGGGATTGTGGTCGGTGCAGACCCGATGGGCCGAATGGCCTCCTTCTGCACTGTAGGGTTTCTAAAATAGCAGGGATGATTTTAAGCTGAATCACCAGATAGTAAACCCATGGTATCAGGGAAAGCACCTGGTTAACATGTCACAAGGAGCATGCCTTCTTTTTCAATTAGACACTTCATAGCCTTCCAGACTCAACATGGAGTTCAACAATTTTGGATCATAAATACTGCTCCCATTTTTTCAACATGCTGATGATGAGTTTATTTTTTATCATTTACACCTCCTCCAGGCCATTTTTTATTTCTTGTTCTATCAATATCTCCTTTTTGTTTTGCACCATCATTCCTTTATCTTTCTTGCCTTCCACACTATCAAACTTCCGTTCTTTCCCATCTCCCTCCTTTCCCTGCATCTGGCCTTGTTTAAAATCTGTTGCATCTCAAACTTTCTTTAGTTCTAATGAAAGATCAACCTGAAAAATCAACTCAGTTTCTGTTTCCACAGATACTGCCAGATCTGCTGAGTATTTCCAGCATTTTCTGTTTTCATTTTAGATTTTTACCGTGAGCCATACTTTAGCTTCTGTCATACTTACTTAAATCTTCCTCAACATAAGAAATAAGAGAGGTAGGCTATACAGCCGCTATAGCCTACTCTACACTCAATAAGATCATGGCTGATCCTCAAAATCAACTCCCACCCAATGCCCATATCCATTGGTTCCTTTGGAATACATAAATCTATCCATCCCAGCTGTGATTATACTGGACAACTGAGCATCCACAGGCATCTGGGAGTTTTTTATTCATTCGTGGGACATGGGCATCGCTGGCTGGCCAGCATTTATTGCCCATCGCTAGTTGCCCATGAGAAGGAGATGGTGAGGCTGCTTTCTTGAATTGCTGCAGTACACGTATTAAGGGTTGACCCACAATGCCGTTAGGGAGGGAATTCCAGGATTTTGGCTCAGCGACTGCAAAGGAACAGCAATATATTTGCAAGTCAGGATGGTGAGTGGCTTGGAGGGGAACTTACAGGTGGTGGTGTTCCCACGTATCTGGTGCCCTTGTCCTTCTAGATGGAAATGGTCATGGGTTTGAAAGATGCTATCTCAAGATTTTTCGTGAATCTTTGGGGTAGAGAATTCTGATGGTTCAGAGCCCTCTGAGTATAGAAATTTCCCTTCATATTAGTCCTAAATGACTGCCCTCTTATCCTGACTCTATACACTCTAGTTCTAGGGTGGAATTTTCCCATCCCATCCGCCATGGGATTCTTAGCGGATGGGACAGAAAATTCAGTGTACCATTTAAAGGTCCATTGACTTTGGGCAGGAATTACCAGTCTTGGTAATTACCAGCACCTGGCTTCCAGCAAGTATCCGGTCAAGCCTTTTTAGAATATTATTTGGTTCAATGAGATCACCTCTTCTCTAAACTCAAGAGAGTACCTGCCCAATGTAGTCAATCTTTCCTCATTTGGACAACCTTCTCATCCCAGGAAGCAATCTAATGAACCTCTGTTGGACCTCCCTAAAGCAAAATGTATCCTTCCTTGGGAACATGGGACCAAAATTCTACATAGTACTCTAGGTGTGCACTCAGCACAGCCTTAAAAGATTCCCTTTGCCTTGAATTCCAACCTCCATGTAATAAATTCTGAGGGCGGGATTTTCCAACTGATCCCGCTGGAGGAATCTTTCTTCCCCGCCACTGCCGACCACCCTCAGCAGTTTTCTCAGTGGCAGAGAGGCTGAACAATGGGAAACTCCGGGCGAAATTTTACGGGCACATCCACCCAAGATTCGTACGATCCCACCCGAGGCCAATGGAGAATGCCATTCTCCGAGCCTCGCCTGCCCCCGGAATTGGGGCGGGCATGCTGATAAAATTCCGTCCCCCACTGACAGCAGCGAAATGGGAAGATCCAGCCGCCGGCCAATGGCAGGTTGCCTCCGCCGCCACAAAACATGCTGCGGGGGTATGGAAAATCCCACCCATAGAGTGCAAAAATTCTGATTATGAACCTATTCTGTTTGAATTTCAGAGGAGAGACATTTTTAGGTCATGTAGTTTCCATAAGCAATGGGGAAAAAGAAACTCACTGCTCTGGAAGAAATGTTACTTTGCTTGTAACTGTACAACACTCAGCATTTAAGTTCTACCAGTGGCTGACTAGTGCAACTTAGTAACTGTGTCTATATGGATGTCGTCTATATGGATTTCAGTAAGGCATTTGACAAAGTCCCACATGGCAGGTTGGTTAAGAAGGTTAAGGCTCATGGGATACAAGGAGAAGTGGCTAGATGGGTGGAAAACTGGCTTGGCCATAGGAGACAGAGGGTAGTGGTCGAAGGGTCTTTTTCCGGCTGGAGGTCTGTGACCAGTGGTGTTCCGCAGGGCTCTGTACTGGGACCTCTGCTATTTGTGATATATATAAATGATTTGGAAGAAGGTGTAACTGGTGTAATCAGCAAGTTTGCGGATGACACGAAGATGGCTGGAATTGCGGATAGCGAAGAGCATTGTCGGGCAATACAGCAGGATATAAATAGGCTGGAAAATTGGGCGGAGAGGTGGCAGATGGAGTTTAATCCGGATAAATGCGAAGTGATGCATTTTGGAAGAAATAATGTAGGGAGGAGTTATGCAATAAATGGCAGAGTCATCAAGAGTATAGAAACACAGAGGGACCTAGGTGTGCAAGTCCACAAATCCTTGAAGGTGGCAACACAGGTGGAGAAGGTGGTGAAGAAGGCATATGGTATGCTTGCCTTTATAGGACGGGGTATAGAGTATAAAAGCTGGAGTCTGATGATGCAGCTGTATAGAACGCTGGTTAGGCCACATTTGGAGTACTGCATCCAGTTCTGGTCGCCGCACTACCAGAAGGACGTGGAGGCGTTAGAGAGAGTGCAGAGAAGGTTTACCAGGATGTTGCCTGGTATGGAGGGTCTTAGCTATGAGGAGAGATTGGGTAGACTGGGGTTGTTCTCCTTGGAAAGACGGAGAATGAGGGGAGATCTAATAGAGGTGTACAAGATTATGAAGGGTATAGATAGGGTGAACAGTGGGAAGCTTTTTCCCAGGTCGGAGGCGACGATCACGAGGGGTCACGGGCTCAAGCTGAGAGGGGTGAAGTATAACTCAGATATCAGAGGGATGTTTTTTACACAGAAGGTGGTGGGGGCCTGGAATACGCTGCCAAGTAGGGTGGTGGAGGCAGGCACGCTGACATCGTTTAAGACTTACCTGGATAGTCACATGAGCAGCCTGGGAATGGAGGGATACAAACGATTGGTCTAGTTGGACCAAGGAGCGGCACAGGCTTGGAGGGCCGAAGGGCCTGTTTCCTGTGCTGTACTGTTCTTTGTTCTTTGTTCTTTGTGATTTAAAAAAAATATTAAATGTTACTGCTAGTATTCACTTTCTATTACTGTTGAATAATGTATTTGTCGTTAAGACCTGAACCAGTCTACCTTAATCTCATTCTGCTGATTTCTAAAGAAGAGGATCACATGAAGATATTTGAAAGAATGTGGAGCAGAAATAAACGAAAGGCAGTTTTCTGCTTATTTACTGATATGTATCTACTTTAACTCGCGATCTGAGATGGTGAATTAGTCTTCAGGACACAGGTGGTGCTGTTTGATTTTTCCATTCATCAACATTGCAAGCCAGAAAATATCTAGACCAAAAGAAAAGTTCTTAAAAAAACAAATCTCTAACACTGAGGGCACGATCTTACCGGCCGATTTCTGCCACGCTCTCGCTGCGGCGAAGTTGGAGAATTTGGCACCCAGCCAAATCTCCGTTCACTGCAGCGGGATGGGAAAATCCCACCAGCATATACGGCTGTAACATTCCAGCCTAAGGCTGAGTTCCACTGCACAATCAGTCTGCAACAGCTATGGAGAAGAAAACAGTCAGCAAGCTACCTATTATGATGTAGGCTGTAAATTTGACTTTACCTGCCTGGGGAGAATTTTGTTCAAGTACTTACATTCTCTGTCTAGTAAATTATTCATGATATTTGGCTGATACTACCTTACATCAGTGTAAAAGTAACATTATATCTCCTCTTTTGCATAGGAAAATATCAGAAAAATTGCCCAGAACATTTAACTATGAGGTCAATTTTAAGCCTTTTCCACAATGATAAGCAGGAGAGGGTCAGGATGGAGGAGTGTTAAAAGTTCAAAATCCTGAAATATCAGCCCAACCCATTGCGAACACATTTGGTATCATTTTTGCAGTTCAGATTTTGTGCCTCATCTGTGTCCTGCCTTGCAGAGTTGGGACAGTTTTTAAATCAGGCTCCCACTAAGCAATTGGCAGTCTGATTCAAATTTAAACTTGATCAGCCAAATCTTCCAGCATTCGGAAATCCCAGCAGGAAAACAAAGAGAAGGCCAGCTGGAACATAGAGTTCACTGCTTTTTATAGCACTGTTTGTGAGCCAGGGTGAACAGGGCTGCTTCCCCTGGCCCCCTCAGGCAAACCCTCTGCCCATCGTGGCCTCTCCTCACTTCCGCAATCATTCAAATCAACAGCCTCAGCTCCACCCACCATTCTGTGCCTCCATCATAATTGCCATGCTCCAGAAAAACCCCTCCACCATCCCCCCCATCTTTCTCTCCTTCCTGATTGTGATGCTGCAAACTCCCACCCCTCCCCTCACTATGCTGTCATCTCTCCTGATTGCCGTAGACTGTTCCCAGTGGTGCCTGGCTTTTTAATGATCCCTTCACAGAGGTAGTGCCGGCATTTATTGTCTTTCCCTCACTGCCCTTGGTGAGCTGCCTTCTTAAACCGTTACTATGTGGTGCAGGGACACCCACAATACAGTTAGGAAGGGAGTTCCAAGATTTTGACCCAGTGACAATGAGGTAGCGGCAATATAATTATACATCACAATGGTGTGTGGCTTGGAGGTGATGTTGTTCTCATGCATTTACAACCCTTGTCCTTCTAGGTGTTGGAGGCTGTGGGTTTGGAAGGTGTTGTCAAAAGAGCCTTGGTGAGTTCCTGCAGTGCACTATGTAGATGGTACACACTGCTGCCACTGTTCGTAGGTGGTAGAGAAAGTGAATGTTGAAGGTGGTGAATGGGATGGAAGCTACTTTGTCCTGGATCCTGGATGGTGTTAAGCTTCTTGAGTGTTGTTAGAGCTTCATTCATCTAAGCAAGACGAAAATATTCCATCAATTTCCTGACTTGTGCCTTGTTGATGGTGGACAGGCTTTGGGGAATCTGGAGGTGAGCTACTCATCACAGAATTCTCAGTTTCTGACCTGCACTTGTAGCCACAGTATTCATGTGGCTGGTGTGGTTCAATTCCTGGTCAATGGCAGTCCCAAGATAGTGGGGGGATTCAGTGATGGTAATGGCACTGAAAGTCAAAAGGAAATGGTTAGATTTTCTCTTCTTGGAGATATTGTTTGGTACTTGTGTGGTACAAATGTGCTTGCCATTTATCAGCTCAACTCTGAATGTTATCCATTTCTTGCTGCCCATTCACATGAACTGCTTCAGTATCTGAGTAGTTGCGTGTGGTACATAGGAACATGGAACTTAGGAGCAGGAGCAGGCCATTCAACACATGGAGAACGCTCCACCATTCGAGAAGATTATGGTTGATCTTATTGTGGCCTCGACTCCACTTTCCTGACTGCCCTCCATAACACTTCACAGCCTTGTGCATCTGTCTAACTCAGCCTTGAATCAATTCAGTGACCCAATACTTTCTTGGGAAGAGAATTCCACAAGCTACCGATTCTTTGACAGAAAATAAATTCCTCATCTCTGTTTTAAAAGGGAGACCTCTTATTCTTCAATCGTGTACCCTTATTCTATTCTTTCTCCACAAGAGGATACACCCCTCCCCCCCACCCCCACTCCCGAGTATCCATCCAAGTCCCCTTAGGACCTTATATGTTTCAATAAGATCACATCTCATTCTTCGAAACTCCAATGGGTATAGGCCCAACCTAGTCAATATTTCTTCAGAAGATAAGCCCTTCATCCCAAGAATGAGTCAAATAAACCTTCTCCTTTCAAATAAGGAGACCACAACTGTACTCCAGTTGTGGTCTCATCAAGACCCTGTGCAGTTTCAATAAAATATCACTACTTTTTTATTCCAGTCCCTTTGCAATTAACACCAACATTCCATTTGCCTTCACTTGCTGTGTCCGCATACTAATTTAATGTGATTCATGGACCAATACACCCAGATTCCTCTGTACCACCGAGTTCTGCAATCTCTCTCCATTTAAGTATTAATACTGCTTTTCTATTCTTCCTGTCAAAGTGGACAAGTTCACATTTTCCTTCATTATATTCCATCTGTCAATTTTTAGCCAACTTGCTTCTCCTATCTATGTTCCTCAGTAGACTCTTTACCACTTCTTGACAACTTACTGTCTTAACTATGGTAGGAATTGTGACATTAGTGTACCTTTAAGAGAGTTTTTTTTTTAAAAACATGATTTCTGCAGCTTTCACAGCTTCAGTGGTTTCTTAGTTCACAACTTCAGTGATGTCGTTGTTGCTGGGCTGACTACAATGTGTCCTTTTATTGCTACTTAAGTGGTTTAAATGGGGTTATTTGTGTTTACTCTGGAGTTAGTTTTACGAACCCGCACTGTTAGGAGGACGGTCATGTGTTTTCGTACAGTTTTTTTCTTTCATTTTCAGTTTGGAGTTGCAGGTTTGAGTTTTATTTTTTAGAAGGGACAGCAAGCTAAAAGAAAGTGTCTTCCCTCTCTCCCTGTTGTTTTCAAAATTCTGTTGGTTAGCTGACAACCAAACATTGTTTTCCTGAATGGTGAAAATCTGCTGTTGTTGGGGGCATGACCGGAGTCTCTCTGATGTTTTGGGAAACTGTCTTGTCTTCAAACTGTTCAGGGTGAATCCAAAGAACTACAGACTTCAACCAAAGGACTCAATTTCCATTATCACATCAGCAGTAGACTTTGCTGTATCGAACCTGTTTAAAGGGTTTTGTCTATGTCAAGGGTTTTGGTTTGATTGGAACACATTAATTATCTTTGTTCAGGGTTATACATTATAGTGGTTGTTTTGTTTCTTGTTTGTAATTGATAAAAGTTCTTGTTAATTTTCTTACAATACATGTTAATTGTATTCTTAGATAAACTTTGTTTCATAAAAGCTCCCTAGTGGGTCATTTGATTCATACCTAAAGTGAAAAATGTCATGCTTATCCTAGCCAAATTCAAGATGCAAAACTTATGATTCAGGCGGGCTTCATAAAACGCTTTGGAGTTTCTAACCTGAACCATAACAGAATGGTACTGAACATTATGCAATTTTAATTGACTGGTAGTGCTGGCTTTTTGAAAAAAAAACATTTCTTTTGGAAGTTGAAAAATAAGCCCTGCACCTGCAACCCTCTATTGATTGAAAGGTATATTTCTTTGAAATGGAAATGGGATATTAGGGGATGATTCTCCCATCCCACTGAGCTGCGTTTTTAGCACAGCGGGCTGGGAGACTAGTATGGGCTGTTTCACCGGCTCCCTGCTGCCTGAGTGCGTCTGCCAGTGCCGGATTTCCAGCGCTGTCAGCTCAGCGCCGGAAATCGGCATGGAGCTGCATAACTTATGTAAATAAGAATTATAATCCAATTTAAATGTGATTAGCAGGCCCGGGCCTGAAATCTCTGGGGAGATTTGGCAGCCGGACCCTGCTGGAGTGAAGGGGGGCAATCGAGGCCCAAGAGGGTTGGGCACAGGGGGGAAGGATGCCCGCTTGGCATTGGCACCTTGGCAGTGCCAGCTTGGGACCCCTGGTACTGCCCACTGGCGGCCAGGGCCTAATGGGGGGCAGGGCCTGATGGGGCATGGCCTCTGGGGGCAATTGATGGGGTGAGGGGTCCCGCTGCCACTCTGCAGTCAGGATTAGTGGGTGTGGGGGGGAGGCCAGTGATTGGGGCTGACCATCTGAGTGGTGGGGGGGCAGTCTGCTGGGGGGGGGGTCTGGACTGCGAGGGGGGGGTCATTGGCACTGCAGTGGGGGTAACTTTGGGACTGCCAGTGAGTGAGGGGGTTGGGAGATCGAGGCGGGGCAGGGGGTCGAGGCTGGCCTGAACATGTGCAGGATACCAGTGATCAGGCCATGAGGGGGTGAGAGGGCCAGCGTTGCTGGATCGTGGGGCTGGCCAGTGATTGAGCTGGCCAGCAACCGGGAGGCTGGCTGACAGGGGCCACTGTACAATCGCTGATCTGTGCGCTGACAGATTAACGCATGTGCAGTGGTCCACTCAGCACTATGCTGCCGGCCTCCTGGACGGGAATAGGCCCCACTCGCTGATTTTTAGTGATTTATGCGCATACAGTCAGCAGCACACAGGTGTGGAAGATTCATTTTTAAACTCCTGCTGAAAAAAAAACAGCGTGATTTACTCCAGTTTTCACATGAATTCTGACACTTAGAATTTTTTGGGGAGAATCGCCTCACAACCCCCGTTCTATCAGTTTAAGGCAATGTTGGTCGAAGTTTTTTTTTAAGACAGCTTTAGCCATTATGAATGCTTGGCTGTATAGGAGGTGCGAACAGGAATCAGAACTGCCATCTCTAGAAAAAGTTTGGAGGAAACCATAGGGGCCACTAGGTTCAGAGTTGGGTTTTTTAAATGGCCGATCTTGGTGCTTTGGGACTTTACCCCAATTATGGTAAAAACAGTAGGGCTCTCTGGTCCTCTTCCTTCACACCCCCACCCACACACACTCCCCATGTCCCATTAATACCACCTTATGCCCTCCACCTGCATCCATGGATTCGCATATTCTCCATGCCAATCCGCATCACTCCGCCCACTCCATAACTCCATGCATTACCCTGATAATCTGCATATTTACCTTGAGTTCATACCCTCCATACCAAACAATGCCCCTCCATCCACCCCCATGGCCTCTCATAGTCTCCATGCCAAGGAATGGCACTTCCATGTCTATTCATCCACTTTATCTCTGCTTAGAGCAAATAAATCCAAGAGTGATAATAGGGCATCAATTTTTTTTAATAGGAATTTGCTTTTACTGCAGCCCAATAAAAAGTGTAAATCGTCCAGACCCTTTAATGGAAACTACAAGCACTTGACATCTTTTTATTCTTTGTTTGTTTTTCACAATGTTTATTTACAATGTTTAACCAGAGATGCAGCTGTTTCAGTATTATAATGGATGTCTGTGTTCTCTGACAAGAATTCATAATTCGGATTCGCCGAGAGGCCAGGCATCCAATAGAGCTTTGAAACAAATGTACTCTATGGAAAACTTTCCTTCGTTGACATCTCTGGCTCTCTGATCTATTCTCAATTTCACAATGTTTATACAAGATAAAGAGGTTTCAAGTGCTTTCAGATTCTGTTATTGATCATTTAAAAGATCTGGATGATTGACTTTTTATTGCACTGTAGTGAAAGCATTTCTTATGAACAAATGATTGATTTTCAAAGCTTTACTATTGTTACCAAAGAGTGTACTGGTTCTGTATAGAGTTTATATTTGGTGAATGGAAATAGAAGTGCCATTGAAGTGCTTGGCATGGAGGATATGAAGGACCATGGGTGGGGCACATCGCTTGGCATTAATTGGCCTGGAGGGCATGAGGGGCCATAGAGGATGAGTGTGAGGGCATAGCTTGGCATGGGGGTATGGGTAAGCCCTTTGAATTTACTATTCAAAGAGGTCCCTCATCCAGACTATGGTTCATGATGCCTCTGAGGTGAGCCACGATTATTTTAAAATTTGGCCTGTGAAAATTGGAGAGGACCAGGAGATGCCTATCCCTGCAATGAAGCCTAACAACTCAGGACTAGAGGTTGCAGGCTTGTGACCCATATTGGCCCAAAACACCTAACCGGCTCGACTGAAAATCAGAAACCCCCAGGAATGAGGTCGATAATCCCAGAATCAGGATTCAAATGGCAGATTATGCACCCATGGAGTCTCCGGGAAACCATGAAAATCCAGCCCATTTTTTTTTCCAGTGCTAGATACAATTCCAGCCAGTGGAGAGACTTCTCTTGATTTTCATGGATTTCACTCGGGTTTCTTGATACTATACTTGGTCAAATGCCGTCTTGATGTCAAGGGCAGTCATTCTCACCCCACCTATGTATTTCAGCTGCTTTGTCTATATTTGGATTAAGGCTGTAATGAGGTCTGGAGCTGTGTGGTCCTGGCAGAACCCAAACCTAGTATCGGTGAGCATGTTATTGGTGATTGACTGCGGCTTGATAGCACAGTCGACGACACCTTCCATCACTTTGCTGATGATTGAAGGTAGGCTGATGGCGAAGTAATTGGCTGGATTGGTTTGAAAGGGTTAAGGCTTATGCTGATGCCAGTAACACTTCTTAAATTCAGTGGGTGAAAGTTCTTATTGAGAATCTGCTTCTGTTTGATAAAGTGATGGATGAATAGCTGTTATCTCAGTCCCAGAAGGATTAAGTAATGTGACCTAGTTAAAACCATGCTTTTCTGATGATTCTGAATGAATTTGTACTGTCAAGTCAGAGGGAAGTAATCTCTACTCTGAGCTAAACACGTCAAAGCACTCATCTTCATCATGTATCTGACAGACAAATATTAAAAATTAACAATTTAATCAGAATTGGGCAGTTAAAGGTATTCTAAATGAATTATTTTGGTGTCAAAATAAAGGTAGATGGTAAATCGTTACTGACTGATATTAAAGACATTGTATAGCACCATAAAAATAAACATAAGGAGAAGCAGCGGTGAGCAAAATGTGTTTAATTTGGAACGTGGATTATAATGATCCTCTAATATGCTCCCAGCACGTTTTTACCCTAATTTTTGAAACCTCATCACTGCAAGGTCTGAAGTATTGCCACAAGATATTTTTCAGTCGATGTCTTAAAGCTGTGAAGTTTGATCTCCGTTTTGGAGCAGTTTGCCATGCAAAGCAGCTTATTTTCAGTTTACAATTAAGGAGAGCGGGCAGATGCCAATTATAGTGCAAAAAGCTTTCTGCAAATTAGCTTCATGTGATATCAAAAATTATTTGACCCAGTTTAAATTCTAGGTAGTAACTCTTATTCAGATTTGCAATCTCATACTGAGGAATTTTACACAGAAATGTATCTTTAAACATTCGCTCTTTCCTATCAGTTATTGCTGCTTGCTTTTTTTTTGATTTGGCCAAATTACCTTTCAGTTCACAGAGCACAATTATATTAATCCTTGGCATCTGCATGAAGTCAATCACAATTATCTCCAACTCGAGTTAGTGCTGTTTCCAGTACATTACAGACAATAATTGGCATTTTACGTTTCGCTAATGCGCTGGAATTTTTTTCTGCTATTCTATAAAGCAGATCCAGACAAAAGTTCAGATAGAAAATCCACGTGCGACAAAATTCATGTGCATCTTCGGTACATTTACATCATATCCTTTGTTTTAACCAAGTCACAAACCCATTTATTTCAAATAGATTCAAAAATAGACCAGAATTTGATGAAAATATATTAATTAGTATATCAAAGGGATGTACAGATGTATATATTTTTTAAATGTTAAATCGTATTTAAAATAGCACAAATTACTTTAATATGCTGCATTCAAATGGTTCCTTGAAAAAGGATAAAAGATATTACAGAGGGGTGAGTAGGGGAGCAGGGAATGGAGGAGTTTGGTAAAAGATAACCCATAGTGATTGTGGGTAGGAAGGAGAAAAAGATGAGAGGGAGAGAAAGGGTGAGCAATAGGGAAAAAAAGAAAGAAAAATTTATATTTATGTAGCATTTTTAGCACGGGGCACATTCTTCCCGTGTTTGCGAGGGTTTCCTCTGGGTGCTCCAGTTTTTTCCCACACTCCAAAAATGTACAGGTTAGGTGGATTGGCCATGCTAAATTGATCCTTAGAATTAGAGGGATTATCATGGTACATACGTGGATTATCAGGGTAAATACATGGGGTTATGGGATAGGGCCTCGGTGGGATTATGGTCGGTGCAGGCTCAATGGACCAAATGGCCTCCTCCTGCACTGTAAGGGTTCTATGATTCGATGCTTTTCCATGACCACCATTTGCCTCAAAATGCTTGACATTCAATGAAATATTTTTTGAAGTGTTGTTGCATTGTAGAAAACATGGCAGCTAATTTGCACACACCAAGCTCTCACAAACAATAATGTGACAATGAACAAGTAGCCTGATTTTTGTGATGTTGGTTGAGAATGAATGTTGGCCAGGACACTTTATAAAATTAAAAATATATAAAACTGTGCATGCCAGGCCACTGTACTTGCTACTAATTTTAATTTATCCTGCCTGCACAGATTGAAATGTCAGACACAAAGTTAAAATCCCTTCTGAGCTTATCCCCTTTCCATTCCCATCAGTTGCTACTTTCCCTGAACCCCTTCTCTTTGAGGCTGCAAGACACCCACCTGACTTGGACAAGAGCTTTAGTCATAAAAGCAAATACAAGTTCTATGATGTTGTTCAGACACTAGTTGTACATTAGGCACCCTGCTGAGTCAGTGATTAATGTGGCCACCAAGCCCCACAATAAACTTTTCGGCCTCATTGCCCTGAATGCATATCGTGCCCACACATACTACCGGAAACACCGCCGCCCTTTCCCCTCCCGTCCTACCTCACTTTGGTGACTTACTTTGTGCTGAATGATCGTTTCGTGCAAGCAATTGGTCAGTTGTCACTTGGTGCCTATTTTGGCTAGGTACCTGGCTAGTGAAATGTCCATGACTTGCAGGACACAATATAACCCAAGCTTCAAACTGATGCCACTGAGGTATTTGATGTTCAGCCCATTCTCCTGCCCGGCTATAACACCCTCCCAGCTAAAGTTCAACCTCACCCTGGCTCCCACCAACTGGAATTTAACTCCCAAAGGAACCAAAATGCTCCAAAGTTGCTGAAGGCGAGAAAGTGGATCTCTACTAAAGCTGAACAATTCAGGTTAATTGGGATAAGTAAGAACATGCAAACAAATATTTGCACATTTGGCACAGGAATGTCATGTTTATTTTGAAACAGTAGAAAATCATTTTTAGGAGCTGCTGTCCAGGAGTTGGCCAACAGGTTTAATTGGCAGCCCCATCGGCCAACTCCTCGGCAGGGAGAAAGTCTGGCATCAAAGCCCAAATTTTAATTGTCATGTGAGTGAGAGGTGTAAGGTAGAGTGCAAACAAAACATTTCACTTCTTACCCAAACCCTACAAGAAGCAGCTGGTGTGTCCCATTCAATTGTCTGAGTAGGCAATGGGCAGTGAAGGTAAACGCTGGATAAATGGGATTGAGTATGAATCTATTGGATTGCCTGATGACAAGCCAGAGAGAATAGAAATAACAATCCATGCTCTCCACGCAGGCTTTGATTGCCTGAATAGTTCATTCTCATTCCAGTCTCAACTGTTGTTGAAGGTACAATGCTTATTGTGTCATTTCAGGACTGGGAGGGAAGGCAACAATTGGATTTTCACTTTCACCACCGGGCACAAACATAGGGAGGAATTTTACCATTTCAAGTCGAAGTGCCGGATCTGGACGTCAAATAGACCCGCGCCTGGAATCCTCTTTGCAGCGCGCCCATACGCGTTTTGCCGGCTCCGGCCCGATCCGCGCTGTGGGCGGGCTTAGCGCTGGCAGACAGATTGGAGCTCTGAACTGCGTATGCGCAGTTCGAAAAAAATCTGACAGAGCGTGCCTGGGCGCGAAAAAAAAAAGCAGAAAGCGGCAAGAGTGGCTCTGACGGTCATCCTCTGGTTGGGGATGGGGGGGGTGGGGGGGGGAGGGAGTGTGACCGATCATCCCCTGGGGGGTGGGAGGAGAGGGGGTGTGATGTATCATCTTCTGCGGGGCGGAGGAGAGGGGATGTGACATATCATCTCCTGGGGGGGGAGGAGAGGGGGTGTGACATCTCATCCTCTGGTCGGGGGGGGGGTTCCGCTGCCTGTCTGCGGCCGATCCCTCCTGGCACCATCACTGGGACACTACCAGCCACAGCCATCTCTCCCGCTCTCTCGCACCTGCAGGGAAGAGTAATCTGTGGCTGGTAGTGAACCAGTGATGGTGCCAGGAGGGATCGGCCGCAGACAGGCAGCGGAACCCCCCCCGACCAGAGGATGAGACGCCACACCCCCTCTCCTCCCCCACCCCCCCCCCCCCCCACCCCCGTCCCCCCAGGGAATGATAAGTCACACCCCCTCCCCTCCCATCCCCCCAGAGGATGAGATGTCACACCCCTTCTCCACCCCCCCCCCCCCTCCAGGGGATGAGACGTCACAGCCCCTCTCCTCCCCCCCACCCCCCAGAGGATGATACACCACACCCCCTCTCCACCCTCCCCCCCACCCCCCCCCCCCCCGCCCCCCCCCAGGGATGATCAGTCACACCCCCTCCCCTCCCACACGCCGCCTCCCCCAGAGGATGATACGCCACACCCCCTCTCCTCCTCCCGCCCCGACCAGAGGATGACCTGGGTCAGGGAGCCGTTGCAGTCTCTGACTCCGCTCTTCGGAGGCTGCAGCAGCGACTTCAGACTTTTATTTTGCAGGTCGGTAACAGCGCGGACGCGGATCGGGCCTGAAGACCTTAAAGTGGGATTTGGCGGTAGAGTTGGGCGCGCGGTTCATTAAGTCGATTTAAATGTTTGCAAATGCATTTAAATTGTCGGGCCGCCCGATTCGGGTGCGTGCCGGACCCGCGCCCGAATCGGGTATCGGTAAAGCCACGATCTGCTCGGATTCGGTTACAGATCGCGTTAAAGGCCCAACGCCCAATTTAACCGTGATATGGCGCAAAGTTTTGGTAAAATCAGGCCCATAGTGATGGCACAAAGGTTAGGTGATGTGCTACTGCCGCTCTTTTTTTATTGCCCTATAATAAAACATAAATGACAAAGATGAGCAACTTCCAGGAAAAAATCCCATAGAAAGTCAGTGGTAAAGTGTAATAAAGAGCTGGAATCACGCTTTCACTGCTGAGTGCAAACTCTGATCTAATCTAATTCCACCCTTGCCCAAAGGTCAAAACTGAATCCCCTGTGTTCAATGGTACAGGAGATTGGTGTGCAGGTATACTGAAAAATAAAATAAAATTTCATCCAGTAAAGGATGATAAATAGAAAATGAATTTTCTGTTTTTGTTTCATCCAGTAAATACAGGTCTTTACCTGCTTTCTACTTAATCACCTTTTTCAATACAACAAATACAACTTGTATTTATATAGCACCTGTCATGCAACAAAACACCCCAACCCTCCGGTGCTTCACAGGAGCATTATAATACAAAGTATGATGCTGACAAAGTATGACCAAGTATAATACTGAAGAGGACGACAACAAATTGCAGGAAAACGTTAGTGTTACTGATATAGGAGACTTGTCAAAGCTTTTTATCTTTCACTCAGCAGGACACATCGCAAGAATCCCAGTATAAGGGGAAAACAACAATTTGTACTGTTTGAGAAGAGAATTCTGATTGGCAAGTGGACTCTGATTGGTAGAGGCATTTCCATGGAGAATACACCAGTTGATGATGACTGATAGATAACTGCCAAGCATCGTTTGAAATTTAAACCAGGCAACTCAACCCTGATGCACAGTCTACATAGCCAGCATCACACTGGCACAGAAAGATGGACTTCTTGGAGAAAGAAAATGGACCTCCTGAAGAAAGAAGATGGATAGCCTCAAAGTCACTGAAATTGGAAGATTCACCAAATAGATTTACCCCTTATCCTTTTTCCCAGGGTGGAAGAGTCAATTACTAGGGGGCACAGGTTTAAGGTGTGAGGGGCAAGGTTTAAAGGAGATGTACGAGGCAGAACTCATTGCCAGGGGAGGTAGTGGAGGCGGATACGGTAGTGACTTTTAAGGGGCATCTTGACAAATACATGAATAGGATGGGAATAGAGGGACATGGTCCCCGGAAGGGTAGGGGGTTTTAGTTAAGTCGGGTAGCATGGTCGGTGCAGGCTTGGAGGGCCAAAGGGCCTGTTCCTGTGCTGTAATTTTCTTTGTTCTTTGTTCTTTGATACTTTCCCCACTGATTGCTGTGATGTTCCAGGGAACAGAGAGAGGGTGCAGGGAGGATTTACAAGGATGATATCAGATATGCATGTGTTTCCATATCAGGAAAGGATTGACTGGCTGGGTCTATTTTTCCTTGACAAAAGAAGGCTGAGGGGTGACCTTGTAAAGGTCGTTAGAATTATGAAAGGGTTTGATAGAGTAGATACAGAGAGAATGTTTCCTGTTGGTGGGAAGAGCATAGCTGGAGGCCATCAATGTAAGATAGTCATCAAGAAATTCAATTGGAAATTCAAAAGAAACCTCTTTACCCAAATAGTGGAATTCATAGAAACATAGAAACTAGAAGCAGGAGTAGGCCATTCGGCCCTTCAAACCTGTTCTGCCATTCATTTTGATCATGGCTGATCATCGAATTCAATATCCTGATCCCTGCTTCCTCCCATATCCCTTGATCTCTTTAGCTCCCAGAGTTATATCTAACTTCTTCTTGAAACCAGACAACATTTTGGCCTCAACTACATTCTATGGTAGTGAATTCCACACATTCACCACCCTCTGGGTGAAGAAATTTCTCCTCACCTCAGTTCTAAAAGATTTATGCCTTATCCTCAAATTATGACCCCAACTCAAGGTTGATTAAAGCATATAATTGCATATGAGGGGAAATTAGACAAGCAAATGAGGGAGATGGTTACAATGATCGATTTAGGTAGAAAAACGGTGAGAGGAGACTCAAGTGGAGCATGAACACAGACTTGGGCTGAATGGCCTGTAGCTGTGCTGTCTATCCTAATCAATCCTATGTATTTTTTTTTCATTTCTAAATTGTGAAAGCCTCCTTTTAAATAAGTCAGTTGAAAATCATGTCCTGAGTTTTCCTTTATCGCTTAACGCAGACCAACAAAATTGTTTTCATTTGAGATTGTGAAAAACCTATGCTGCAGTTCGGAAGTTAAAAATAACATTCTTTTACCAGTTAGCTCAGCGTGCCAGCAAGATCTGGGCCTTGCATGGCCCAGGTATTGCTGCCGCATCTTCTGTCATCTGCAGCTGGGGCTAGTTTCAATAACAAAAATGAATTACTTCTGCCCAGTATGAGCAAAACCACAGTCACACCTTTAACTGGCGCAAAAGTCAGCAGAATATTTTAATAAAATAGAAGTCACGATGGGATTGACTGAATTATTATTTTGCATGGTTGTACAATTTCCAATGGAAATTTTGGTTTAGAATGTTAATGCTGCCTGTCATCCTTCAGGATGGTTTAACCAGAGAAAAGCAATTACTGTTGAAATGTTCTCATTAAAGAAGAGCTTAACTGGTAGTAAATTAACTTTACATTAAGAAAGCTTTTTTTAAGGTTTGAAATACAACGCTCTTTATCATTAAAACTACGTCTACGCTGGAGTTTATATTGTGTACACATGAAGAGGATTATGGGTCCGGCGATTAACCCGAGTTTTATTTTAGTTCCACCATTTGTGGCGATTCACCCTGGGTTATTCAGTTATCGAGATTAAAACACAAAAGAGAATTAAGGATTACAGAATTTATTTTTTAAACTCCACAAATCATTTCAAAAAATTATACTTAAATGTGGAAATTTATAACATACATATTGCTTGATAAAGTTCAAAGATGCATATATTTTATCCAGTAGACTTTTTTTTTGTTATCTGGGATGTTTCACGCTTGTTTTTAGGGAAGCATTTTACAATTGGCTATAGAAGTCGGATTGTTTGGAGAATGATTTGATTTACTCTGGGGTTTTACTGATGTAACCGGCTTTATTTGTTAGCACTGCACATCATTACTTATTAATGAGTTCTTCATGCTTTATTAAACTTGGTGTCAAAACACTTTAGAGTAAATCCGGAGTCAGGCTGACTTTGTGCTGATGAAACTTGCATCAGTATCCAAATAGGAAATGAAGAAGGAAACGCAAGTCAAGATGATGATATCTACCTCAGTCAACTTTGTTAAAGGCAACAACATATTTATGACATTCATTTATTTACAGATTCATGCCTGTGTAAGCTGATAAGTGAACCTGTTAGTTATTTTCATGGCATAGAGTTTCAAAGACTTTGCAATAATATCAACATTCTAGCATTGCTTGTTGCCATTTTGCTTTATATCTTTCTTACGCTGCTGGATAAAATGGAAGGGCTGAATTTTCCTTTATTTTTTCAAATAAAGTGAGAAAATTGGAGAGAATCCCATTCAGACTATTTCCTCGGGTGGATGGGGCTATTACAAGGGGGCATAACTATAGGGTTCGTGGTGGGAGATACAGGAAGGATATCAGAGGTAGGTTCTTTACGCAGAGAGTGGTTGGGGTGTGGAATGGACTGCCTGCAGGGATAGTGGAGTCAGACACTTTAGAAACATTTAAGCGGTTATTGGATAGGCACATGGAGCACACCAGGATGATAGGGAGTGGGATAGCTTGATCTTGGTTTCAGATAAAGTTCGGCACAACATCGTGGGCCGAAGGGCCTGTTTTGTGTTGTACTGTTCTATGTTCTAACGTCAGCAACGGGAAATCTCAACGAGTATTGAACCTCTTTAACAATTTTCTTTCTCCCATCCACCCCAAACTAAGCATGAGATGTTAGAGCAGTTGAGTGCATACAATGGATCAGTGTTCTACCTTCACAGGGAACCTGTACAATGCTTCCCTTCATCACCTCAATTGGGGTGAGTGATGGGAAACTTCACCATAAAGCCTTGCACTGGGGAGCATATTTGTGTGATTTCTCTAATGTGGATCCCATATTAAAGAGAGCATTGGAATTCAGTGTTTGGGGACAACACTTCCAAAGGGTTAAGAACTGGGCTCCAATCAGTAACACACTCATGTATCGCAGTGCTGACATAATTGGCACAATTGACTTGTCAAGGAAGGGTCACATTAACCCTGACAGTCAAACCTCCACAATCAGTGTGCTTGAACTTCCATACAGCTCATCCCGTTTGGCCTCACAGTGCTGCCTGAGTGTTAAAACCTCACTGCAGTTGTCCTCCCTGCAGTGAGAGGGTCTTTAGGTTCATGAGGCAGGGAGACCCTTTCTGAGTCCCGCACTCTGGCCTTGCAGCCTGGTCTCTGGGACCCCACCCAAGAACCTCACACTCACCCCAGTGCTGGCCCTACGGCTTCACCTGCTCCCACACACTTTCCAGCTCTGACTCTGGAAGGACACAACCTCAGTGGTGATATCGACACAAGCCCAGCAAGGAGGACACAAGAGGTGATGCCTGCATGCCAGCCCCTAGACTTTAAACCTCGGGACACCCGAGCATGAAGGTAAGCTAAGGCCTGCGACTGACCCTCCCCCTAAGATGGCAATACTGAACTCGTGCCCCCCCCCCCCCACTCCACCCCCCCAGTCCCGAGTTTAACTTATCTGTGTCTCCCATGTCCTTTCCGCTGGCCCCTCTGTGATTGGAACCAAGAGGATCAGGGTGAACCAAATGCTCACCTTCAATATCCCCTTTGGAGGTGAGGTCACCAGGTTCACATTTTGATGGCACCAGTGTGATATTATGCCAATACCAGTTGAATATTCGGGGGGTAGGAGGGGGGTAGTGGAGGAGGAATGTCCTGGGGTAAGCTCTCGCTAATGAGATGGCAATGTATTAAAATGAGGTGCCCAGCCTTCCGCAGCATTTTTCATCTTATTTCGCCGGCAAGGGAAAAATCAGAAATCATTATCTTGTCAGCAAGATTCGTGCTTTCTGATACTTGCCAAATTTTGCACCACTGTTGGCAATCCCTGTCACCACTAATGCGGGCTCAAAATCACTCCCAATGTCTTTTAGTTAAAACACTTTATCAATCTTTAATGGAGAAACAAAAATAGTTCATCTACCATATGATTGAAATATATTATGCAAAATGTATTCCAATAATGAAAGGGATACTTGACTGGAACAAACCATTTCTTATACAAATAAGGTTGGGATCCTAACACAGTGTGCAATAAAATTGAATTTTCTTCATTGCCATCCAGTTTTCGCTTAATATTAGTGTTATAAATCTTTAGTCTTGAATATACTCAACAATTAAGCATCCACAGGCACCTTGGTAGCGAATTTCAAAGATTCTTCATTCCCTGTGAAGTGATTCATCCTTATCTCAGTCCTAAATGGCCCTGTACCATGCACCAGAAATGACAACACCCCACCCAGTCCTGTAAATTGTGCAAAGCTTTCCTTTCTTGTGACAAAATTGGAAGAATTATCCCAAGCAGTCAAGCAGCAGCCTGGCATTGCCATACTGACCTTACAGACAACATCCCAGACACCCCATCACCATCCCTGGATATATTGTGTCCTACCGACAAGACAGATCCACCAGAGGTCGAGGCGCAGTGGTATACAGTTGGGAGGGAGTTGTCCTGGAATTCCTCAATCTTGACTCCAGACTCCATCAAGTCTCATGTCTCAGGTTAAATATGGGCAAACAAAATCCTGCTGATTTCCACCTCCCGCTCTCCCTCAGTACTCCTCTATGTTGGACACCAACTAGAAGGAGGATTGGAAGGGTGGCAAGGTCACATAATGTAGTCTGAGTGGAGGACTTTGATGTCCCACACCAAGAGTGCCTCAGTAGCACCACTACTGACCAGGCTGGTCGAGTCCTAAAGGACACCGTTTCTAGACTGGGTCTGCAGCAGGTGGTGAGGGAACCACGAAGAGGGTGGTTGACTTTGTCTTCATCAATCTACCAATCACAGATGCACCTGTCTATGGTGGTAATGATAGGAGAGACCACTGCTCAGTCTTTGTGGAGGCAAAGTTCTGTCTTCACATTGAGAATACCCACTGTTGTGTTGTGTGGCACTTTCACTGCGCTAAATGGAAGGGATTTCAATTACATCGAGCAACTCAAAACTGCATTTTCTCAGCATCTACCCTATAGAACCCTTTAAGAATGTTATAGTTTGCAATAAAATCACCTTTCACTCTTCTAAACACAAGAGAATATAGTCCTTTTTTTAAATTATGATTACTTCTCATAGGACAACCTTCTCAATCAACTTTTGCTGCACCCTCTCTAAGGTAAGTATATTCTTCCTTGTTAGGTACTGAACAGTTACCTCAGTTCCCTTTCATAATGTTAATTTCTAAAACTAGATGACTGCACAAACAGCTTAAAATATTGGTTGATGTTCATCCTTGGTCAGATCCTTTTCCTTTTCATCTGCTTCTCTAGAGGCAACCGATTCATTTCAGATTAAATATTATTACACATTTTGACAAATTTTGCTTTCTGAAGTGTGATAAACTTTTATTTGCCTCATTAACAATATTTCAATGACAAATGGATAAATGAGTTTAACTAGTTTCTCATTAATTATTTATATTTTATGGGACTGAATTGGAACCTTTGCTTTAATTGCTTGGAAAATTATCTTTGCCTCGTTGTATAGCATGACAATTTTTGACAACTCACCTTTGGCACAAGAATCACTTATGTTCCCTAAAGTGCACAACTATTTCATTGATTGTCAGCATGGTACATACTAATGAAATATTCAGCAGTGCAGACGTATGTGTGGAAACCATGATGGCTGATGTTTACAATAAATTCTATTTCACAATTCTTCAGTTAATGCACAAACAATTCTTTATAAGAAAGTATATTTGATTCATTATTGTCACATGTATTGGTATACAGTGATAAGTATTGTTTCTTGCGTGTATACAGACAAAGCATACCATTCATAGAGTACATAAGGGAGAAGGAAAGCAGAGGGTACAGAATATAGTGTTGCAGTCATAGCTAGGGTGTAGAGAAAGATCAACTTAATAAAATGTGTCTTGTATATTTTCCCCATCACTACCTCACCTGTTAAGAACAAAGAACAGTACAGCACAGGAAACAGGCCCTTCGGCCCTCCAAGCCTGTGCCGCTCCGTGGTCCAACTAGACCAATCGTTTGTATCCCTCCATTCCCAGATCCATTAAGGTTTTTCAAATTTGGATATGGTGGTCATACATGTAAGCACTGACCTCTTCACTGTTAAAAATATCTTGCATTCTTCCATTCATGACCGTCTCAGTTTGATCATTCCAATACTGCCCATTCAGCTTTACCTCCTCAGTACTGTCAACCAGGTTACAATGAAAGCATCATTTTGTTTGCTACAACCTTTCTTAAACTTACTATAGATACACCCAGTGGAATCTGCACTATTCCTCATGGTTTGCTGTCCTTCATGAGCAATATCTTATGATTCTAATTATTCTTTCCACCCTGCCCCAGAAGCAAAATACTTTTGTGTCCTGCAGGATATGTGATGGTCTCCGTCTATGATTACCCTTATTGAATGTAGTCCTATTCACAGTCAGATATTTAGTCAGCTTTATTTTAACAGAGTTGATTAACTTAGCTTCAATATTCCATTGTTAGTTTCTGCCTGATAGCAAATGCATGTTCTTGTCGTGTGGCAACATGCCTTTGTTGATTCTGGCGAGTCGTCTTTCTGAATTTGGTTGCTGTCTGTGGGATCAGACCTCTGTTCAATTTCTTTAGTGAGAATTGAGTTTAACAATCTGGAATCTGAATGAACAGTTGCTGGATGGTATGAAGAAAGTGAGGGCAGTGTGCAGATAATAAAGTCAGATGTAGAGAGAGAAGTGTAATAATTTGAGTAGAGGAGCTAAGATGTTTGGAAAAATGGAACAAGAAAGAGTTCAGGAAACCTCTTCACTATTGGAAGGGGGAAGGTAAGCCGGGAGGAAAAGAGGCTCAAGCTTTCCTTGTTGAGCCACAAGGGACCTAACAAAAACTTTTAGAAGTTTTCACCACCAAAACCTGGCATCAGAGATCCGGATAAATGGCATTTTATCTGGATCTCTGATGCCAGGTTTTGGTGATGAATTTGGAGCTGAGGGGGCCTCCCATTCCCAGCTGTTAAAATGATGTGACTTTGCCATTTAAATTCAGACCTTACTGCATGTGGTGCGTGGCCCATTTTCAAGTATGTAATATTTTGTCTGTCAAGAATGCAACATAAATGTAGCACAAGAGACATCTTAACCCCCTCCACCCCCCCCGCCCCCCCCACTGATCCCCCCCGCAACATTATTCCTGCCGGACAGAAGGGCTTAAAGTATTCCCTTTTCTATTATTTAGCCAGTTCACTGCAGAAATGATTGCATTCATGTACAATTGAATTCTTCATTGAAAACCTTCTAGGTATAGATAATTCAATTAGGTGCAAGGCCAATTTGTAATTTTATAGTTCAAACATATAATTATTCAGTCTGCAACTGATTATGAATTGGAACCAAGTACTTACTAAAGGAAGAATTTCTCTGCATGCTTCATATAACTAAATTGCAACTCCATTTCCAGAGAGGAATTTTATGATTTGGTTGCTCCAACACACAGAGAAAATGTTCTGTCTCTCTCTCCCCATCGCTCCTCATTCTAATAGAATTATATTTTACACAGGTAGCTAAGAAAGCATGTGGTTCAGAACAGGACGCCACCATGATTGCAAATGTAAGAAGGCAAGCATGATATAGATAATGGCACGATTGAGTTACCTTGGAGTTTCTTGACAGTAAGGGATGACTAACTGAGATAGAGATCCTGCGCAGGAGAACAGCAATTAAGTAATTATTATTTTTAAATTCTGACCAGTTAAGACTATGCATTGTTTTGACAAGTGAAATTATACAATTTATTAAGAATGATCAATGGTGAAGTCATATGGGACCCAAGGTGAGCTGGTAAGATGGATACAAAACTGGCTTAGGCATAGAAATCAGAGAGTAGCAGTGGAAGGGTATTTTTTTAACTGGAGGTCTGTAACAAGCAGTGCTCCACAAGGATCAGTGCTGGGGCCTCTGTTGTTATACAAAGAACAAAGAACAGTACAGCACAGGAAACAGGCCCTTTGGCCCTCCAAGCCTATGCTGTTCATTGGTCCAACGAGACCATTCGTTTGTATCCCTCCATTCCAAGACTGCTCATGTGACTATCCAGGTAAGTCTTAAACGATGCCAGCGTGTCTGCCTCCACCACCCTACTTGGCAGCGCACTCCAGGCCCCCACCACTCTCTGTGTAAAAAAAGTCCCTCTGATATCTGAGTTATACCTCGCCCCTCTCACCTTGAGCCCGTGACCCCTCGTGATCGTCACCTCCGACCTGGGAAAAAGCTTCCCACTGTTCACCCTATCTATACCCTTCATAATTTTGTACACCTCTATTAGGTCTCCCCTCATTCTCCGTCTTTCCAGGGAGAACAAGCCCAGTTTACCCAATCTCTCCTCATAGCTAAGACCCTCCATACCAGGCAACATCCTGGTAAACGTTCTCTGCACTCTCTCTAAAGCCTCCACGTCCTTCTGGTAGTGCGGCAACCCAAACTGGACGCAGTACTCCAAATGTGGCCTAACCAGCGTTCTATACAGCTGCATCATCAGACTCCAGCTTTTATACTCTATACCCCATCCTATAAAGGCAAGCATACCATATGCCTTCTTCACCACCTTCTCCACCTGTACTGTCACGTTCAAGGATTTGTGGACTTGCACACCTAGGTCCCTCTGTGTTTCTATACTCTTAATGGCTCTGCCATTTATTGTATAACTCCCCCCTACATTAGTTCTTCCAAAATGCATCACTTCGCATTTATCTGGATTAAATTCCATCTGCCATTTCTCCGCCCAATTTTCCAGCCTATCTATATCCTGCTGTATTGTCCGACAATGTTCATCGCTATCCGCAAGTCCAGCCATCTTCATGTCATCCGCAAACTTGCTGATAACACCAGTTACACCTTCTTCCAAATCATTTATATATATCACAAATAGCAGAGGTCCCAGTACAGAGCCCTGCGGAACACCACTGGTCACAGACCTCCAGCCGGAAAAAGACCCTTTGATTGTTACCATCTGTCTCACTGTGGCCAAGCCAGTTTTCTACCCATGTAGCCACCTCTCCTTGTATCCCATGAGCCTTAACCTTCTTAACCAACCTGCCATGAGGGACTTTGTCAAATGCCTTACTGAAATCCATATAGATGACATCCACGGCCCTTCCTTCGTCAACCGTTTTTGTCACTTCCTCAAAAAACTCCACCAAATTTGTAAGGCACGACCTCCCTCTTACAAAACCATGCTGTCTGTCACTAATGAGATTGTTTCGTTCTAAATGCACATACATCCTGTCTCTAAGAATCCTCTCCAACAACTTCCCTACCACGGACGTCAAGCTCACCAACCTATAATTTCCTGGGTTATCCCTGCTACCCTTCTTAAACAACGGGACCACATTCGCTATCCTCCAATCCTCAGGGACCTCACCCGTGTCCAAAGAAGCGAAAAAGATTTCCATCAGAGGCCCAGCAATTTCACCTCTCGTCTCCCTGAGCAGTCGAGGATAGATGCCATCAGGCCCTGGGGCTTTGTCAGTTTTAATGTTCCCTAAAAAACCTAACACTTCCTCTCTTGTAATGGAGATTTTCTCTAACGGGTCAACACCTCCCTCCGAGACACTCCCGGTTAACACGCCCCTCTCCTTCGTGAATACCGATGCAAAGTATTCATTTAGGATCTCCCCTATTCCCTTGGGTTCTAAGCATAATTCCCCTCCTTTGTCCCTGAGAGGTCCGACTTTTTCCCTGACAACTCTTTTGTTCTTAACATATGAATAAAATGCCTTAGGATTCTCCTTAATCCTATCTGCCAAGAACATTTCGTGACCTCTTTTTGCCCTTCTAACTCCCCGTTTGAGTTCTTTCCTACTCTCTCTGTATTCCTCCAGAGCTCCATCTGTTTTCAGTTGCCTGGACCTAACGTAGGTCTCTCTTTTCTTTTTGATCAGATCCCCAATTTCCCTGGTTATCCACGGCTCTCGAATCCTACCTTTCCTATCCTTCCTTTTTACAGGCACATGCCTGTCCTGCAGCCTTATCAACTGTTCCTTAAAAGAACAGTTATATATATAAATGATTTGGAAGAAAATGTAGGTAGTCTGATCAGTAAATTTGCAGATGATACAAAAATTGGGGGGGGTAGCAGATAGTGAGGAAGATTGTCAGAGGATACAGCAGGATATAAATTGGCTGGAGACCTGGGCCGAAAGATGGCAGATGGAATTTAACCCGGACAAATGTGAGGTGCTTTATTTGGAAGGTCTACCACAGAAGGAAACTATACAGTAAATGGTAGAGCTCCTAGAAATATTAGCATACAGAACGATCGAGTCGAGCAGATCCACAGTTGCCTGAAGGCCGAAAATCAGGTGGACAAGGTGGTCAAGAAGGCGTATGGCATGCGGCTTTCATCAGTTGGGATGTTGAATATAGAAATTGGAAAATCATGTTGTCGCTGTAGTTACAGTTAGGTCGCATTTAGAGTATTGTGTACAATTCTGGTCGCCGCACTACCAGAAGAATGTTGATGCATTGGAAAGGGTGCAGAAGAGATTTACCAAGATGTTGCCTGGTTTGGAGGATATGGACTATGAAGAAAGGTTTAACAGACTTGGATTGTTTTCATTGGAGCGTCGGAGGATGAGAGGGGATCAGATAGAGATTTACAAGATTATGACAGGCTTGGATAGAGTGGATAGTCAGAGTCTTTTTCCCAAGGTCGAAAGGTCATTTACTTGGAGGCATAGGTTGAGAGTGAGAGGTGGAAAGTTTAAAAGAGATGGAAGGAGCAAGTTTTTCACACAGAGGGTGATGAATGCCTGGAACATGCTGTCGAAGGAGGTGGTGGAAGCAGATTCTATAACAACGTTCAAGAGGCACCTAGACAGATACATGAATAGGTAGGGAATAGAGGGATATGGACCATTTAGATACAAGAAAATATTAGATTAGAGAGGCATCTGTGACGGCACAGCCTTGGTGAGCCAAAGAGCCTGTTCCTGTGCTGTATTGTTCTTTGATAATTGATCGCTGCACTGCTTGATCACGAAGAACTTGTGCAGTTGGAGAATTTGGAATATGGCTCAAAGTAGTATCCTATCTGCAGGAAAAAAAGCATTTGTGCAACATTTCCCAATGCAAATGCATTTTGCCATTTCACACACTTTCAGTCATAATCTGCTTCTATTCACATTTGCCACAGGATGTTTCATTTGTTATGCGCTGCTAATGAGGGACTGAAGACAACAGTAACATGGCACCTGAGGTATCATCATTAGAATATTTTTAGAATTGAGGTGGTACACCTGCCATGACCACCATGTGTCAAAATTTTCTGTGGAATTGAGTACTCATAATCACATTCAATTTATGTGTAGAAATGTAAAACTTGCTCACCTGCCCACATTGGTGTAACCTAATTTATGATGCATTCCATTTCCACCCTGATCCCCGACCAAATTCTGATATGTCAGTGCAACACTCGAGAAACTGGTTGTCATGGCCTCATTAATATTTATTCATCACCACAAACAACATTTCATGCTGCTGAATAAAGTAGGCAATGCAATGACTTGAGGGAACAGACACCCCATCAATGTGCTGCTAAGTTACATGCGTCAACCTGATATATTTAGATGTGATGCCTGGATCAGGAATTTACAAAATGTAAGTAAATTAGGAGTAGGTTGGTAAACCAAAAATGTGCATCCAGGGGTATTTGGAGCAGTTTTGTTTAGTCTTGGCAAGAATGTAATCACATCAGCACTGAACTCTAATGTACCAATGTTTTCCCTCTTCATCCTGATTATATAGAATTCCTGACCCAAGCACAAATATTCTCCTGTTTGGGTTTCATGCAGTTCCTTGAACAAAAATGCTGCTCAATTTCTATACCAAATCTCACCCAAAGATGGCAGCACATTTTAGATACGTTTGATTCTTTGAACTGATCATTGATGAAACAGGCCGCAATATGAAGATGTGTACATTGATTTCTCTTATCTGGAGTTAATAGAAATCCTGATTCAAACATGAAACCCTTGTCACATTGGCTACATTTATGAGGATTTGTGCCTTTAATTTAATTGATCTTTTGGCTAGAAATAAGGAAATGTTCAAAATGGGTTATTAATCTACTTCATTGAAAGCATTCCACTTTATCTAACAGGCTTGGCTTTTGCCTTATCATGGTTACCATCTTAAAGAATATTGATCTGCTTTGTAGCTTCAGTGGCAGCCTATACGTCTCTCATCTCATTGGTGCAGAATAAGAAAACGAGGTAAAAATGAAGCATATGCTGAAGTTCAGTGTGCTGCTTTAAGGATCAAAATGTTCTTCTAACATTAGTTGTGAACCAGATATTTGAAATTAGATCCAAACCCTATAACTTTGCTGAACATAGCTCTTTAATTCAAAGGAATGGCAAAGATGACATTTGGTAGTTCATAAAGTAACTGAGCAATTGAAAATGTATTGAAAAAAACATATTTTTGGACGTTATTGGCAATATTCCTGCCAAACTGCATGCATGTGTGTCTGTGCAGCAGTCTGGGAGGTACTGCACAAACCATGACCCATGTTCATTAACACACACAAACATTTAAAGTTTCAAAAAACTGGCCATGCAGAGCAACATTTTACCGGAACATTGTTTATTGGTTAATTTGTAAAATTTATTCCCAAATATCCAGCCAGAGCATTGTACCAGTGACGTATCAGACTGCTTCAGGTGCAGACACTGTTGCTATCTACTTTTAACATGACAGGATTTTGTGACCAAATGAGGACAAAGTGATGTATGGTACCACAGTAATTGGCCTAAAGCAGATTGGTATTTGCTTTTTGTCCCGGGTGTAATAAAGTATCCAGTGAATAAGTTTGAATAATCCCTTTGCAGTGCTTCGATTACCAGACGCATCAATTTAGATTTCTCCCTCTTTTTCGGAGCTATTACCATGAGTAGAATGCAAAACAGAGTTTAATACTGCACACTGAATCTGAGCTTTAAAGGTTTTATGGTTTGCCACATAACGACTTCGCTATGAGCCTCCATGGATTTGTGCTTCTTAGACAAGACAGAAGCTTTTATTGCACTAACCAGCTATTTAGTATAAAGCTTGTAGACTATCAGACTTCGGTGATAATTTATGTTGTCAGTCCATTAACTTTATTTTACAGCATGTATTGCTCGCTTACTTCAGGCCTGTGATCTTGCTTTTTGCCTTTGCACCATACAGTCTGTTTTCTACCTGCCATCTTTTTTTATGACTGACCTTGAAGAAAATTCCATTTGGTAATTTATGGCAAATACTGTCTAAGGAGGCCCCATTTCTAAGATTCACTGTCATTTAGTGCTAAACGATCGTTCTGATTCGAAAGACAATCTACACTAGTGACAGTGCAATCCCATAAAAAAAATTGCCTGCCTGCCCAGGTGTCTTTTCCAATTATCTGAAGTAGAAATTAATACTTTTAAAAGCTGCTAGATTTTGAAAGGTTATTGCAATTATTACCACCCATTTCCTTTTTGCATTATGATGTATTGTTTTATTGCATCATTATTCTCAGCAGCTTTTTGGGGATTAAATTTTAGTGCTAAAACATCAGATAGAATGACACGCATATCATTTTGCGACCTGAGTTTCATTTCCTTGAAACTAAAATGCTTTCTTTTTAATGATGAGAGTAATTTTACATTTATAGCCCCTAATGTTGTTGGCATACATTATTTATACCCATTTCACACTAACAATTGCATACACCATGTAACAAAAAGGATAGATGCAAGAAAAGAGCATAATTCTCATAAGAGATAGTAGCTGTGTCCTTCTTAATACACAGTAAGCATACAGCTATATTTCAAAGGAAGTAGTTGTGGTTTAATTCAATACACTTATTGTTTAAAGCGACCTCATTGATACCCAAGCTATATATTTCCACAATGGTCCACTATATTAATGCATTTTTCAATCATGTTTCTGGCATCACCTAATCTTGTATGTTCATAGCGTAATTCCATTTTCATTAATTGCTCTTTCAGCAGAAATTTCTAATAAATAATATCCATCACTGAGCACAGCACATTTGAAATTGTATCCATCCTTCCAGGAAGAGTCATTCAGCTTGTCTGATTTGACTTCATTCTACTTAACTGTAACCAAAGTCATACATTTAATGTAGGTGATGCACTTTGAACAGTCACAGAAGTTTTATGAGAATATTAAGAGAAGTTGGCAGGAGATGTGAAGAAGACAACTCCCATGTGGTCTCAAAAGAGCCCTAAAACAGCATATTTAATGAATCAAACTCAGTAAAGAATAAGGGTGCAGCGTTCACATATTTTTACGGCAAATTTATTGCGACAAATTAATTGCTGGCTGATTAATTGGTGTTAGCACTGTTGAACTAACCCACAGACTACTTCCTTCACACCTCCGTATAGATGTTTCTGTTCACCAGTGGAAGGTTGCGCTCTAACCAATCCCTCTGCCTCGCGCAGAAAAATGAGAAGTCGAACACCCTGCTACTCCCTATTAGCCTAACTCAAGACCTGCCAGTGTGGTTATCAAGATTGTGGAAAATCTGCACTTCTGCTTGAAGAAGCTCCTTTGAGGTTACAAACTCAGTGACACAAGTAAGGAGCATGCAAACATAAGACTGCACCAGCCGATAACACCATAATTTGTAAAAAGACAGAAGTAAAGGCTCTGTATCTCTATTTACACTGTAACGAAATTGATGAATTGTTAATGTAAATAGAAATAATGATATATTATCTGATAGCAATTACTGTGATGTAGTTGCAAGGTGCCCATGGTTGAGGCCTGGATATTCAAGGGTACAGGAAGCTAGGAAAAGATGGTGGGGTAGCTCTGCTAATTAAAGATGACAGCGTAAATAGTGAGAGATGACCTTCGTTCTAAAGATCAAGATGTAGATGCAGTTTGGGCAGTGCTATGACCAGTCCCCACATGAAATCCCCCAATTTGTTCCCCTTCATCCATACTGTGGGAATAATCTCAACATGAGCCCAAATTTGTTAAATTCCAAAAAGGATATCCCCAAATTGTTGTGGCCCATGGTGAGGAAAGATGAACTGGTTCCCTTTCTTTGTTCAACACGGGGCAGCACGGTAGCACAGTGGTTAGCACTGCTGCTTCACAGCTCCAGGGTCCCGGGTTCGATTCCCGGCTCGGGTCACTGTCTGTGTGGAGTTTGCACATTCTCCTCGTGTCTGCGTGGGTTTCCTCCGGGTGCTCTGGTTTCCTCCCACAGTCCAAAGATGTGCGGGTTAGGTTGATTGGCCAGGTTAAAAATTGTCCCTTAGAGTCCTGGGATGCGTAGGTTAGAGGGATTAGCGGGTAAAATATGTGGGGGTAGGGCCTGGGTGGGATTGTGGTCGGTGCAGACTCGATGGGCCGAATGGCCTCCTTCTGCACTGTAGGGTTTCTATGTTCTATTTTCTATGTTCTAACACCCTCAGTTGAAGATTACTTCAAAAGGATCCTTTCTCTTGCAGATACCTTTTTCCAGTCCCCTAACACCCTGCACCCTTGGCATGGTCTGGTGCCCCTTGATCATTGCCAGTTTGCTCCTTGGGCAGTGCAAAGGTGCCAGGCTGGCACTGCCCAAGGGGCACCACCCCTCCTTACCCCTGACCCCCCAGGGGGCCTCAATGAACTCCATTCCCCCCAGAGGGGTCAGACTGCCTGTTTCCCATTAATCGGGAGCAGTTGTAAACCCTGCTGGAGGGAACTACTGCCAGTAGGGTGGGGAGACGTTGGCGGGCCCGGAGATTTCCGTCCCGGGCCCACTAATGATATGAAAATGTCAGTTACCTTGACATTTCCATATGATAACCAGCTCCACGCCAGAGCTGATTACATTAAAAATCTAAAGCTGGGAGATGCGCAGAGGCCGTGACGCTCAGTTGGAAGCCCATGAAACCACTGCCGCTGATGTCACCCGGCCCATTATACCACTCGCGCAGCAGGCTGGGAGAATCGCCCCTGTGGTGTCCTTTTAAAACATGTAGCCAGACCTCAGTGGGCGCAGGTGTGAGTTTTGCACTCTTGCCATTCTTGACCCACAAAGGCGAGAGGAAAGTGATGCAGATCAGGAATAAAGACGGAAATTGGATTCCTTCAAAAACACACTTGGGCCCAGATTTTCACTCCCAAGGTGGATGTGCAGAAACAGGAAAATTCCTGGTTCAGTCTCTGGTGAAACAGCCCCAAATGGTTGGGTTTTCAGTCTGAGGTGGGCAGGTGCTCACTGAGGTTAGACCCCCACTTCCAGAAACAGTTCAGGGACAGCCACAGGGACTGCCAAGTAGAAGTTTAAAAGTTCCACCTTGATGCTCAGAGACTATGACCCCTAATTCTGCACACCCCACCATCAGGGAAGATTTTCAGAATCTACCCTGTCTAATCTTGTTGGAGTTTTATAAGTTTCTTTCAGATCCCCTCTCACTTTTCTAAACTCCAGTGAATATAATCTTAACCAAATTCGTCTCTCCTCATGACAGACCTGCCATCCCAAGAATCAGCCTGGTAAAACTTCGCTGCACTTCCTCGAAAGCAAGAATATCCTTCCTCAGATTAGAAGACCAAAATTCCACACAATATTCCAGGTGTGGCCTAACCAATGCCCTATACAATTGCAGCAAAACATTCCTATCCCTATTCTCAAATCTTCCCACTACGCAGCTCACCATCTCATTTGCCTTCTTTGCTGCCTGCTGTACCTGTGCACTTACATTCAATGACTGAGTCATTGCACAAGGACACCAAGGTCTCACTGAGTATCCATCTCTCTCAATTTACACCCAGTCAAATAATAATCTGCCTTCATATTTTTGCTACCGAAGTGGATAACCTCACATTTATCCACATTATACTGCATCTGCCATCCATATGCCCTCTCACTCAGCCTGTCCAAATCACACTGAAGCATCTCTGCATCCTCCTCACAGTTCACCCTGTCACCTAACTTTGTATCACCTGCAAATTTGGGGATAATACATTTAGTTCCCTCGTCTAAATCATTAATAGATAATGTGAACAGCCCAAATCCCTCTGGAACCCCACTAGTTACTGCCTGCCAACCAGAAAAAGACCCATTAATTCCAACTCTTTGTTCGTTGTCTGCTTTCTATCCATTTCAAGACACTACCGCAATCCCATGTGCTTTACCTTGGAAAGGGACCCAGATCCACCTGGGAGATCCCCTCCATCTAATGGACCATTCACCATCCTGACCTGGAAATATATTGCCATTCCTTCATTGTTGTTGAGTCAAAATCCTGGATCTCCCTCCCGAACAGAACTATTGGTATAGCATTGCAGCAGTTCAAGGAAGGCAGCTTCTCGAGGGTAGTTAGGGATGGGCAATAAATGCTAGCCTTGTCAGTGAAACCCACATCCTTTGAATGAAGAAAAAATAAACACAGCCATCCCTCCAATTTTTTCTAACTTCCTGTTCTTCCTAAATGTCACATACTTTTCAATTTTCAGCTTCTAATCTCTGTCATCCTGTAGCATGTCTCTGTAATGGCTATCATATGGGCGGCACGGTAGCACAGTTGGGTGGCACGGTAGCACAGTTGGGCGGCACGGTAGCACAGTGGTTAGCACTGCTGCTTCACAGCTCCAGGGACCTGGGTTCGATTCCCGGCTTGGGTCACTGTCTGTGTGGAGTTTGCACATTCTCCTCGTGTCTGCGGGGTTTCCTCCGGGTGCTCCGGTTTCCTCCCACAGTCCAAAGATGTGCAGGTTAGGTTGATTGGCCAGGTAAAAATTGCCCCTTAGAGTCCTGAGATGCGTAGGTTAGAGAGATTAGCGGGTAAATATGTGGGGGTAGGGCCTGGGTGGGATTGTGGTCGGTGCAGACTCGATGGGCCGAATGGCTTCCTTCTGCACTGTAGGGTTTCTATGATTTCTATATCATAATTATTCATTTATATTTGTGCTATTAGTTCATTTCTTTTGTTACAAATATTACATGTGTTTAGATATGGAGCCTTTAGTTTTATCCTTTTATTATTTTTGTTGTGTCTAGCCTTATCTGTTGATTTATTCTCAGATTTGTGCTCATTGTCCCTTCTTGTCATGGTGTGTTTATCATTTCCCATGTTAGTAATTTTCTCTCTTGCCTTGTCTCTACTCTTTGATTTACCACATCTTCACAAATTTGATCCTTTGCCCCTCTATCTAGTTTTAAACCCTGTATGCAACTCACTAGAACACCAGCCCCAGCACAGTTCAGGTATAGACCATCCCAATGGTACAGATTCCACTTTCCCCAGTACTAGTGCAAGTGGCCCATGAACTGGAACTCACTTCTCCCACACCAGTCTTTGAACTATGCATTAATTTCTCCAATTTTATTTGTCCAATGCCAGTTTTCATGTGGCTTATGTAATAATCAAGAAATTATCACATTTGACATTCTGCTTCTTAATTTGGTGCCAACTCAGGTGGCACAGCGGCACAGTGGTTAGCACTGCTGTCTCACAGCTCCAGGGACCCGGGTTCAATTCCAGCCTCGGGTGACTGTCTGTGTGGAGTTTGCGCATTCTCCCTGTGTCTGCATGGGCTCCCTCCAGTTGCTCCAGTTTCCTCCCACACTCCAAAGATGTGCAGGTTAGGTTGATTGGTCATGCTAAATTGCCCCTTAGTGTCAGGGAGATTGGCAGGGTAAAAAGGCGGGGTTACAGGGATAAAGCCTGGGTGGGATTGTCGTTGGTACAGGGTTGAATAGGTCGAGTAGTCTCCTTCTGCACTGTAGGGATTTAATATGAGGAATCATAATTCTATGATTCCTCATATTGACCATGCAGACCCTCCCTTCTCATCCTGCCTATGTTGTCGGTACATTCGTGGACCATGACCACTGGATTTCCCTTCCACAGCAAGTTCTTCTCCAACCTGGCCAAATGGCCCGAACTATAGAATGGGCAAGCAACATCGCTCTCTGGACTTCTGCTCTTTGCTTCAGAGAATAATGTCAATCCCTCAAACTATACTACATCCATCTGTCCCTACATTCCTTTGTGCTCCCCTCACTTGAATGCCTTCCTGTACCATGGTGCCATGGTCAGTCAGCTCATCCATGCTGTAGCCCCCACTCTCATCCAAACAAGCTGAAAGGACTTGGGAAATTGCAGAGTCTAATACTCCTGCACTCCTGACCTCTGGCTCCCCTTACCTGCCTCAACTGTGGTCACACCCTCCTGGTGCTGACCACTTTCCAAACAGAAGCCCTACCCTAAGGGGTGTGACCACTTGGTACAAAGCATTCAGGCATCTACAAAGTGAGATTGGGAAGTTTGGGCCTATACTCCCTCGAGTTTAGGAGAATGAGAGGAGATCTAATTGAGGTTTACAAGGTGATAAAGAGGATTAACAAAGTCAATGTGGAGAGTATGTTTCCTCTTGTAGGGCAATCTAAACCAAAATGTCATCGTTTTAGGATATGGGGTGGCAGATTTAAAACCGAGAGGAGGAGAAATTACTTCTCTCAAAAGGTGGTGACTGGAATTTTATCGCCCTGCCCACCACGGCAGTTGGAGCAGGCGAGGGGCGGACAATGGGAAGGTCCATTGACCTCGGGCACGATATTATGGTTTCAGGATGAGCGAGTCCACAAAATGCCACCCTGTGAGTCTGTAGAATTCACTATCCCAGGGCATGGTGCATACCAGAACTTTGAGTAAATTTAAGGAAGAGATGGACATATTTTTAATTAATAAGAGCTCTATGGTGAATGGGCAGGCAGATGGATTTGAGGCTGAGATGAGATCAGCCATGATTGTATTAAATGACAGAGCAGGCTCAAGGGGCTAAATTGCTTACTTCTGCTCCTAGTTCCTATAGTAACATTCACCCTCCCTGATGTGTTGCAGTGTCTGCAGCTCAACCTCCAGCTCAACGACTGAGTTGAAGCTCAAGTCATAGACACTGCTGATGTGTTTGCCCTGAAACACATTGGTATCCAGGAGCCCTCACATGCTGCAGCTATGACACATTAACTATCCTGCCACACTTATATATTTTAATTTATTATTTAATTAGATTATTCAGTTATTTAATTTCTTGTATATGTTTGTTAATCATATCACAAATTCATGCAATATTTTAAATTGTTCTCCTTAGAGTAAAGAAGGTTAATGAAGTGTTTAGTAGTGGGCTTCAAAATTATGAAAGGTTTTGTTAAATAAGGAGAAATGGAACAGAATTTTCCTCATCCATTTGGAAATGGGCTGGGTGGCAGCAGCTGACAAAGCGGGAAAAGGCAACGGGAGAGGAGTCTGATGTCTGCTCGTTGCCAGAACGTGTTGCCAGAAGCAAGAACCTTGGAAGGCAGACAGTTAATCCACATTACTGGGTGGTTCCCCAGTATGTTCTGGAGGAGATCTCTCTTGATGGATGCTCCATGGCCCTCAGATGGTCTTACCTGTGGTAATGGTCACATCCACAACAACGGCACAGTATAGCACAAGACCCTTCTCCTGATTGTCCCAACCAAACTTACCTATCTTTGAGGGCATCTCACCATTGAGACACCCCCATCATGGAGCTACAGTCTCAGCACTAGCCGCTGCGAGTCGTGATGCTATTGAGGCTACTGAGCTGCATTTCCTCTGGTTTGTTCAGCATCACTTGGAGAAGGGCCTCTATCCTTGATTTGATTTGATTTGATTGATTATTGTCACATGTATTAACATACAGTGAAAAGTATTGTTTCTCGTGAGCTATACAGACAGAGCATACCGTTCATAGAGAAGGAAACGAGAGAGTGCCGAATGTAGTGTTACAGTCATATAGAGAAAGATCAACTTAATGCAAGGTAAGTCCATTCAAATGTCTGACAGCAGCAGGGAAGAAGCTGTTCTTGAGTCGGTTGATATATGACCTCAGACTTTTGTATCTTTTTCCCGACGGAAGAAGTTGGAAGAGAGAATGTCAGGGTGTGTGAGGTCCTTAATTATGCTGGCTACTTTGCCGAGGCAGCGGGAAGTGTAGAAAGAGTCAATGAATGGGAGGCTGGTTTGCGTGATGGATTGGGCTACATTTGTCGTTCCTTGTGGTCTTGGGCCGAGCAGGAGCCATACCAAGCTGTGATACAACCAGAAAGAATGCTTTCTGGTTGTATCTGTAAAAGTTGGTGAGAGTCGTAGCTGGCATGCCAAATTTCCTTAGTCTTCTGAGAAAGTAGAGGCGTTGGTGAGCTTTCTTAACTACAATGTCAGCATGGGGGGGACCAGGACAGGTTGTTGGTGATCTGGACACCTAAAAACTTGAAGCTCTCGACCCTTTCTACTTCATTCCCGTTGATGTAGACAGGGACATGTTCTCCTTTACGCTTCCTGAAATCGATAACAATCTTCTTCGTTTTGTTGACATTGAGGGAGAGATTATTGTTGCTGCATCAGTTCACCAGATTCTCTATCTCATTCCTGTACTCTGTCTTGTCATTGTTTGAGATCCGACCCACTACGGTGGTGTCGTCAGTAAATTTGAAAATCGAATTCGAGGGGAATTTGGCCCCACAGTCATAGGTGTATAAGGAGTATCGTAGGAGGCTGAGAACACAGCCTTGTGGGGCACCGGTGAATTGGATGGCAGCCCCGCTGGTGGTCTGGTAATTGGCTGCCACTGGCAAGGTGCCGCCACATGGTCCTGCCACCTGCCACAGCAAATCCATGGTTCCCAGTTTCAGTTGCCCATATAAATCAGTAGCTGCCTCCATTCATGTAATTTTGGTGAGGTAGGTGTCTGAATAGCCAGGGTACCCTTTCAAAGCAGTGAGGTGCTCCTTTGATTTGGTCCTGGAGTATCGTTGGGGTAGGTCAAATGCCCTGTGGGATTGTTAAAAGTAAAAAGAGCATAAACTCAGTGGAACTGTCAAACTGTCAAAAACCTGTCAAAGCTGTCAAAAAACTGTCAAAACTGATACTGTCAATGCTCCTTGGAGCTATTAAAGTTGACAAGTGAATTAACTCAGCTGCACTTTGAACTTTAAAAACGTGTTGTGTTAAAAAAAATCAGCGCTTGATATTTTACTTTGTTGACACAGGCCTGAGGGTTATCATTATAGAACTTATGCTGCATGACTGATACATGAACATTTTGATTGACAACTGCAAATGGTTTTAAAATGGAAGTGTTTGTTTTCACAAGAGATCAGTTGAAGAAATTTCAAAGTGTTAACTGTTAATTTATCAATGAGTTTTTAAAAAATATTGATGTCACCAATAGATACGTAATTTAATTTCAGCATAGCTCCTGAAGTGTTCCCTTGGTGGATACTATGTGAGATGGCATGCAGAGGAAAGGACAAAGGGGGGGGGGGGGGGGGGGTGGCGGGGGGAGTGGATTATGGGCTGACATTAGTTGTCACTAAGTTGGCATAGGTTGTATAAAGGGTCATGGAGAGGATAGTCATGAGTTGACATAAGGGTATGAGGGGCCATGGGGATGGATTGGCAAATAGTGTTTGAAGGGAAATACATGTAGAGGGGTATAGGGTGGCATTTCTGCACACTTAACCGAGGATTGAAACAAACCAAATATTTTTATAGTTATAATTTCATAGAATCATAGGATAGAATCATAGAATCCCTACAGTGCAGAAGGAGACCATTTGGCCCAATACGTCTGCACTGACTCTCGGACAGAGCATCTTAGCCCTATCTCTGTAACCTCACATACTTACCACACCAATTCCCCTAACCTACGCATCTTGGGATGTGTTTAAATCAATTCAATCGATTTGCACAGATGTCCACACCGTAATTATCACTCTGATGACAGAGCCTTTTCATATGAGCTTCATCTTGGACTATGTTTCTCCAGGTTGCTCCTCCATAGGCTGTTGAGCTCACATGAAGCTCAGGGCAATATTCAGGAGCTCAAGTCTGAGAGGACACAGGTTACAGAGTGTAGCAGCTTGGCAGCAGCCTGGCAATCTGATTCAGTTGCCTTTCTAGCAGTAGGGGGTAACGGGCTTTAGCTCAGTAGATCACAGGATCCAAATATTCTGCCATGGTTAGAGCCCCTACCCAAAGCCCAGTAAAGGCACTGCAACACTATGAATATCTCTCAGAGATGCTACAGGAACATAAGAAATAAGAGCAGGAATAGGCCATTTGGTACCTTGAACCTGTTCTCCCATTTAATGAGATCACACCATTAATAAGATTATGGCCTTATTTCCACTTTCCTCTCAGCCCCCATCCCCGCACCTAACCTTTGACTCCCTTGTACATGAAAAATCTGTCTACAGCCTTGACATTTTTAAGGGCCCAGCTTCCACTGCTCACTAAGATAGTGAATGCCAAAGTTTAGAGACCATTTGAGAGAAGAGATACTTTTCCATCCTAAATGGGAATTTTTTTATTTTGAAACTGTGTCCTTTAGTTCCAGTATCCCACATGAGGGGAAACATGCTAATTGGTCCTGATGAACTGATGCTCCTCCAAGTATTATAGGCCTTGAATTTCTACAGTTTGTTATGCCATTGTAATTCCAAACAGCGGTCAACAAAACCTCTGGAAAAATTACAATAATAGTCATTTTTCCACTATTTCACTAGCATTCTGCCAATATTCCATTAAAGGTAGGGGAGAAGATTGGGTGAGCATCCATCAAGTTGAAGGCCAAAGTCTCTAGGAACTAAATTTTCTGATTTTCTAGAAGACTGATGTAAGCTCCGTGTGGTGGGTATTTTGTACCCATCTAGGTATCGCTATCCTTGGTGCATTTGTTCATGTTAGTCAATTTAACATTTAAAATTTGACATGTTGCCAGATGAGATCCCTGAGCTAGGCTTTCTGCTTGGTGATGGGCAGTAAAATGGCTTTTGCAGGCAACAGTTACCTAAAACAGTAGACTAGGATTAGCTGATCCCAGGGCAACTGAAGAAAAAAGCCAAGGTTCAATAAAAATGACAAATTTGCAGAGTTGGGGGAGTACAATTAAATGCCCTAATGAATTCTGTATCAATGGCCTACATGGACAATAACAAACCCAGTTTAACTCTTTTGCCACTAACACATTCTTTTGTGCAGCCAATTAGTTCACCATAGGCTGTCAATCATAGGTTTCATCTGTGTTTCAGATTTGTTAACTAGTGGCTATTTGACATACAATTGTACTCATTATTTACTGTCATTAAAATGACTTGTTGAAAAGCGTAATAAATTACAAACATGCCTTGTACACTGTGAATCAGGAGTCTTGCAAATGAGTTACAACGGAATATAAATGAAGTATTAAAGAGGCTTTGTTTCTCTAAAGATATTTTAGAATTATACAGAGTCTTTTTTCATCTGGCATTGTCTCTGTTTGTCACAGTGGAAGAAATAAGCTGAAATTATATATTCCTTCAAAATGCTATTTTGGGTTACATGTATTCTATTATGCAACAAAAATAGCACTGACTGCAATGAATAGGAAGAATAAAATTCTCATCATGAGTTGATACTAAAATGATAGCCCTCAGGCTTATGTCCACAAACAACTATTGAAACTGCAAACATCATTTTCAACTCAGGGACATAGCAGTCTGTTTTGTTTACAAAATTTAAAGAGCAGCGTATTTAAATAACTTGATAGCTTGACAGCTTCACTGTCCTTATCCATCTTCTATGGCCATTCCTGTCTACTTTCAAAACTCCTAAGTTAAACGGTGTGTGAAACAAACCTCACTCTAGTGAAATGGGGTCCAGCTGAACTCAGTGCTGATTTCCAATATTCCTGCTGGGTTTGAGTTTCCCTCATGTGAGTCTCATCTCACCCCCTCACCCTCCCTCACTCCACCCCCACCAGCAATAATAGGATGTGTCGGAAATCAGGTGGGCCTCCGTGATCTAGGATTCAAATGCCATTTTGACTAACGTGTGGTGTCTCCATGACTCTGTGAAAATCTGGATATTTCCAGGGTCCATTATATTTTTCTGCATCACGAGGATAAATGCAATGGTGCCATTGATAAATGAGGGCATCAAGCAGTGTGCCTCAGCGGGGGGAGGGAGCGAGCAGGCATGAAAATGAAGTGTAAGGCACAGCAGCACATACATCTTGAGGTTTGGATGCATGCAGGTGAGAACTTGCAGACTCAAGCTTCCATCTAGTACAAGTGCCATGAGAATGGGAGCGTGATCGGGTTACTGAGGAGCCCATTGCCTGTCAGGGGATTGGATGTTGATAAGGGGGTTGGTCATCCATTGAACTGAGACTCATTCTCCTCTTCAGTTTTTTTTTAAGGTGCAACTTGTGATTGATGAGTTAGTATTTTTTGTCCAGTTGTGATGAATACAGATAGCATTTACCTATCTGTAAATAGACATTTGCCGTAACCATCTTACAGCAATATCTGACATGAATAATTTATTCCAGGATTTTATAAATGCACTTTATAACTTAGCTCGGATTCCTTTATCTCTTTTGGTTTGCATTACAAGAGCCCAAATGCTACTTCACTTATGATTGTCCCATAAAGAAGCATGATGGCCTTACATTTTCAAAACTCGTGCCAACAGACAATCAACAGTCCAAGCTTTTAGCTGAGATGGCTAGTAGAAGAGCTAGATACAACAACAATACTGGCCATTTTGGATTGTATACATTAGTTTTGCTCATTGAAAGGTTTACAGTTTGTTTTATCTTCTCCAAATCTTTTTAATGGATTTTTGTCTGATTTTTGTTAATTTTGCCAAATATAACGCAGGAGAAAGCTTTGGCAAAGCAGAATAGCATGCCTATTATTGCTTTTTAATCAGCTTGCTCATCTGGTTTTAGTTAAAAAAAATACAAAAATATGCCCTTCAGAATGAGTAAAGTTGTGAATAATAAATCATTGGTTGTACCTCAGGAATATTTTACAAGGGGTGTGATGGTTTGGTGAGGTCGCATTTGAACTATTTATTAGGTGAAATGGTATTCCTCCTAACTTGAAAAAAATCACCACGTTGGACAAAATGGAGTCGAATATAATAATGATGGTTCCAGGACTAAGACAACTCATAAATCAGAGTGGGGTTTAATTAGGAAAAAGGCTCAGAACTAATGTAATTTAACCTATGAAAGTTATCATAAAGATAATAGGTTGGGATTCTCCAGTCATTCCATGGCGGAACCTGTTGTGAATGTGAACAGAAAATTTTGTGTTCCAGCCAAAATTCCATTAATTCTCAGGGACACCAGAAAATCCCGCCACGATGAGAATGGAAGGTTTTGGCCAAACCTGAATTGTGATCACAAAACTACAGTAAATGAACACAAAATTACTGAGCTTCAAGTGACGGAAGAGATTAAAAGAAATTGTGCAGAATAAAGATATGAAGAATTGATTCCCAATAAAATTGCCTAACAATATTTTTTTTTAGGAAAGGAAAAGGGGCCAATGACTGGTGGAGATAAATATTAAAATAACAGACAGATGAATCAATGTTCTTTGGAACAAAATGCTCCTGTGTTGTTGGGGTCTCAGATTAGTTGTTTGCAGAATACAAACAGAAAGCTTTAAATGGCATTTGTTGCAAATTTATGTCAAGGTTTAATCAGCTTTAAGATCAGAGATATATTTTGTAGAGATGTACCTTTCAATAATCTGTAATCTGCTTTTAGTTGTCTTCCTTTGTAAATCACAAGTTGTGTGGGGGTTGATGGGCCAGATGGTCTCTTCTCAAACAATGCTTTCTTTGGTTCTTGGATTTTGATCAGAGTCAAGTTATTTCCATCCCAGCGAGCTCAAAGTTAGAATGTTTTATGAAACATGATGGCACCATCATGTTTATCATTACATTGCCAATCCTTTGAAATTCCTCTTCCTGCTTTCTTGTTACACCCTTTGTGATCTAATGCATCTCTCCCTTTACCTAATTCCTACCGTAACAAAGGTGAATTTAATTCAGATTATTTTCTTCTGCTTAAAGTTCAAATGACTATGTGGAGGCAAAAGAAAATCCTTACTGTGAAGTTCTTGGGAAGAAACAATAAAGTTCAGTAAGAAATATTTAGAATCAGAACTTCATATGGTGTTGAAGCATGGATTCCATTATTCCTCTTTTACGTTCCCTGTACTGATGTATCTGGATGCTAGACCTAAATGGATAAAATGTATAAAGGCAATTTTTAATACACTTCATTATCAGTTAGAAATTGTTTAGAATATTTTTCTACCATTAGGTCATATCCACATACAAATAGTCATGTGATGTAGTGACATTAAGTGTGGTTAGGACTCAGTGCTTAATATTCATGGATACAAAGTGTTCAAAGATATATTTTTCTTGAGGTCCAACCCACAGCTCTATAATTTCCATCAGCAGTAGGCCAGAATGGAAATCAAAACCCATGCTGTTGGCATCAATTTAATCCACACCAGCCATCCAGCAAATTAACCAAAAAGGAGTCTGAGTTGCTGTGGTAACATACAATTATACATGCATGTCGCCTGGAGCTATGGGTAATGATAGGAGAGTCTCCAATTTCTCTTCATCAAATGCCTGACCAGGAATCTGTTAGGCTCTTATCTCCTGCCATAAGCATACCTTGGAAGGATTTACAAGCTGATACTGAACTTCTTTGGCTGTGTTAAAAATCAGAGTGAGACTTCTGGCTCAGCGATAGGGATGCTACCCACTGTGTCATAGGGTCTTCTTCCAAAATATAGGAAGGAAAAATGGTAGGTGGGTAGCATGCTTGTCATCTTCCCAATGCCACACCATTTTGCCAGTAGTGGGATAGGTGGTAGATGACCTGCTCAGATGGAGCCTAATTAAGCCACTTACCTTGCAACCGAGGGCCTCTTCCCACCTCTGCTAGATTTAGCTAGTTGGGAGGGTCTGTTGCCACATGGAATAGCGCCAGAAGAACCTTCACAGCCTTCTAGTGGGGGGCAGAGGGCTACCTTTTTGGACACACTTTTGCATTCAGAGGGGCCCCCTTTTGGCAAAGGCTGTCCCCAGGGCAACACCACTTCTCTGATCACAAGCACCCCCTCCCTGGCACCTCCAGGCCCCTATTATGTTATTTCAATGTGCCCTCATCCTCCAAGTACAGACATAGCATTGGTCATCAGCATGGCGGCACAGTGGTTAGTGCTGTTGCCTCACAGTGCTAGGCACTTGGGCTCGATTCTGGCCTCGGGTCACTGTCTGTGCGGAGTTTGCACATTCTCCCCATGTCTGCGTGGGTTTCCTCCAGGTGCTCCAATTTCCTCCCACAATCCAAAGGTGTGTGGGTTAGGTTGATTGGTCATGCTAAATTGATCCTAGTGTCAGGGGATTAGCAGGATAGATATGTGGGGTTATGGGAATAAGGCCTTGGTGGGATTGTTGTCAGCGCAGGCTCGATGGGCCAAATGGCTTCCTTATTCTATAGTGGCGCTGCTACAGCTGCTGGCCATCTGATTGGGCGTGTGCGGTGATTCTTAATAAGATGGAAGCCCTGTCGTACAGTCAATTACTTGGTTGCCACTGGCAAAATGTGACCCTCAGTCCCATCACCCATTGAAAGTGAGTTCACCAAACCACCCCCCCCCCCCCCCGCCCCGCCCCCCCCCACCCCAGCTTTCAGCCCCAGCAGCGGGACAGGCTGTCACCTCCTCAGAATCTCAACCTATGATTCTAAATAAGATAGCACCATCCATCCTTGCATAATGTTTCATGTTGTTGCAGTCCTATTGTGAACAGCCAGTTCAGGAATAACATTCATTCTTCTGGCACTTTCATGTTCAGGAAAGTTGATAGTACTTGGTGTTTTATTTACTTTATTGACTTGCCTATTTATTGTCATGATGTTATGAGGGAGTAGGAGGAGAGGAAGGAAATACATGCAGCATACATTTTCGAGTCTATCCTCATTGAGTTTCAGTGCTAGACTGTGAAAATATTTTCTGTCATGTTTAACACCTAAATGAGATCCTTTGAGAACAGTCATAAAAGATAAGAATCCACAAATGCCTCAGCATCATTTTGCATCACTCTGACTGACTTAAAGTTGTGTGCATTTTTAGATTGCATTGACCCGGCAAGTAATAAACCAGGTTATTTATAGACTTTGAAAGATAAGTTTTTGCGCATATTCTCTCTCCCCGGCTCTTTCAGATTGATATTCTTGTTTTCTTGCATAGGTTGTAACCAATTTAAATTCCATTTTATGGGGGAATATATTTTCATGATAAACTGGAGTAAATTCGTACCATACACATCAGGAAGGAAATCAGTTAATCTACAATAAACTAATCTCAGAATGCCTCTAATTTAAATGATAAAATATGGTTCGGGAACAGTTTATTCAAAGCACGTTCAGGTACACTTCAACTCCCCACTTCTATACGGTACCTTCATGTTTGATTATTATCAGTATTAGATCCAAAGCACATGATCGCACTCTGAGCTTCTCTTTATAGTGTTGAGCTTCATTCACTTGAAATGATGTTTATTACTTGTCAGTGTTTTCATACCTTGGCATCTGACAAAACATAAGGATCAATCATCCACAACAACATCAGATTGTTCATAAGACAATCCATAAGGCCAAGTCAGATAGGAAAAACATTCATTGCTTTACCAGGCCAAACTTGCTGATGCGAGAGGAGAGAAGAATCATGACAAATTATCTGTGCCCTGACAAACTTTAATTGTTAGTTTTAAAATATTATTCATAAGCACATTCATTTCCCTTTCTAACATTGAAAATTACAGGATAATCAGTGAGTGGCCGTACCTCTACTTTATAAATGCATTTGAACAACCAACAAAGAACAAAGAAAATTACAACACAGGTACAGGCCCTTCGGCCCTCCAAGCCTGCACCCGACCATGCTGCCCGTCTAAACTAAAACTCCCTACCCTTCCAGGGATCGTATTCCTCTATTCCCATCCTATTCATGTATTTGACAAGATGCCCCTTAAAAGTCACTATTGTATCTGCTACCACCACCTCCCCCGGCAGCGGGTTCCAGGCACCCACCATCCTCTGTGGAAAAAAACTTGCCTCGAACACCTGGTTCTCTTTTCTCCCTTCCCTTCTATTGCACTGTATATGAGTTCTGTCAGCTAATTTAAATGAGCTGTATACAAGCTCTGTCAGCTGTAAAGGAGCTTCTTTTGCCTTAATTTGATTGATGCAAGGGATCTATGTGACAATTTACTCATGCTCTGTAAATGCCACAGATACCCAAATTTGTGACCCTGGTACTTACAGGAAGATGGGCAAGGGCCAAAGGAGACAGGGAACCACTGGGGACTGGGTACATGGTGATTCTGTTGAACTTTAACCGCACACTCTCAGCATCATTTCAGTCTGCTCTTTGCTGCCAGGGAGCTGGACAAATTAACAAGTTCCTGCTGTCAGATAGGGAAACCAGCAGCAGGAGGCCACAGCTGGGGATCTTGGGGGCCGCTACGCAGTACAGTGGTAATGTAACTGGACTAGTAATACAGAAGCCTGGACTAATGATCTGATGAATGAGTTCAAATTCCAACATGGTAGCTGGGGAATTTAAATTCAAATGATTAAATAAACGTAGAATAATGAGCTGGTATCAGTAATGGTGACCATGTAATTGCTGGATTGTTGTAAAAATCATCTGGTTCACAACCTGGCTGTCCTTATCTGTTCTGAACCATATGTGATTCCATTGTGGTTGACTCTTAACTGCTTTCTGAAATGGTCTAGCAAGTCATTCAGTTGTACCAAACTGCTACAGCAAAATATAACAAGAATAAGATGGAATGAGCCACTTGGCATCAACCTAGGGTTTGGATTTGGACAGGACATCAACTTTGCCAAGTTCTCCTCACTCGCACCTTGGGACTAGTGTCTACGTTGGGAGAATTGTTTCCACAGACCAGTCAAGCAACAGCCTAATATAGTCATACTCACCAAAACATACCACATAGACAATGTTCCAGACTCCCCCACCATCATCCCTGGATATGTCCTGTCTCACTGGCAGGACAGATCTATCAGAGGAAATGACACAATGGTTCAGAATCAGAAAAGAGTGGACTCGAGGAAGTCTCAGCATTGACTCTGGCCCCCATGAAAATTCATGGCATCAGACCAAACATGGGCCAGGAAGCCTCCAGCTGATTACTTGTCATTTCCATTCAGCAGGTGATGAATTGGTGCTCCTTCATGTTGAACACCACTTGGAAGAAGCACTGGAGGTAGCTTGGGCACACAGAATGGGTGAGGGACTTCTCACATCCCACTTCCTCATTATTCTGGATCAGTGCAGCTCCAAGAATGCTCAAGAAGCTTGATATTATCCAGAAAATAAAAGACTACTTGATTAGCACCCAATCCACTACCTTAAATACTCACTTATTCTACCACTGCTGCACAGTGGCATAAGCACATCTACAAAATCCACTGCAGCAACTAGTCAACAATGCTGAGACTTCCTCGGGTCCACTCTTTCCTGACTCTGTACCATTGTGCCATTTCCTGTGGTAGATCTCTCTTGCCAGTGAGAGAGAACATATCAAGGGATGGTGGTGGGGGAGTCTGGAACATTGACTATGGAGTATGTTTTGGTGAGTATGACTATATCAGGCTGCTTCGTTTTTCAGTACTTCCCAAACGCAACACCAGAGCAGCAGGCTAATGCTCTGCAAGCTCTCCTCCAAGTCACTCTGGGTCAATATCCCACACCATGGGGAATGTGGAAATACCCACATGGACTATAGCGGTTCAAGAAAGTGCTCTCCACCTCCTTCTCAAAAACAGTGAGGGATGGGCAATAAATGCTGGCAATATCCACGCACCATGAATATTTTTTAAAAATCAAAGATCTATGCTACAATCCCTCCAAGACCAATATATCCTTCCTAAAGTGTGATGCCCAGAAGTGAACACACTACTCCCAGATGTGGTCTAACTCAGGTTTTGTAAAGCTGTCGCAGTAGATCTACCCTCTTAAATGCAAGGCTGTTAGATCAGATCTAAGTGCCACTAGTTTGACTACTTTCTGTCCATGACATTTTCATGGTTTATGTACATGGAGCTCCAGCTTTTCACTATTTAGAAAGTACTCTGATCTCGCCTTTGTTAGTCTGAAGTGGATGACAGGCTTGCCTATATTGCAACCCATTTGCTACAAATTTCCTCATTCACTTCGGTAATCTAATGACACCTCTTTGTAATTTGTTCATCACCTCATTCCCAAGGGAAATTAACAATGAGCAATAAATGTGTTGGCCTTGCCGGTTATGCTCAAGACCCGGGAATGAATTTTTTAAAAGTTTGTATTGACAAAATTACAGTAGGGGAAGACAGGAAACTCAAATGTCTTATTATCAGGTCAATGTCAATTTGTCAAGATATTAATTAATATTTAACCTATGAATATACAGGATGGTGAAATAAATCAGCTTTGTGTAACTGCGAGGAGCTGGTTCATGGGCATCAGATTTTGGCGCCTGTACGGGATTATACGCACCTCAGTGTTGATGTCTGAATGACATGTTTGGAGCATATTTCAATATTTATAAGGCACCTGCCTGCCTGAAGAGGGATCTCTATTTTCACCCAGAAACCCGGGAACAAAGAAGAATGGGTGAGGAATGCAGGGTGGGCACAGTGGGTTATCCCAATCCACCATTTCAACCATCTGCCATAATAATGAGAGGGCCATTCCCATAGAGCAGGCAAAGTTAAAAAAACATCCACTTGGCCCTGCCTTCAATCCCCAATCCATTTCCAAGGTAGATGGGAATTCAGTTTGGGGAGGGAGAAGCAAGGGGTGAAAGGTCAGGAAGAAGATTGGAGGCAGGTAAAAACAAAGGGAAGAGGCTTGAAACAAAGCAAGTGAATGCATTTAACTTTTGATTAGGTTTTGACCATGCTGCCTATTTCTGTAACAAATGTCACTCCACCTTGGGCAGATCCAAGTGCTCTGCCTATGGATTTAAGAGTTATGGAATTCATTACTTTTTTTGTTGCTAATGGACATCGGAAAAAGAGTACAGTGATACTGGCCTAGGCAGCACATCCCTGAACTATGAGAAATGATAAATGTAGCGTTCCCGTGGGCTGGCAGCTTCATTGATTTTTGTCGAGATGCAGACAAACCAGTTGACCACACAGCAGAAATGTTATGCCACTGCAGTCTTTCCCAGAAAGGTGAATTACATCCACAAAAGCATGGCTAAACAATTGTGTACCTCGGCCATAAGAGTTGTGCTCTTTAACAAGTGAGCTGCACATGATGGGCTGAGTTTTGCTGCAGAAATAGTGGTGAGAATAATCATTACTTACATATAGTGGATAGTAACTCCTCGTCACTGCACATACATAGATGGAATCTGGTAGGTGTTCGAGGAGACAAGGTGCTACACGGTAGGTTGTTGCATAAAGTTAAATCTCACGGGATCCAGGGTGAGGTATCTAAATGTATACAAAATTGGCTTCTTGACAGAAGCCATAGGGTGGTTGGAGAGAGTTGTTTTTCAAACTGGAGGCCTGTGACCAGCGGTGTGCGTCAGGGATCAGTGCAGGGCCCACTGTTATTTGTCATTTATATTAATGATTTGGATGAGAATATAGGGGGCATGGTTAGTAAGTTTGCAGATGACAGTTTGCATAGTGGACAGTGAAGAAAGTTATCTCCAATTACAACGGGATCTTGATCAATTGGGCCAGTGGGCTAATGAATGGCAGATGAAGTTTAGTTTAGACAAATGCGAGGTGATGCATTTTGGTAGATTGAACCAGGGCAGGACTTACTCAGTTAATGGTAGGGCATTGGGGGGAAAGTTACAGAACAAAGAGATCCAGGGGTACATGTTCATAGCTCCTTGAAAGTGGAGTGACAGGTGGACAGAGTGGTGAAGAAGACATTCGGCATGCTTGGTTTCATCGGTCAGAACATTGAATTCAGGACTTGGGACGTCTTGTTGAAGTTGTACAAGACATTGGTATGGCCACACTTGGAATACTGTGTACAATTCTGGTCACCCTATTATAGAAAGGATATTATTAAACTAGAAAGAGTGCAGAAAAGATTTACTAGGATGCTACCGGGACTTGATGGATTGAGTTATAAGGCGAGGCTGAATAGACTGGGACTTTTTTTCTCTGGAGCGTAGGAAGCTGAGGGGTGACCTTATAGAGGCCTATAAAATAATGAGGGGCATAGACGAGGTAGATAGTCAATATCTTTTCCCAAAGGTAGGGGAGTCTAAAACCAGAGGGCATAGGTTTAAGGTGAGAGATACAAAAGTGTCCAGAGGGGCATTTTTTTCACACAGAGGGTGGTGAGTGTCTGGAACAAGCTGCCAGAGGTAGTAGTAGAGGCGGGTACAATTTTGTCTTTTAAAAAGCATTTAGACAGTTACATGGGTACAATGGGTATAGAGGGATATGGGCCAAATGCGGGCAATTGGGACTAGCTTAGGGTTTTTTTTTTAAAAAAGGGCAGAATGGACAAGTTGGGCCGAAGGGCCTGTTTCCAAGCTGTAAACCTCTATGACTCTATGAGGTCTCCCTTCATTTTGTCAGTTCCAATAGGGAAGCTACCACAATTTCTGCCCTCTATTGTTGCCTGGCTTGCAGACTACAAATGGCACAGGGACATGGTGGCCACTGAGGTAAAATCACTGATGTATTGAACTTCATACCACCGACTCATCTAAAGTCACCACTGGTGATAATTGTCAAAGTAGCCACACTGATAGTAGCCATGTTCACCTCCAGCCCTTCAAAAGTAACAAGCTTTACGACTATTCTTCTAGCTTCAAAAAATGCTGCATTTCACGATAGCACACTTCCAGTTGTTAGTTTCTAATGAGCTGTCTTTCCCTTTGAGCTCTACTTTTATGGATTTTGCAGATGGTGACCTAATTGATTTTGATCTTGGAGATTTCATTCCGGTAACTTTCCTTTTGTGGTTATGATGGAATTTTTGGCTTCTTCAATTCACTATCAGTGGAACTGGGATTCTTGGGTATTTACTTTAATTACTTGACAGCATTAACTGTTTTTAATATATTCATTTTATTTCAATATACTATATTGTATCTTTACTTATTAATTGAGTGGATGGCGGTATTGATCGCAGGCCATAATGGTGGCAACATCGGCCGTTTACGTGAACAAATGGGCAGTCTACCTTAGCAGCCTGTAGTGTTAACATTCTTTCAATAAAGCTCTTCAATTGTTTGAACCTTCGAGGCCTGCAGCCTATCGTTTAAATTTACCACAATATCCACCCTATCTATAGCTCTCATAAGCTTGTATACCTCCATCATGTCACCTCTCGATCTTCGCTGATCCAAGGAAAACAGACCTGGTCTGTCTAATCTCTCCTTGTATCTCAGATCCTCCAGCCCAGGCAGCATCCTGATAAATCTCCTCTCCACCATCTCCAATGCAATCACATCCTTCCTATAATGTGGTGACCAGAACTGCACACAGTACTCCAGTTGTAGCCTAACCAACATTTTACACAGTTCCAGCATGATCTCCCTACTCTTGTATTCTATGCCTTGGCTAATAAAGGCAAATATCCCTCAAGCCTTCTTAACCACTTGATCTACCTGCTTTGCCATTTTCAGTGATTTGTGGATATGCACTCCTCTGACCTTCAATACTTCCCAAGGTCCTACCATTCATAGTGTAATCCTTTGCCTTGTTAACCTTTCCCAAGTGCAATTCCTCCCTCTTTTCCTGGTTGAATGCCATTTGCTACTCTGCCCATCTAACCAATCCATTGATATCCTCTTGCAGTCTATGGCTAAACCCCTCACTTTTTATCATCCTACCAATTTTCATGTCATCTGTAAACTTCTTGATCATACCACCCATATCCCCCCTGTTCTAGCAGCTTGTTCTGCTCCTTTTGACCCTTGTTGATTGCAAGTCATGCTGTATTCCACGGGGAATGGCCTAATAATTTACTCATGTCTGGGAGAAACTGATTAATGCAGAAGCCTTGAAGTCAGCAAAATGTTTTTTTTTAACACCAATCAAAAAACAAAATGGCAGAGTATTATTTCAATGGTGATAGACTGGGAAATGTTTATGTACAAAGGGACCTTGGTGTCTTTGTACACCCATCACTGAAAACAAGCATGCATGTTTAGCAAGCAGTTAGGAAGACAAATGGTATGTTGGCCTTCATTGCAAGAAGAATTGAGTACAGGAGCAAGGATGTCATACTGCAACTGTACAGAGCCTTGGTGAGACCACACCTGGAGTATTGTGCATTTCCGATCTCCTTAGCTGAGGAAGGCCTTTGACGGAGTACAACAAAGTTTCACCAACTTGATTCCTGGTATTGGCAGGATTGTCATATGGAAAGATTGGGACAATTACACCTGTATTCAGTGAAGTTTAGAAAAATTAAGGAGAAGCTCGTTGAAACATATAAAATTCTGACGGGGCTTAAAAACTAGATGCAGGGATAATGTTCCCCCTGGCTGTGTGAGGGTCTAGAGGGTCACAGTCTCAGTGTATGAGGTAGGCTATATATGACTGAGATGAGCAAAACTTCTTCACTCAAATGGGGGTGACCCTGTGAAATTCTCTACAAAGAAGGTAGTGGAAGCCAAGTCATTGAATATATTTACAAAGGAAATAGATTGATTTCTAGACACTGAAGGCATCAAGCGGTATGGAATAAAGTAGTAGTTATGGTGTTGAGATAGAGGATCAACCATGATTATATTGAATGGCGGAGCAGGCTTGAGGGGCCAAATGGGCTACTCCTGCTCATATTTTCTATGTTTCTGTGTAAAACACTCACTGTCAATGTTTGCAAATTTAATCAAATTTAGAAGACATCAAATGAAGAAACAACCAGAAGAAATCAGTCAGCAAATAGCTGTAAGTAGTCATTGTTCCCTTTAAATAGCATGTGCTGAAGGAGTCTTCCTCCTGCTGAACTTTGTGTTCTGCTGTGTGAGGTTAAGAGAGAGCATTAGTTGGAGTGTTGAACTCCGAATGACATTGACAATGACTGATTGAAATCATGTTCTGCCTGATTTGCTTACTTGCAGCAGATGTTCACAGGGTCATGTGCTAACGGCCTCACCATATGTTACCCAGCACGGTTCACCCCACAAGATTGTATGCACATTGTGGATATAATTTTGGAGCTTCAATACCGTTCATGGTTCCCAAAAAATGGGTGCTAACAAGCTCAATTTCTCAACCATGACTCTTGTAGGTTTGCAATTCCACTGTTAACTATTTTACGTGCTTGAGATTAGACAGTGAGTGGAAAGTTATTTAACCATTGTGGTCATCACAGCTGAGCATAAGTCCTTACCCGATATCCACACACATACAAGTGACTAAGCAGCAATCAGGATTGATGGATCCCATCCTTACTGCATTAGTGCTAAAATCAAATATAAATATTATAATATGATATAATTCTAATTGTGCTACATATTGCTGAAAATAAAGGTTGAGGGAGCTAGGGCTGTTCTCTCTGGAGCGGAGGAGGCTGAGGGGAGACTTAATAGAGGTTTATAAAATGATGAAGGGGATAGATAGAGTGAATGTTCAAAGACTATTTCCTCGGGTGGATGGAGCTATTACAAGGGGGCATAACTATAGGGTTCGTGGTGGGAGATATAGGAAGGATATCAGAGGTAGGTTCTTTACGCAGAGAGTGGTTGGGGTGTGGAATGGACTGCCTGCAGTGATAGTGGAGTCAGACACTTTAGGAACATTTAAGCGGTTATTGGATAGGCACATGGAGCACACCAGGATGATAGGGAGTGGGATAGCTTGATCTTGGTTTCAGATAAAGCTCGGCACAACATCGTGGGCCGAAGGGCCTGTTCTGTCCTGTACTGTTCTATGTTCTATAACTTTAATTTCAAATCGATGTTAGTTTAATTGTAAATACCTTACATTTAAGGTGGCACAGTGATTAGCACTGCTGCTCCCAGTACCAGGGACCCATGTTCGACTCTGGTCTTGGGTCACTGTCTGTGGGGAGTTTGTGCATTCTCCCTGTGTCTGTGTGGGTTTCCTCCGGGTGCTCCAATTTTCTCCCACAATACAAAGATGTGCAGGTTAGATGGATTGACCAAGCTAACTTGCCCTCTGGTGTCCAAAGATGTGCAGATCCAGTGGGTTAACCATAGTAAATGCACAGGGTTATGGGGATAGGGTGGGGAGAGGGGGAGGGGTGGTCCTGGGTGTGATGCTCTTTCACAGAGTCGGTGCAAACTCAAATGAGCCGAACGGCCTTCTTCCGCACTGTAGGGAATCTATGGATTTCTCAAATTGTAATTATACGCATTCTATTAGGAATCAATTACCAGACGTAAACTTTAATCGGGTTAAGTAATTTATAGTTTGTGGTTTATACTGGAGTAAACGGCATTAATGTTTTATTTTAAGATCTGGGACTCCACCCAGTGATGTTACTATAAATTATTTAAACAGTACCTTTCTGTGTTTTAGTTGACTAATAGATTCTTACAGCATTGTTGTTACACCAATGCTTGCATTAAAAAGCACTTAAATGTGAGAATATTCATATTGTACATAGCATTTCAACAGGCTTATCTGCTAATGGCCAGTGTGTGCTGTAAGACAGCGCAGTATTGGGTCCATTAAGTATTTGCTTTTGTTGCCTGTCAAGGTTTTCTACTATTAGAGTGCTGCACTATATCTGAAATTTGCAGACTTAGGTGTTTAAACCTAAAAAACACATCGATTGTACATGCTGAAGTTGTTTTATTGGCGGATATTAATACTACTTAAGGCAGACAGTATTAAGATTACTGCTGATCACACTGTTGTCCATTTATCTGTAGTCAAGCTATGTATTGATTGTACATGCAAACCAATTTCTTATTGAGAATTAATCAAAATTTATAAGGAAATAAATTACGAATAGCGCTGATGAATGGTGTTGAAAAGGAGAGTGTGTGTCCATTGTGGAAGCAAGATTGCCACCTTTTGTCAGTTCGAAAAGCAGGCAAAAGGCACTAGGGTCATAATTTGAATCATGAGGTTTACATTGCTGATGATGGAAATTCATTTAAAACGTTATTGTCTTGCTATTGAATGTCTCCACATCATAAGACGGAGGAGCAAATGAATATAAAATTATTTCAAAGAAAATCAGTATTTTTGTTATGCGGCTTAAATCAGAGTAGTTTCTGGATGTGGAGTAAAAAAAAAACTAGTGGTAACCCTATTGGGAAGTGCCACTTTTATTTGTTTGCTAGCTCTTTGCCATGGTTTTAGAGATTGAAGGAAATGTGAAGTTTCTCCTGTCCCAATAACACCTATCTCTCCTATCTCTCCTCGTAACTGAAGTTTCTCATCCCTGGAACCATTCTTGTAAACTTCTTCTGCATTCTCCAATATGTTCACATCCTTCCTATAGTGTGGCACCCAAAACTGTACACAGTCTTCTGCTGAGGTTTAAATAGTGCCATGTATATGTTCAGCATAACCTCCTTCCTCATGTACTCTATGCCCCAGAATACTGTATGCTTTATTAACTGCTCTCTTTATAAATAGTGCGAATGGAGAGAGGGATAATCATAGGTTAAAGAGGTGTCAATTTACACCTCTTTAACCTGTGATTATCCCTCTCTCTACTCGCACTGTCTCTACATGCAAAGACTTGATTACATAAAAAGACTCGCATTCCAACCATTCTTCACACTCCAATCTGTAGTTATCTTGCAATTGTGTCTTTGCCTATTTATGCCCATGTTTGTGAACCTACCTCTCCACTCACCTGATGAAAGAGTAGTGCTCCGCAAACTCGTGATTCCAAATAAACCTGTTGGACTTTAACCTGGTGTTGTGAAACTTCTTACAAAGCTCAAGTACACAACATCAACAGCATTATCATCATCAACCCTTTCTATTACCTCCTCAAAAAACTCCAGCAAGTTAGTGAAACACGATTTCCCCTTTAGAAATCCAAGCTGGCTCTTCCTAATCAATTCACATTTTTCATGTAACTACTAATTCTATCCCAGATAATTATTCCCAGAAGCTTGCCCACCATTTATGTTAAACTCACTGGTCTGTAATTCCTGGGGCTAGCCTTACAAACCTTTTTGAACAAGGGATCAAAGTTTGCAATTCTCCAGTCCTCCGACGCCTTCACTGAGCGTAGGGAAAACTAGAAGATTATGACCAATCACTCTGCAATTTCTATTCTCACCTCCTTCAGTATCCTTGGATGTGTCTCATCTGGTCCCAGTGCCTTGTCAACTTCCAGTACTGTCTATTCAATACTTCCTCCTTATCAATTTTAAACCCTTCAAGGGACAACGTTTCATCATTTGTCACCATGGCCCGGGTTGCATCAACCTCCCTGGTAAAGACGAATGCAAATTATTAATTTACTACATCAGCCATGCCCCCTGGCTCCTTGGGCCCTATTTTACCATTTTGATTCCAAGTGCTGGGCGGACTTGAAACTGAGAGTGTTTCAGATCCGACTTTTAGACCCGTTCTCAGGCACCCCCTTTCCATTCTGCCTGAAAAAATATCAGCAATTCTGAATCATGCTGCATAAGCCTGTGAGCAGGGCTCAATGTGTCTGAAACCCTGCAGCTCCGATTGGCGCCTCCAACTGCGCATGCACAGAAAAAAATGATAAAATGCGACTCCCCTGCCACATTGCTCCTGGGCAGGATAATACCTCCCCCTGGCCCCCACAGACATTGCCCCATCCCCCAACATTACTGACCCCCTTATCGCCTTGTCCCCTCTGCCAGAGGGATGGTGGGCCCCTCCCCTTCCCCCTTCCTCCTCACTGATCTCAGCCAGAGTGGCAGCGGACCCCCCTTTCCCCCCCCACTGATCTCAGGCAGAGTGTCAGTGGACCCCCCTTCCCCGCCACTGATCTCAGGCAGAGTGGCAGCGGACTCCCCTCCCCATCGATCTCAAGCAGAGAGCCGTCGGATGCTCGGCACTTACCTCCTCACTAACTGGAGCGCCCGAATCGGACTTATGTGGAGCATGTCTGTTTCGTGCCGATTCTGGATGGGCGAATGCAGTGATAAAGGGAGAAGTGCTGGTAAGGTTCGGCGTGCAGCCCATTAAGTCAATTTAAATGCAAGTAAATGCATTTAAATGGCCGTCGTGCCCGTTTCGGTTGCAGTCCCTATTGCAGCCATTTCCGGGCCTTGGTAAAGGGGGAACCGGCGCAGACACAGGTGCGGATCGCGTTACTCGCCTCATGCCCATCTTTACCAAGTTTTCGTGCCCGAAAATGGGCGCAACTTGATGGTAAAATCAAGTGTAAATTCCATTTTTGGTCCCTAATCATCCCCACTCAACTTTTTATTATTTATAAAACAACCCTGTGAATTTTACTTCTGAATGGTTTGGCTCCGATTTTAAGATTATGTCAGACTGGGACATACCACTGGAAAAACTTTAAATTTGGAAAATCTCTTAACTCTAATCCTAAAACCACAACCAAGTCACCGCTTAAACTATTATCAGCCATGGAATACCAGTGCATTGTATGTCATCTCTCTGGAAGTCCTCGTAGCATTCTGTTAAATCTGCACTGTGTTTTTTCCAAGGCCTAAATATTATTTCCACAGGTGGTTTCCTGAAATGCAGACGGTACTTCAGATGTGTCTTATCAGGCTTTTGTATAGTTGTAGCAAAACATCGTCCCCTTTAACATTCTAGTAGTAGTTATAAATGCTAACATTCTATTAGTGTTTTGAGTATATTTTGCATCTATTACATCTTAATGATTTGCAGACATGAACCCCTAAACCTTATTGGACATTTTTTGCTATTCACCATGAAGCTACCAGTTGGGCACAAAGTAATTACTGGGATAGGGAAAATAACATTCCAGACAATCAGCAAATTCAGGGAAAGAGGGTAGAATATAAGGCAAAGGCTACCTTCACTTCCCTTGTAGAATCCAGGGGAGCACTACTGTTCTTGCTAGCCTCGCTATGGAAAACTTTAAATGCAAGTTTACTGCTCATTTATTGCTCTTCAAGCCAAGTTCTGGGAATTGTTGGGATTTCTTTTTGTCGGTGCCCTGCTAACTTCTTTGTTAATATAACGTTGAGGACCGACTGACATTACAGGACCCTTCTTCAATAAATGTATGAGAAGCCTGCCTTAAGCAGCACGAACTCCAGAAAAATTCAGCATTTTAAAATTAGAACAGAATCCTTATTTGACCCATTCCAGTTAATTACACACAGTGGAGCTAAAATTCCCAAAGCGAAGCCAGACAGTCGTTGCAAAATATATATCAGACCAAAATAGAAGCAAACTCTGTATTCTAATGTGTTCCAATGATTTGAAGGGAATAAAACAAGGAGAATTTTGAAAAATCGGTTGCTAGTATTTGAGAAATACAGCAGAAATATAAAATAGTGCAACACAATAACTACCAGAAATGTCCTAACTGTGCTCTTATGTTATATTACTGCAGGGAACTGCAAAGCTTGAAGTAGAAGTTTATTGGTTTCACTTTATTATGTCTTAAATAATGTATGTGTGCAGAATTTGAGTACTAGGGAAATTTTAATATTTTATTATAGAGATGTTCAGTACAGTTATATATAATAGATGCTCGATTCTGCTGCATAAACTTTGTGGCACTGATGGCACTTCAAAGTTAGCCCCAAGGAACTTCAGTATTATTCTTTTATAAAGTATGTCTCGTCTTTGGATTTGTTTTTCTCCGCTTTGCTTGTTGCTGGTTGTCAAGTTCACGTTGAGAAAATAGACGATGTCGTTAGTTTTATTGTATTGGTCGTGGTTAATAATACCATAGGTTCTTTAAGTCAATCTAAGTATTAAGGGTTCAGCAAAGCACATCTTAGTCATATTTACTAAAACATTTAATTCACCGTCACACCCCAGCCTACAGCAGCACACGATTGTAAACTAAAGTGGGTGGTGAGTCCGCTGCCTTCCATACGTGCCCAACCTGTCCCTCATGTTATGGCGAGTAGGTAAGGCTTCATGCAGCCTGTCTGCCCTCACACCTATTGAGGCTCTCAAATTAACAGTTATTTGCCACTTAAGGGCCTCATTCCCCTCTGTGGCATTTTTTTTTGGTCTGTAGGAGAAGGGGGATTTAGGCAATGGATGGGAGTGTGAAATAAAAGGAACTGGAGTTCCACTGGGTTTCCACCTGCCCTGACCTCATAGCAATTTTACGCTGGGGTGGGCAAGGCATCAGACCGGCCACCTGCACTTAACCCAGTTGAAGCCCTTAACTGGTCAATATTGGCCCTTCATGGGTCATTTACCCGGCCTGAATTTTTCGGTGGATTTTCTGTGCATGAGGGAAGCCCAAAAATGATAGGGCTTAGGCATTGGGCAGGAAGGGGGCGGGGGAGGGTAACTAACTTCAGAAATCTGGCTTCCCCACAGTGATAATACGCTGAGGGTAGCTTTAATTAGTGCAGAGTGAGACTTCCACCGCTCAGAAACAAGAAGACCTGTTCTGTCCTAGAAAGCTATCAGCCAATCTGATTGTCCAACAGCTCTGTAGCCCAGCAGCACCAGAAGGTGGTAGTGGCTACTGCTGGAACTGCAACCAGTCCCCATGAAAAAGTGAAGATATGTCCTGGGTTTATCATCTTCAGGCAGTTCCCCCTTTGGGCACAAGAAACCCCAACCCCACCGCCCCCCCAACCCACCCCCCACCCAAAGGAGGTACCTCTTGTTCCAGCCAAACAGCAGCAGCCCATGCTCTCAAAGCTGCTGGGCTGTTTCATTTTACATTCCCCTTCCCCTGAAGACCAAAAAAAGTGCAGGGGATAATTTCAAAGTTTGCAGATGACATAAAATGTGGAACTATTGTAAACTGTTAAGAGGACTTTATAGAACATCAGAATGATATAGACAAGTTGGTGGGGTGGGCAGATAGGTGATAGATGAAATTCAATGTAGAGAAGTGAGAGGTGATGTAAGCTGTGAACAGGACAGTGTAGAAATTCAAAAGGACATAGACAAGTTGGTGGAGTGAGCAAAAAGGTGGCAGATGAAGTTCAATGCGGAAGTGTACATTTTAGTCAGAAGAACATGGAGAAGCAATATGAAATTAGGGGTAAAATTTTTAAGGGGCGCATATGTGCATTGATCATTGAAGGTGGCAGGGCAGGTGGAGATAGTAGTTAGTAAAGCATATAGTATTTTGGCCTTTATTAATGGGGGCATAGAGTACAAGAGCAAGGAGGTTATGCTGAACTCTTACAAGACATTAGTTAGACCTCAGCTGGAGTACAGTTCTAGGCACCACATGAGAGGAAGGATGTGAACGCATTAAAGAGAGTGTGGAAGAGGTTTACAAGAATGGTTCCAGGGATGAGAAACTTCAGTTATGAGGATAGATAGAAGAAGTTGGGACTGTTCTCCTTGGAGAGAAGAAAGCTAAGAGGAGATTTAATGGAGATGTTCAAAATTATGAGGGGGCTGGACAGAGTAAATAGGGAGAAACTGTTTCCTCTCATAAAATTATCAAGGATGGGAGGGCACAGATTCACATTGACTTGCAAAAGAAGCAAATATGATGTGAGAAAGAAACTTTCAGACAGCAAGTAACTCGGGTCTGGAATGCACTGTCTGGAAGTGTGGAGAAGACAGGTTCAATTGATGCATTCAAGAATGCATTAGATGATTATTTGAATTGAAACGATGTGCAGGGGATGAGGAAAAGGCAGGAGAACAGCGCTAAGCTGTTTGGAGAACGGTGCAGACATGATGGGCCAATGGCCTCCTTCTGTGCCATAACAATTCTGTGATTCTGTGATTTCTGGCTGAGTAGTTTTCACTTAAAATTATGAGTAAAAAGCCATCCATTCCAACAGCGAGGATGTGTGATGGGAAATCTGTGGCATATTGTTTCCTACTTCCTGACAGAAAAACATCACTTATCTTATCTGTGCTACTAATGAGATAATGTGACAAAAGTGGATAATAAGATAATCACAACCTTATATGTTTTTCACAGCTGCTCAGCACCTGGCTCCATACTATTAGAAAATGACAGACTTAAAATTCTGTGTGGGTGCCACTATTTTCAATAAAGACTGTTGTTTGTCATTTGCTGTGTTTTTCCTTAACCTCTTTCAGGACCTGAAATATGTTGCTTTCCAGAAAATTGCAATGGTAATGGCTGTCGCACAATGGGATCTCTTTTTTCACTCTGGAGGAATGGTTAATGATGTGGAAAGATTTTCAAACTCAGCCACATCAGCTGCACTGTCAGCAAATCCCCTGCTTCAGTGAAATGAGGAACTATAAACTTTGCTCCTCCACAATCCAGTATGAGAGCTGATAATTGCTACCTGGCTCAACAATAGGCAAAATTATTTAAATCACAAATGACTCCCTCATACATTCCGGTTTATTTTGCATTCCCAGCATTAGGAGCAGTGACCTGTTGGATATTTGCTGGACATCGTACAATACTGACAAAGGGCGTGAATGACAGGGGAATGTCAAGCTCTATACGCACCAGGTTTTCAACCATCCAAACTCACAGGGCACTCTATTGTTAAATATGTTGGCTAGTAGGGAACAAGAGGGTTAGGAAACTGTACTTAAACCTAGAGGATGAGAGCACTTAAAAGATAAATGGCTACACATGGAAGAGGAAAACTGTTGCATTTTCTCTAAGTATATTTCAGCATTTTCAAAGACCAGTCCGGGACAAAAAAATATCGATCACCAGCGGCTGACAAATAAGTGTGGAGGCAGGAAAAAACATTTGTAAGCAAATAATGGAACAGTGAAGCATACAAATCACCATTGTAATAGTTACTCTCTTTCAATAGATATGATGGATGTAATATATACTCAGGTAACATTATTCACCAATAGCAGCTAATAAGTAGTTTCCCCAAGCATGTATGCCAACCTGTCTCAGCATGCCAAGCTGACAGCACCTTACTCCTCTTTCATCACCTTCTAGGCATGTACCATTCTCCCAAAGGGTACACATTGAAACGTAAACATACAGTTCCCAAGCTTGCATCATATTGGAAAATCACACACAGAAACATTGCAGGGATCTCATGGGTTACAACCTCAGGATTATTACCCAAGTCGCCTGTTAATTTGGCATTGGGATAGATGGAAAGGAAGGTGAGTGTATGACTGAAAGACTACCAAGGGAAGGAGGGCTTTCAATGCATTGGACACTGCAAGATGACGCTGTACTACTGGAATGGGCTAGGATAGGCTATACCTGAGCCAGAATGGCATCAATGTCTTAGCAGAAAGGGTAAACAGGGCTGTGGATAGGAATTCAAAATTGTGAGGCAAGTAAGGCCTTAAAACAAAACAAGCAAAGCACTGGGATTCATTTCAAGAAGGATAGTACTGAAAAGCAGAGATGTTAAGCTTAGCACTCTATTAAAAATCACTTTCCGTAGAACGGACAGGTCTCAACCTTTTCTGGTTCATTGGTGTGGTGAACCATCGTTGGTTCCCACTAGATAGTACTGAGCCAGGGTCTGGCCAGTACTACAAGTATGTATATATGTTGCTGTGGGTTAGGGATGGGTTGTTCTACTTGTTGCTGTTGGGGTTAGGGTGGGGTTGTTACACCTTTGTATTGTAGTGTTGTGGTACATCCCAGTCGGGCTCCGCCTCCTGGGAGAGGTATAAAGGTCCCTGCTCTGGCTGGGACCCCTCAGTCCGGGATCGTGTATATAATTAGTAGCTACCTTGTTACAGCAAATAAAAGCCTTTATTTCCTGAGCATCAAGCCTCGTGTATGATAACGCGCATCAATTTTATTTGCTGTAAATAAACTCTCGTCGAAGAAAAAAAAAGAGAGTATGGAGCAGATACTGAAGCCTGAACGCCTTACACTAGATCCACGTGCGGTGGGCGCCTCTAACACCTTCGACCACTGGCTGAAGTGTTTCGAGGACTACCTGGCAGCCTCCGCAGCGGTCACCACAGATGATGACAGACTCCGGGTCCTCCATACGAGGGTAAGCGACACTGTCTACCTCGCGATCCGTGCGGCCACCGATTACACAAAGGCCCTTGAGCTTCTGAAGAAGCGTTATATTAAACCGCCCAACGAAATACACGCTCGTTACCTCTTAGCCACTCGACGACGGCAGTCTGGCGAAACGATGGAGGAATACGCGAACGAGCTCCTACAGCTAGCCAGGGGCTGTAACTGCAAAGCTGTGTCGGCTGAGCAGAGTATGAACGACCTCGCCCGAGATGCGTTTGTGGCGGGTGTCGGATCGTCGTACATTCGACTCAAACTACTGGAGAAAGGTAACCTTGACCTTACCCAGGCAATAGAACTAGCGGAGATGCTGGAGACGGCCTCCAAAAGCCTAGTATTGCATCCTGAAGACCACGTGGAGACAACGTGGCAGGAGCAGTCGCCAATCCCTCCTCGTCCCTCGGGTTCGAGGTGCTGCGTAATGGCGTGCTCACACTCGGGCCAGATGGCGGCAGCAGCTCCGGGCGGCCCGCGGTGTTACTTCTGTGGGGGAGCAAAGCATACTCGGCAACGGTGTCCCGCTAAAGCTGTGTTGTGCTCCGTCTGCGGTAAGAAGGGGCACTATTCGAAAGTGTGCCGATCTAAATCTGCTTCTAGGAACAGCAGTGCGGCCTGCGATTCCTCAGAGCCCGGTTCTTCGTCGTCGAAATCGTCGAGGGTTTCGTCCACGTGCGAGGCCAGGACGATGCCATTACGGTTGACGGAGTCGGAGATGTGTGACCACCAGGGGTCGCTGAGTTTGGCGCCATCACCCACGTGCGACCTATGGGAGCGGCCATGTTGGTCGGCACCAACCGCGAACGACCAGCAGGGGTCATCCTCGTCAATTTCAGCTGCCTGCAGTGGCGCTCATGAACCAACGGTGGCATCGATCATCCTGGACCAGGCCAAGCCTCATAGACTTGACAAATCTATGATGGACATTCAGCTTGCCTGAGTCCAGAGGATGGTCGCCACTTCAGGGCGTGTCGGAACTCCATGGATTACCGTCACCTCAGGGTCAACCGGCCCGTGAGTCTGTGGAGGAACAGTTGGACATCGCCTTGGGGAGAACGCCACCGCAAGTGCCTACTCCGGTGTCATCGCCGGTATTGAGGAGGTCACAACAACGGTGCGGTCCCCCTGACCGTCTGAACTTATAGACTGATGACAAATTATTCTGTTTTTGTACCCCGCCGGCCTTTGTTTTCAAAGGAGGGGTGAATGTGGTGAACCATCGTTGGTTCCCACTAGATAGTACTGAGCCAGGGTCTGGCCAGTACTACAAGTATGTATATATGTTGCTGTGGGTTAGGGATGGGTTGTTCTACTTGTTGCTGTTGGGGTTAGGGTGGGGTTGTTACACCTTTGTATTGTAGTATTGTGGTACATCCCAGTCAGGCTCCGCCTCCTGGGAGAGGTATAAAGGTCCCTGCTCTGGCTGGGACCCCTCAGTCTGGGATCGTGTATATAATTAGTAGCTGCCTTGTTACAGCAAATAAAAGCCTTTATTTCCTGAGCATCAAGCCTCGTGTATGATAACGCGCATCAATTTTATTTGCTGTAAATAAACTCTCGTCGAAGAAAAAAAAAGAGAGTATGGAGCAGATACTGAAGCCTGAACGCCTTACACTAGATCCACGTGCGGTGGGCGCCTCTAACACCTTCGACCACTGGCTGAAGTGTTTCGAGGACTACCTGGCAGCCTCCGCAGCGGTCACCACAGATGATGACAGACTCCGGGTCCTCCATACGAGGGTAAGCGACACTGTCTACCTCGCGATCCGTGCGGCCACCGATTACACAAAGGCCCTTGAGCTTCTGTAGTATTGTGGTACATCCCAGTCGGGCTCCGCCTCCTGGGAGAGGTATAAAGGTCCCTGCTCTGGCTGGGACCCCTCAGTCTGGGATCATGTATATAATTAGTAGCTGCCTTGTTACAGCAAATAAAAGCCTTTATTTCCTGAGCATCAAGCCTCGTGTATGATAACGCGCATCAATTGGGTATCTAGTTGGTAAGTACTGCAAGTTCATGTCCTCTGTTTGTATGGCTGTTAAGTATGTCAATGAGGTTCCAGTTCAGCAAAATCTCCAGAGGAGCAGGGCAACTCAGACCACAACTTCTGATTTCCGTGTTTGACCATTCCTGTGCAATTGCGGAAGTTGCACCTCATCTCCGTTTAGCTTCCTTATCCTTCCTTCCCGAATAAAAATCTGTTCATTTCGGTCTTGAGATCTCTAATTGTTCTAACTTCCGCAGGCAACTGCAGGAGACAATTGAGAGAGAAAATGCTGGAAAATCTCAGCAGGTCTGGCAACATCTGTAAGGAGAGAAAAGAACTGACGTTTCGAATCCAGATGACCCTTTGTCAAAGCTTTGTCAAAACATCAGCTCTTTTCTCTCCTTACAGATGCTGCCAGACCTGCAGAGATTTTCCAGCATTTTCTCTTTTGGTTTCAGATTCCAGCATTCGCAGTAATTTGCTTTTATGCAGGAGACAATTCTAGCTTTCCGTTATCTTTTATGTGGTAAAAGTACTCCTTGGCTTCATTTTTTTATGGCTTAGGCCTAACTGTAAAACAATGGTCGCCACGGAACCTGCTGGCCAATGGCGACCCACCTCCAGCACCAGAAAACCCACTGTGGTGGTGGGGGGGAGGGGTGCAGAAAATCCCACCCAATGTCTTCTTGGTGTCCCCCCATCAGAGGAAATAGTTTCTCTCTGCCTAATGTATCACATCGTCCCTCAGTCCTGTGCTCAAGGGAATAGAATTCAAGTTTATGCAACATGTGCTCATAATTTGGTCATCTCAGCCCTGGTTATCATTCTGCTGAATCTGCATTGCAACCAGCCCAAAACCAATTCATCCTCCTAGCAGTGCAGACTGTTGCCTGGTACAGCGGTCAATCACTTTGGCAAACTGAAAGAAACCAAGGATGGAATAATGAGAAAGGAGATAATCTTGACTATTGCTGGCAAAGGTTATTCCTATGATAACTTGAAGCTGAGGTTTTCTTAGAACAGGTGGCAAAGTTCTGCAGCTAACTCCAACCAGCTTTGTCTGGTCATCAATAGATACCTGTACCAACCTGGACACATGGTTAGTTCATAATGTCAGGTACAGACAACCCAACTCTGGAGCCTACTCATCATTCTGGAATGCCATCTTGCATCACTTCAATCATAATTGACCCCAAATTTCCTTGGATATTCCATCATTGCAACTTCACCCAACAACTAATGGAAACTCTTATAATGCCTAAGTTAGACTGTTGTATTTGGAATACTTCAGAACTTGACACTTTAATTTGACCTGCTTTTTAAATTAAACTTAAATTGTATTTAAATGCCATGTCATTCCCTGAACACCTATGAAAGTTTTATGTTATAAAAGCTTCTATTCATTTTCTTTCTATATGAGCTGTTCTAGTGAAGTGTGGAAAGTTGACAATTGCAATCAATGTTTGGAGTATTATCAGAAAACATTTTGGGCATCACATTAATCATGGTTCAAAGGTTGGCTGAAATATTGTATTCTCTTAAAGTGACTTGAATTTGAATATGCATTTATGAGTGATATTTCTATTCCTGTAAACCACTGGTTTTGGTAACTGAAAATCTACTCGCTGTAGGCAGGTAACAGTCAGTTGCAGTAACCCTGCTGTCAATGTGAAAGGCCCTTGTATAATTTATAGTACATAGGACGAAAGAAGGTTTGCATATTTGGAAGAAATTTCAGTGTAGTGTATTGAAAATTGTATTGTGAATTTCATTCACTTAAGACTGCCACACATGTACCAGCAGAGGGATTCCAGAGTGTAATAAAGGAATCAATTTTTTAATAGCCTGCGCAGTTCTGATTCTAAATGCATTTTGCTGAATCTTACAGTTTCTTCCCAACCACATCATGTTAGTGGCAAAGGTGGTGAGAAATAGGAAACAAGACTTTCAGGTGTGAAACCTTTGGAAGGCCTTTGTCTACTTTCTGCAGGCAGACTTTTAATATATTGAGGCTGTAGCCTTTTTGTTAGACACACATGAGGCACTCCAGCTCAGGAGTAACAACTGGAACAGGCAGACATGCAGATACCCACATGCACACATACACCTTGCCAACAAAACCATCCAACAAAAAGCACTTAATCTCAGACTATTACAGAGAGGTTTTATTTCGAAAGGAATGCGATCCCGGTTCCTTGATCACAGTATCACTGTAGTCCATACCAAAATGGTGTTGTCCATGTCCATTGATGTGCATTTGGAGTCATCATCTCTATTCCCATGTTGGCAAAAATGGCTTCAACATTTCAAGAGGACAGTGGCAGGTTTCATAACGATGACTGACAAAAGAAAAAAGGCATTACTTCTCCAATATGGAAATCAAGAACTGAAAGATACCTTTGGGACACTTACACATGCAGAATGTCCTCATGCTAGAAAACAGTGTAAAGTCCATGGGATACTCAACCATTTCACTTGTGTTTGCCATTCAGGAGCAAAATCAGTTACTAAGACCAAAACCATCAGAAGGTTGCCACATGTGTGTTCCATGGGCAAGATAATGTACTCAATGCAGAAGTAGATGACCCTGAATATACTTTGGTGCCTTCTTTTGGACATAGCAACCACTCACATGTGACCACTGGCCACCGAGAAACAAATGCTCTCATAGATACAGGAGTATCCATAAATTTCATGGAAGATAAAATGTTCAACAAACTGCCCCATTTCCTGCAAACCACTACTGAACAGGAACATTTTCCCTTCCAACAGTGACAAACCACTGAGGGGGTCTTGGAACCCTGACATGTCAATCTCATTCAAAAACTCAAGAACAAATGCTATATTCTATGTCATATCTGAAGAAAGTGACTCGCTTATCAGTTTCTACACAGAGACCAATATCCACATGATTTCAGTCGCATATGCGATTCCTACACATACCAACAACATGCCCAAATTGTATGTTGACTTCTTATCTGGGATTGACAAATGGAAAGAGGATATGCAAGTTGCATGTCAGCCCTAATGTGTCCCAGTCATGCATCAATGTGATGAATGCCGCTTCGTGTCAGAAAGCAGACAGAAAAGGAACTTCAGCACTTACTTTTCCCCGGCATTATTGAAAAAGTTGGGTCTCACCCATATAAGCCATCAAGAAACTCAGAAGCAGGAATCAGTTTAAAATCTATATTGAAATGTGTCACCAAACTAACGAGAAAGACACTTGACATTGACATTTGATGATATCATAGAGAAAATGAATTATGCTAAACATTTCACTCAACTTGATTTCAATACTGGCTACCATTAAATCAAGCTTGCAGAAAATCTGAGGAAACGCACTATATTCTCTATTCACATCGCACTTCTTTGAGACAAGCTAGTCAACTTTGGAGTCAGTTCAGCAGCTGTCGTATTACAGCACATGATCCAGTTTGAACTTCAAATACTTGAAGGCAAGCTGAACATCAGTGATGACATTCTCACCTCGAGACACACCTACATCCATGTCTACATCATCTCAGAGAGTGTAACCTAACATTTAACAAGACGAGTGTTTGTTCATTGAAGTGAGAATTTAATTCTTTGATCACTTGTACAACGGGGAAAGAGTGTCATCTCAATGGAAGGCTGAAGTCCTTGAAATGCTGCAGCTCCTACCAAGCATGCAGGAAGTTCTGCTAACACGCATCACTGTGGTCGCTTAATTCCTGACCTCACTACGTTATCTTGCCTTCCACACGATCTGACAAAAGAGATCATCAAGTGGGAGTGGACTAATTCACACAAACTGGCTGTACACCAGATCAAACAATGGATGGCAGCAAGTTGCACAAATGCCTGCTTCAACCCTGAAAAAACCACACAGCTAGTCACAGATGCAAGCCCATTGGCCCAGGTAAAGTTCCCATGCAAGTAAACAAGACAGGCAACTCATCAATCATTATGATGGCAAACTGACCATTAATGCCTTTAGAGCAACATTATTCTGCAAATAGAGAGAGAAGCACTCTCAATCACACGGGGTGTCTTACATTTTCATTTCTATTTGTATGGAAGTAGGTTTGAAGTAATAATCGATCATAAGCCACTCGTAAGCTTGTTCAAAAATCCACAGAGGAAATGATCCTTCCATGATATCCATTGCCAACAGGCAGTCTGACTAGTCATGAGGAAAAGGTTGTCCAGCAACATCTTGACTACTTAAGCCTAAACACAGTGCCAAAGTTACTAAAACCAGCTGACATCAAAGCAGCAACTGAGCAAGATGGGGCATTGCAACTATCTATGATGTCAATGGAGTCACAAAACTGTAAAGATGTGATCAAGAGAGTATCTACAAACATAATTGCTCTCACACTAAAAGATCTTCACAATGTTCAAAATTAGCTCAACATTGCAATCACATCTGAACTTGTGTTACGAGACAACTATATGGCGATTCTCAATCATTGTGAGAATGTATTGTGGATACAGCACATGAAGGTCACCAGGAAATTGTCAAAACCAAACAGCTCCTTTGGGAAAAGGCATGGTTCTCAGGAATTGACCGCATGGTAGAGCACAAAGTAAATCAGTGTTTGTCATGTCAAGCAACCACAATGTCAAATCTTCATGATCCTATCAAGCTGTTTGAACTACCTCCAGGACCGTGGATTGAAGTTATTATTGATCCTGTAGATTTTCCCACTGGTGAACAATTGCTTGCTGTCACTGATGACTAAAGCAGATTCCTAGTCACAGAAAGAATTATGTCAACTTCAACAAAAGAAGTCATCCCACAGCTTGCATTTGTAATAGTGTCACTGTGGAAGTTGAAAGTTCAAGTTATGTTTAAGTTCATTGTTTGCATTTCTGGTAACAAACCATTGAAACATGCTATGCTTCTCATGAATAGGGGAGGGATATAGTGAATTGAAAATTGAATTGTACATTTTGTCTACTTAACACTATCATACACTTGTATCAGCAGAGGCAGTCGAGAAGGGAAATAACATGATCATTGTTTTAACAGCACGTGCAGTTTTATTCTGAATACATCTTGCTGAGGCTGACTGTTTCTTCCCAGGAATCTCACACTCAATGTGCTTTGCAACCAATGAAGCACTTTAAAAGTGCAGTCACTCAGGTAATGTAGGAAACCCAATTTGCACTCAGCAAGCTCCCACAACACCAATGTGGTAATAACAAGATAAGCTGTTTTGTTGATTGTTGGGTGAAGGTTAATATTAGTCATCACATTGGGGAGAACCCCCCGCTGTTCTTTAACTTTGCGCCATAGGATCTTTTACATCTACTAGGGCTTCAGCTTAACATCTCATCTGAATGAGAACACCTCTGACAGCGAAGCACTCCTTCAGTACTGCATTGAAGAGTAAGCCTTGAAGTGTGTGTTGAAGTCTCTGGAACCCATTGAGCTTTTCTTTTCTGGTGGACCATGCTTACACCCTCCTGTTGCAGCTTTAAGTGTACTTTCAGAGAAGTTCATGCAGACAAAAATAATGGGTGATTGTCAAGTGGTATTTCAAATTATTTATTTATGTAAAATTATCAGTTCTATGAGTATTAATCATACTTAAAGAATGAACAATGATGAATTTTGAATGATACTGCTTTTGCTCAAAAGAACAGAATCTATGAAAACAAATAGTGTGAGAGATGCTGCAAGGAAGCATTTCATACTGGATACCTTCTGGCTTCACCTCAGACAGTAAAAACTCAAATGGTTCAGAAAATAACATGAGTAAAATAATTATGATGATTGTTGATTTTGTTTTTAAATTTAAAGAATTCAGTGCACCCCCAATTAGGGCAGCAATGTAACATTTCACAAAGGATGAGCAACCTTGAAGACTACCTGTGCACAATGTCAGGACAATGGTAACAGTAGATCCAACCATCTTCAACTGTTTCATCAATTACCCTTCATCATCAGGTCAGAAGTGGGGATGGGATGTTCAAATGTTCAGTACCAATTGCAACTCATTAGATACTGCAGCAGTTCAGGTCCAAATGCAGCAAAACCTGTCCAACTTTTGACTTGGGCTGATATGAGGCAAGTAATAAGTATTAGGTAATAAACATCTCCAACTTGAGAAAATCTAAACATCCTCCCTTGATGAATACAATCACTGAATTCCCCACCATCAACATCCTGAAGGTTACCATTGGCCAGAAACTTAACTGGACCAGCCATATAAATACTTCAGTCACAAAAGCAAGTCAGGGGCTGGGAATTTTGCAGTGAGTAACTCACCTCCTGACTTCCCAAAGTCTGTCCACCATCTACAAGATACAAGTTATGAGTGTGATGGAATACTCTGCACTTGTCTGGATGAGTGCAGCCCCGACAACACTCAAGAAGATCAAGATTGTCCGGGACAAATCAACCTACTTGATTGGCATTCCACTTGACACATTAAACATTCACTTTGCCACTACTGGCATGTTGTGGCAGCAGTGTACATCTACAAGATGTAGTGCAACAAGCTGGCATCCTGCCTTCAACATTACATTCCAAACCTGCAACCTCTACCACTCCAGAAGAATAATGGCCTAGAAACACCATGGTCTGCAAGTTTCCATCCAAATCAAAAATCATCCTGATGTGATCCTTCACTGTCACTTGGTGCAAAAACTGGAACTCCCTTCCTAACAGCACTGTGGGCGTACATAAATCACAAAGACCGCACTGGTCCAAGAAAGTGGCATGCCACCTCTTTCTCAAGGGTAGTTAGGAATAGGCAATTCATGTTGGTCTTGCCAACAATTCTCCCATCCCATGAAAGATTTTTAAAAATCAGTGACCCCTCATATTTTAAATTTCTTAATCAGCTATTGTCTTATTTTGCTAATCTGAGTGCTGTTGTTTTAAAATTTTATTACTTTTGAATTCTTTGCTTTTAATTCACAACCAAAAATAATTATCGCCTTTCCTGGTTCATTGGGAAAACAATTCGATCAATATTGGGAGACAGTGAGGAAAAATGTTAAAATTAAATTGAGCAAGAACATGGCACTTACATATCAAGTGCGATATGTAAAACCACGTTCATCATCTCTTACAACATCACGTCAGGATGTGAAAGTGTTTTCATAAACAATGAATTACTTTTGAAGTGTAATCACTGTTATAATGTTAGAAACACAGCAGTCATTTTGTACACAGTCAAGTCGCACAAACAGCGATGATTTAAATGACTACATGTTGTAACTTACTTTAATGAGTCTTGTTGAGGGATAAATGTTGGTTAGGATACTGGAGAGAACTTGGCTTATCGTCCTTAAGTAAGTGGGAAACACAGGGACACGGTTAGCACTACTGCCCCACAGCGCCAGGGACCGGGTTCAGTTACAGCCTTGGGTGACTGTGTGAAGTTTGCGCATTCTCACCATGTAAACGTGGGTTTCCTCTGGGTGCTCCAGTTTCCTCCCACAGTCCAAAGATGTACAGGTTAGGTAGATTGGCCATGCTAAATTACCCCTTGGTGTCCAAAGATGTGTAGTTAAGTGGATTAGCCATGGTAAATGCACAAGGCTACATGAATAGGGCAGGGGCAGTGGTGGGGAGGTGGTGGGCTGTGGATCTGGGTAAGATGCTATTTCAGATAGTCGGTGGTACTCGATGTGCTGAAAGGCCTCCTTCCACTCTGTAGGGATTCTATGATTTGAATATCATCAACTTAAGGGGGCTGGCAAAGCCTTGGTTTAATAGGTCATCTAAATGGACAATGTTACGTATGCGGGGCATAGCCCCTTTAAGTGGATGATTCAGGTGACCTGGAGGATGCAGTTACCTGCCCGGGGAACTGCCCCTACAACCACTTGAGGGCTGGAGTGTGAGGAGTACACTTCTTCAATAAACCCTATCGTGGCTTGCCTTTGGTGTGACGTTTTTGGAGCTACCTCCCCGATAGTCTCAGACTTTACAGAGAGTACGTCCAGCAGTAGTGTAAACCTAGATCATATGTCCAAAGCACTGGATTAGGACGTGAATCCATGATCTTCCGACTCAGAGGTGAGAGTGCTGGCATGGGCAATTGTTGAGGGCCAGATTGCAGTAGTCAACCACCAAAAAATGACCAAGGAATATAGTATGAGTTTAATTCGTGAATTATGCCATTGGAGTTTCAAATTAATTAAGTTTGTCCATCACACAGTGAAATGGCAAATTGGAAGAGATTCATTTTGAGAAACCTTTAGGGAATATTTTCCTGGGTCTGTGTCCAAGCACACTTCCATGGAAGGAAAATCAGCCTTTGTTGCCATGTTTTCCAACTCACCTGATTTTTCCAATCTTAGCTGCACACAAGTGATTTGGTGTATTTGGGCATAGCTCCAGGAAAATTGCCCTCTGTGTATTGGAAGCACAGGGAAAAAAATCTAACGAGCTATGAAATCTGTAAGAAAATGCTGAGTTAACTCATCACCCTCCATTAAATTAATAGGTAAGTTTGCAACTTTGGATCTAATTCTAAGCAACGAAATACCAAATTTCATTAAATTATACACAGCAAACATTGCTCACAGCCAAAAGCATTGAGAACGATATTTACAGTGTATCTCCCATGCTGATACTTAATGGGGAAAATGAATAATCTCAAATTTCCTGTTGCAGGTGAGGAATTATAATCACATTCAGATAAAACATTGCAAGTCACTTGATATTAAACATTCACTCCATCTGCCACCTTCGCATAGGGCACAATGGTGAGCACTGCTGCCTCACAGCTTGGGTCACTGTCTGTGTGGAGTTTGTACATTCTCCCCCTTTTTGCATGGGTTTCCACCGGGTGCTCCGGTTTCCTGCCACAGTCTAAAGATCTGCGGGTTAGGTTGATTGGCTATGCTAAATTGCCCCTTAGTGTCCCAGAATGCGTAGATTAGAGGGATTATCAGGGTAAATTTGTGGGGTTACAGGGGATAGGGCCTGGGTGGGATTGTTGTCGGGTGCAGGCTTGATGGGCTGAATGGCCTCCTTCTTCACTGTAGGGATTCTATGATTGTCTATTCTATGAAGTGTGTACCATCTACAAGCTGCACGGCAGCAACATGTCAAGTCTTCTTCGACAACATCTTCCAAACCTGTGACCACTACCATCTACAATGGGTTTGTCCAAAGTGCACTCCCGGGCTGCATCCAGCCAAACACCAAATTTAAGGACTATGTACCAACTTAAATATAGTTATGTGTTGTTTCTGAAAATTGTTGGGGGTGGAGCTGGTACAGATTTAGCTTTAAGTTCATGCCCTGTGTATTCAAGTTCCTCATTGTTTCTTATTGCTATTTTGGTCGTGTTCTTTGCATGCAGTTACAAATTGTCCCAACTGAAAATAGGGAATGTGTAGAATGTACATCCACTCACATATTGCCATATGACCTGTGTACAGTTAGTGATATGCAATGTAGGGAGAGTGCCAAAAGTTACTCGTGCATGGCAACAGGCATGGCATTTAAGAGCAGTTGAGGTCCTTTGCAATAAAGTGTTGAAGTTATCACCTGTGTCACCATTCCCACGCAACCACACAACAATACAATGTTCAGCATATATATCAGTGGATTACCGCTTGTTATGAAGGAACTAGTTTATGTTTGTTCTTTATTTTTATAATAGTAAAGCAACAGAAGTCATAATGAGCCACTCATCCGACTCATTGTTTTATACATTATGTTTACTGTGGAATGAAAAACCTTGCAAATCAAATTGAACATCAACTTGCCTCGGATTAATTAAGTCCATTTTGGAGAAATCAAAAAAAGTGTGCATGTTTAAGGCATGGAGGTCAAGACTAGAATACAAGGGAGTTTCATCCTTACACTCCTGTATTCTGATACACACAAACAGATGCAAGGCAATAGGAGTCAACTTCTCAAAGATGCAGGTAGCCAGACTGTTTCACCAATAAGCCTGAGTGCATATCTGCAACTAACCTTATTTGAAAATTAAAAAGGAGGACAGCTTCGACGAGATGAAGGATTTCATATTCAGCCCTGGTTAATGACATCCTTCTGGGAGTCATGAACAGAAGCAGTGCAAGAATAGACAAGGCCCCTGCAATTATCAAGATCATTATTGGCGCCTAGCGCTTTCATCTTAAATCAATGCTTCAGATGTCTGCACTGATCAGGGATACCCTTGGGTAACCCTGCAAAACCCTTAGGTCTCTGAGATCATCATCTATTTGCTGTTCCACGTGTTTGCTATAAACAAGGCTAACAAGAGAGCAGAAAGATAATCCAGAATCATCACTGAAACAAAATCCCAACATTGGCCATGACATATAGCTCCAGAAACACAGTTCAACAGGAGTACTGGCATACCAGGCACTCATCCAAATTACAGTCATATCAATATTTTCTCTGGTCATTGTGAAATCAATGGAGTGGTTCAAAGCAACTTCTACACATGGATCTCTTCATAAGCCAACATAAATATCCTGTTTGAACCAGCACAAGCTGAAGCAGGTTCCATGAACAGCGTTCAATTTACTATCATAATTGCCTCTTGTGTGTTTGGGTTAACGTATTGTTTCTGGTATCTAATGTCTTCTTCTAAGTGAGGCCCTTTGTGGAAGGAATCAGTTAGCTGGATGGCTGCAAGGACTTAGCAGGAGCATGTCGGATCTCAGGTGACCCTACAACTGGTTTAGTTATACCCACACTGCTGTTGTTGGATGGCCCTGCTGACTGTTTGATGCATCTACTGACATATCCACAGGGACTGAATGATCCAGCTGTAACATCACCCTAAGGGACAGTAATCTTCACCCATAAACTACAATAATATCCCAATCCCAGGACCTCTGGCTCAGACCTTCCAAGCACTTGGACCAAATAGAAACATTAGTTAACTATACAGATCAGGCCAGGTTCAAGGTTTGATCTGTATTGTTTGCTGAATGAACTGTTCTGGGTCAGGGCATTTGTGGATGAGGAGAAATGTATTCACTTAAAAGGGTTGTGAAACTTTGGCCTTCTTTATCCAGAGAGCCGTATGTGCCCAGCCACTAATATGTTCAAGACTGGTTGATAGATTTGGAATTAAGGAATGTGGAGATAATGCAGGTAAGTAGAGTTGAAGCAAATCAGCCATAATCTGATTGAATGGTGAAACATGCTCGATGGGTCAGATGGCCCACTCGAGCTCCTATTTCTCATGTTCTCATGACCACGATCTTTACAACAAAAAATAGCAATCAATCCTTCCTGTAATTTTAAAATCATAGTGACTGTAAAATGTCTTCAAGTATCAATTAAAGATAGTTCAGCTTTACTAAACCTAACAATGTCACAAAAAAACTAAGTGCCCAATGGGTGGGAAAATGGGAGATTTTTGGGGTGTACATAGTTTCACAAATCTCCGGCACTCTCTGCATCACAGAGTGCCTCAGGAGACTCATGCTGGTAAGTGGGGGACGGAGCCTCATCCCACTGGAGAGGCCGGCAACATAGTGCTGAGTGGGCCACTGCGCATCTGCCAATCTGTCAGTGGGGAGATCAGCGCTTGCACACTGGCCCCCCTCCCCCCTATCATCGGCCTCCCGATTTCTTCCCTGACCCCACCGCCCGTGCCCCCCTGATTGCCAGCCTACCTGACCCCCATGCTCCCAGGCCAGCCCCAATCGCCAACCTCCCATATGCAGCCCAATTCCGCCCCATGTGCAACCTTGATCTCTTCCCCCACCCCACCCCCATCACGTGCAGCCCTGATCGCCTCCTCCCTCTCCCATCAATCCTATTGCAGAGTGCGTAGCGGTTCCCCTCACCACCACCAATCAGCCCCAACCCCAGTAGGCCCTGCGCCCTCTGCCCCCACCCCTTTGGCAATGCCTGGTGCACGGTGGGCAGTGCCAGGGTGCCAGGCTGGCACTGCCCAAGGAACTCTCCCCTGCCCCTGACCTCCCGGGAGGCCTCAATGGCCTCTGTCCCCACCAGCAGGGTAATCAAGCCTGGCCCCCATGATGGAGACCAGCTTTAATCCCTGCTGGTGGGAACCTCTCCCGGTATTGGGGGAGACACTAGTGGGCCCAGAGAATACCATCCCAGGCTCGCTAATCATATTGAATTGCTAATCATATTGAATCACTCGTCACTATTCTACAAATATATCATATTTGACACAAACACGTACTGTGTGTAAAATAATTTGCAAAATCATTTTGTTAAATACTATAAAATATCTAACAGAAATGTGATTGGAAAACAGTAATAATGCAGATGGTCAGAGTTACTACCTGTTCAAATCAATACTAGATTGACATTGGCACTTATAGATTCCAGAGTGTGTGCAATTTCAAAATCGGTAGAAATTTATTTTTGCTATGAATTTTGCGATTAATCATTTTCTGGTAAATAAAGAAAAAGGCCCCAATTTTAACCTAATGTGTGATTTCAGCATGAGGGTGGCAGCTGTGTACCCAAGCTTACATAGATTTTTTGCAATGAAGCCTGGACCATTTCAACTCCCCAACCTCTTCACTGGTGAGTCTCCCACTGGATGTGTGCAGGCCAGGGATTGGGAGCAGCATGTTGGATGGTGGCCGGCTGCTGTCAGGAACACATGGGAAGAGTCTACAATGGTGATTCCAAGGGAATGGTGTGGGAGCAGGGTCGGTGGGAGACTAGTCCAACTCCTCCCAGCCCTCCAATCTCACCCCTCCCTTCATCATTAGAAACCATCAGAAATGATTTTATTTAAAAATAATTTAATTGACAGAATGAAAAAGACGTGATTTATTCAGTATTGATGGTCAGATCATAGTTTGCAGTCAGGATACGTTAGTATTAATCAAAAGTAATTTTTTTTTTGTTGCTGCTCCCGGTATAGACTATTCCACATAGTGGTGATTCATAGACTGTATCAACCTAACCTACCTGACCCTTTCAACACTCTATACACTCCACACTTCTCAAGATGGAGGTGCGAGGCACTTAATTATGAATTGCATCTTGCCAGTTCAGCTCTTTCAAGGTTGTGGAAAACCACAATATTTTATTTTTTGTGATCTCTTTTTATTTTGAAACCTTTCTGCTCAGCAGGTGGATTTTCTTTTAACAAAATCCTACATTCTCATTGTGGAAATAGAGCAGTGGTTTAAAAAATAAATTAAGTAATGCCAATATGATTAACCTGGGATGTCAGATTATGATTGGTACTGCATATTTTAACGAACATTTGGAAAATTGGTTGTCAACGAACCGAATATTATGCTGTATTCGAATATTACACCAAGCTTTGTCTTTGGAGACTTTTTAAAATCCTTGTCAGTAATAATGTCTCAATCTGTCTTTCTCGTGTTTCAATTATCATATCTGCTTTGTGTTACTCACTTTCATTGCATGTCATCACGGGGTATTTATGCCCTTTGGCTCATTTTATTCATGGATTGCGAATACTCTCATTGGTTCCTTCTAATTGTTTCTAAATAATTCCAGGGCTTTTGCCTCTGCCAGAAATTGTAAGTGTTTGATCCCTCTATTGTTCCCTGTCTGTCAATCTTCTCAACTGATCCGTCAAAAATGCATTCAACAACTTTTCAAAGATGCAATGAAATTTCATTTTATTTGCAGGAAAGAATTTGCCTCTTAATGGTACTGAGGTTTGGTAAGTTCCCAGGACCTGATATTTTGCTTCCCAAAGGTTCAGAAGAGTTAGTTATGGAGCTAGTGGATGCATTGGTGATCATCTTCTAAGATTCTGGAACGATTCCTACAGATTGGAAGGTAGCAAATGTCATCCCACCATTTAAGCAGGGAGGGAAAGAGGAACTATAGACCTGTTAACCTTACATCAGTAGTAGAGGAAATACTGGCATCTGTTATAAAGAACCATGAGAACTAGAGGTAGGCAATTCAGCCCCTCGAGCCTGCCCTGCCATTTAATACAATTAAGGCAGATCTCATCTTGGCCGCCACATCACTTTCCTGCCCATTCACCATGGCCCTTCAAACCCTTACTTATAAAACTCTTCCACCTCTTCCTTAAATTTACTCCAAGTCCTGGCATCCACCACACTCTGGGGTAATGAATTCCACAGACTCACGACCCTTTGAAAGGATGCGATAAATAGACACTTAGATAATAATGCTCTAACTGGGTATAGTCAACATGGATTTATGTTTAGAAAATCATGTTTGACGAACTAGTTGGAGTTTTATGGGGACGGAGCTAATTGAATTGATAAAGAGGTGTTGGTGGCTTTAGAGTACTTGGATTTTCAGAAAGCTTTCAATAAAGTCCCGCATAGGAGTCTGAGTATTGAAATTCAAACACATGGGATAAGAGGTAATACACTGGCAGGAATTAGGAATTGGTTAACAGGCAGAAAACAGAGGGTAGGAATAGCATTCTCTCATTGGCAGCTGCAGCTAGGGGATACCACAAGGATCAGTACATGGACCCCAGCCGTTCACAATATATAATCAATGATTTGGATGTGGGGACCAAATGTAATGTTTCCAAGTTCATGGATGACATAAAGCTATGTGGGAATGTGTGTCGTGAGGAAGATACAAAGAAGCTTCAAGGGGATTTGGACAGACTTCAGTGAGTGGGCAAAAACATGGCAGATGGATAGTAATGTGGAAATAGGTGAGGTCATCCACTTTAGTCAGGGGAACTGATGTTCAGAGTACTTTTCAAATGGTAAAGAGATTAGAAAGTGTATATATACAAAATAATCTGATTATCTTCATTAATAGGTCACTGAAAGCTAGCGTGCAGGTGCAGCAAACAATTAGGAAGGCTAATGGTATAGAATCTTGGTTATAGTGCACCTGGAACACTCTGTGCAGTTTTTGTTACCTTACCTTAGGAAGGATATTATTGCCGTAGAGGGAGTGCAACAAAGATTCACCCAGATGGTGGGGCTGTCCCACAAATAAAGACTGGGGAAACTGTATTCTCTAGAATTTTGAAGAATGATAGGTGAATCTAAAAATACTTAAAGGGATAGACAGGATAGATACAGGTAAGATGTTTTCCCTGGTCGGGGAGTCCAGAACCAGAGGACACAATGTCAAAATAAAGGGGAAGCCACTTAGGACCGAGATGAGACTTTTCTTTTATTCAAGATGGTTGTGAATCTTTGGAATTCTCTATCCCAGAGGACTGTGGAAGTTCGGTCATTGTGTATGTTTAAAGCAGCAATTGATAGATTGTTAAATACCAATGACATCATGGAATATGAGGGTAGTGTGGGAAAATTCATTTAAGTGGATGATCAGTCATGGTTGTATTGAACAGTGGAGCAGGCTCAATGGGATGAATGGCCTATTTCTGCTCCCATGTTCCTTTACAGCATACTTTATGACAAATGAGCATTCCAAAGTGCTTGTCAGCCAATGATGTGCTTTCTTGAAGTGTGGTCACTGATGTAATTTGGGAAACATAGCAGCCAATTTGCACACAGGAAGGCCATTCAAAGAGTAATGTGTTGATGACCAGACAAACCGATTATGTGGTGTTGATTGAAGAATAAAAATTGGGCAAGACACCAGGGATAACTCCTCTGCTCATCTTCAAAATAGTGCATGTGATGTTTTACGTTTACCTCAGAGCAGACAGGATCTTGGTTTAATGCCTCCTCTGAAAAGCAGCATCTATGTCAGTACAGCGCTCCCTCTGTACCTCACTGGGGTAAGCACAGTAAGAAGTTTAACAACACCAGATTAAAGTCCAACAGGTTTATTTGGTAGCAAAAGCCACACACGCTTTCGGAGCTCCAAGCCCCTTCTTCAGGTGAGTGGGAATTCTGTTCACAAACAGGGCATATAAAGACACAGACTCAATTTACATGAATAATGGTTGGAATGCAAATGCTTACAGCTAATCAAGTCTTTAAGATACAAACAATGTGAGTGGAGAGAGCATCAAGACAGGCTAAAAAGATGTGTATTGTCTCCAGACAAGACAAGACAATACACATCTTTTTAGCCTGTCTTGATGCTCTCTCCACTCACGTTGTTTGTATCTTAAAGACTTGATTAGCTGTAAGTATTTGCATTCCAACCATTATTCATGTAAATTGAATTTGTGTCTTTATATGCCCTGTTTGTGAACAGAATTCCCACTCACCTGAAGAAGGGGCTTGGAGCTCCGAAAGCTTGTGTGGATTTTGCTACCAAATAAACCTGTTGGACTTTAACCTGGTGTTGTTAAACTTCTTACTGTGTTTACCCCAGTCCAACGACGGCATCTCCACATCCTCACTGGGGTGTCAGCCTAGATGTCTGTTCTTTGGATTTCCTCGGCTGTCCAGGTAGTTTTCTCACAAGATTGTATTCCAATGTTCCCCAATTTTGGTCTAAATATGAACTGATCATAACACAAAATAGACCTTGGATGTGAAAAAACCGGCCAGATTGCTGGCCAACTTGGTTAATCAAATGGTAGCTCATCATAAATTGAACCCACTCCTGCTATGCCTGACACAAAAGTCAGCATGCATAGGTAAGTCTGCAATCCTGATGATCAGATACTTGTCTTTGTGTTGAGTATCTAAAATATTGTATACCAAAAGAGCAAACAACCCTTTTACAGTTACTAATTAGCACACGGGAATTCCACTATAATTGTCATCACTTCAAGAAATAGGTCATTTCAGTTACACCTGACATTATTTGTAACAAGGTCAAACTATCTTTCATTCAGCAAGTTTCTTCAAAAATATTGCTGTATTTGAATATATATGGTCGCAACACACAGAAGCGAGATATTGCAATCAATCCAAAATGGAGTAGAGTACAGTCACTTCACCAAGGATTAAACTGACAGCTTGAGGAAATATGTTTTTCAGGAGGGACGATACTCTTGCTCCTTGATGTACACAACATTCAGTTTTTCCAGGATTCACATCGGTACACTCACACAGTCACATGTTCCGCCCTTCACAGCTAGTGATTAAAATGCAATACAATAGTTACAACAAGTCTCCAAAATGGTCTTTTAGAAGGTTGAGACATCTGAATTTTTACCATTTTGATGGTGTGCAGACAGTCCTATACATATATGATGGGCATTTCTTAAAAAGTGTTTGCTGCAATGGAAACCAGCCCAATGTTACAGTACAGTACATGTTGTTTTAACACATATACTAAAATGTTTATCTTCTTTCTATATGAATGATGTCACCGATCAAACAATGGAGAAAATATTTATTTAATGAGGTGACTTTAAATCAGAAAATAATAGACGCAGCATTCAAATTTTCTTTTTCCTCTTCAATTTGCATGTCTAGCTATAAGCTTATAACGTGTTGTTTTTGTAAGACATTTCCTTGAAGAACTCAAAAATAATTGTGCTAATTATATATCCCAGTCTAACCTGAACCATGGAAACTTATCATCACTTCCCACTGGATCCAATTTGAAACAGCTCCAGTTCACAGCTACCTAAATCTCTGTCATTTTATTAATCCTTAAGGAGAGTGTGCACTCATGTTATTAATCCCTGAGGAGAAAAGTGTTCGCAGAAGTGCATAAGTATCTCCTCCTCGGTATTTTGATTGTCTGATTAGAGTTATCTTTTGGTTATGTTCTCAAGCAGTAATGTACTGAGAAATCAAACCTGGCATTTGCCCTTTGATTTAATTTAAAGATAACGTGTATATATCTTAACATTTCAGCTTTGGTTGCTATTCTTAGACTCCACACACACATGCACACAGGGAGCCTCTTAGAAGGTTTACAAAAATCTCAAAGATGTTCCCAGTTCCAGCATATTGCTTCTAAACACAGAAATATGTGACAAGATAAAACCTTGATGGCTTTCCTTTTGTGAGAAATTGCCAATTTCACTAGCGTCGAGTGATTTTTTTGCATTCAATTTGTGATGCGGCAGTGTTCCTGCACTCTCCACCATTCCCCAACTCCCAATTAAAGTGACTAAATGTGACAACAGTATCATCAGCTTTAACTCCAGCTCTGAAGCGCACATATCATAGGTTTCAAAGATAATTTGAAGCTTGTTACGGCTTTCTCAACAAAAAGGCAGAATTGAATGTCTGCAAAACAAATATGCCTGCTCTACTCAAAACTACTTTTTCATTTTCTTGTTTCTTTCAGTTGTTTTCAGAATGACTGATCAGAAATGCTTTGAAGCGCTTATATTCTGAGGGGAGAACATTATGGTGAAAGACTAAACCCTAATGTCTAGTAAAGAACCAAAATAGAAATTCATTTCTGCTACTTTAATCTGATTAAAAGCCTGGACAGGGAAGCTTTATTTAATAAAGTAAAATCAAAATGCAACACAAAAAGTAATGAAAGAAGTAAAACTGAAAAAACAGAAATGCCAACTTTGTTACACTGCCTTACCTTGTGGAAATAGACATTGAAATGGTACTGTGCCAACGATGGCAAATTAAAGGGCGATGCCACCAAACTGCAAGGTGCACGAAGGCAAATGAATGTTACCAAAATCTTGACAAAATTTATCAAAACGGCATTGATACCATTGTGCACTGCAAGGTTATTTTGATCATTTCAAAACTATTACTTTAGAAGCATGAAACAGTGTGATCTCCCTATAAAACACATAACTCAAAGTTACACTGTTCTAACTCTATCAATGATTGCATTATTAAAAATATTGTATTAAAACCTCGACAGCAAAGAAGCAAGTGAGTAGTTTTTCACCTTCCAGAAACCGCTGACCATGGACAGGATTTTACATTCCCTCTGGGGTGGGTTGGCAGGCAGACAGGTGGTGGGTGTAAATTTAAGTGCACTCTCCCCCCCCCGACCCCTCCCGAACCCTACCATGTTGAGTGGAGATTGGTACCAAGTTTGAAGCTGGCAGGTCTCTGGCTAGTGGTGGAAAAAGGGTTGTGGAGGAGGGAATAACTCTTTTACACCCATCTCCCCCATCCACCACCAGACCCATTAGAGATCACCCTTCAAGGTTTTCATAGAAACATAGAAAACAGAAGCAGGAGTAGGCCATTTGGCCCTTTGAGCCTACTCCACCATTCATGATCATGGCTGATCATTCATCTCAATAACCTGTTCCCACTTTTCCCTCATCCTTTGATCCCTTTAGCCCCAAGAGCTATATCCAACTCCTTCTGGAAAACATATCATGTTTTGGCCTCAACTGCTTTTTGTGGTAGCGAATTTCACAGGGTTACCACTCTCCGGGTGAAGAAATTTCTCCTCATCTCTGTCCTAAATAGTTTATCCTCAGACTGTGAACCCTGGTTCTGAATTACCCCGCCATCAGGGACATCCTTCCTGCACCTACGCTGAATACTGCTGTTAGAATTTTATAGGTTTCTACGAGGTCACCCCTCATTCTTCATAACTCCAGCAAATATAATCCTAACCTGCTCAACCTCTCCTCATACATTGGTTCAGGTTTTCAGGAATCAGTCTAGTCTGGCCTTCGCTGCACTCCTTCCATAGCAAGAACATTCTTCCTCAGATAAGGAAACCAAAACTGCACACAATATCCCAGGTGTGGTCTCACCAAGGCCTTGTATAACTGCAGCAAGACATCCTTGCTCCCGCACTCGAATCCTTTCACTATGAAGGTTAAGATACCATTTGCCTTCTTCACTGCCTGCTGCACCTGCATGCTTACTTTTAGCGATTGGTATATACAAGGACACCCACACTCCCCTTTCTCAATCTATAGCCATTCAGATAATAATCTGCCTTCCTTTTGCTACTAAAGTGGATAACCTCACATTTATCCACATTATACTGTATCTGCAATGCATTTGTCCACTCACACTGAAGCATCTCTACATCCTCCTGACGGCTCACCCTGCCACCCAGCTTTGTGTTATCTGCACAGTTGGAGATAATACATTTATTTCCTTCATCAAAATCATTAGTAAGTTGTCTGTCAACCAGTTGCCTATTCATCTCAATTCACTACCCCCAATCCCAAGTGCTTAAATTTTACACAGCAATCTCTTATGTGGGATCTTGTTGAAAGCCTGCTGAAAGTCCAAGTACATCACATCCACTGCAAACCCTCCCATCCTGCCATCAATTCTACTAGTTACATCCTTCAAGAATTGCAGTAGTTTTGTCAAGCATGATTTCCCTTTCATAAATCCATGCTGACCCTGTCCAATCCTACTACTGTTTTCCAACTGCTCTGTTATCTTTTACACTGGACTCTAACATTTTCCCCACTACCGACATCAGGCTGACTGGTCTATAATTCCCTGTCTTCTCTCTAACTCTCTTTTTAAATAGTGCGGTTACGTTAGCTACCCTCCAATCCATAGGAACTGTTCCAGAGTCTATAGAATCTTGGAAGTTGACACCAATGCATCCACTATTTCTCGGGCCACTTCCTTAAGCACCCTGGGATGTAGATTACCAGGCCGTGGGGATTTATCAGCCTTCAATCGCAACAATTTCCCCAACACCATTTTCCTACAAACATTGATTTCCTTCAGTATCTCCCTCTCACTAAACCCTGTGTTCCCCCACATTTCTGATATGTTATTTGTGTCCTCCTTTGCGAAGACAGAACCAAAGTACGTATTCAGTTTGTTAGCCATTTTTTTGTTCCCCATTATAAATTCCCCTATCTCTGACAACTGTCTTCACCAATTTTTTTCCCTTTTTTTTCCCTCCCACCAGGTTTGCTCTCTTACCCCAGCTTACCTGCCTCTTCACCCCCTCATAGTGACTCTGATGCAATGTCAAATCCTGCTACAGAATACCTTTTTAAACATATTTTTGTTGTGAGTGTGAAAAACGGCAGTATACATTTTCATGAAGGCGTCTCTCATGAATTAAGGAGCAATAGTAATGCAGCATCATCATTTAAGAACTCCAAGAAGTGTGAAGCACATCAATTTATTCCACAAAATATTTACATTGCCATGCAGTTTGGGTCTGAATCACTAATGTGGAGAATGAACTGCAGTCACTGCACAAAAGCAAGTAGCAGTAGTAATCTCAGATTTGTTTTTAATTATACGTGGCAATACTGAGAAGGGATTGAAAAATTTAAGACTAAATACCAGACCAGCCAAATCGCAAAAAGGGTTCTGACCATAGACAGGGGGAGAGCTCACTCTCCTCCCCCCCCCTCCCTCCCATCCCCCACCTCTCCACCAGCCACAGAAAGAGGCACTGTCACTGTTGCAGTTGTTTATTAATGTTGTGTCTTCCCTATTGAATGGAATCTCCGGCCTGTTGCTGGGAGGCTGCCACCAGTTCACAGAAAATAGAAATGGCAAATGCTCTAAAGGTTTAAGCAGTTACCTTCTGTGGCTGTTGAGTAACCAATCCCTATGTCACCCCGCCTCTTGCAACATCCTGTGGTTTACATGACTTCATACACACACACACACATACACACCCATGCACTCCCCCCACACACATGCACATACCCACCCCACACACACACACTCACCACTCCACACATACATACATACCACACACATACATCCCACACACATACCCCACAGACAAACATACACATAAACAACACACGCACATTCACACTCCACAGACACACATACCACACATGGCACGGTGGCACAGTGGTTAGCACTGCTGCCTCACAGCGCCAGGGACCGGGTTCAATTCCAGCCTTGGGTGACTGTCTGTGTGAGGTTTGCACATTCACCCCGTGTCTGTGTGGGTTTCCCCCGGTGCTCCGGTTTCCTCCCACAGTCCAAAGATGTGCGGGTTAGTTTGATTGGCCATGCTAAATTGACCTTCAGGGCTCGATTTTACCATCGTGTTGCACCCGTTTTCGGGTCCGAAAACTTGGTAAAGTTGGGTGTGAGACGAGTAGCGCGATCCGCGCCCATCTCCGTGTCGGTTCCCCCTTTACCAAGGTCCGAAAATGGCCATGATCGGGACCGCACCCATTTGCATGCATTCAAATTGACTTAATGGGCTGCACAGCTAACTTTACCAGCACTTCCCCCTTTACCACCGCGTTCGCCCATTCAGAATCAGCGTGAAACAGACATGCTCCATAGAAGTCCAATTCGGGCGCTCCAGTTAGTGAGGAGTTGGATGCCTAGCATCCAACTGCTCTCTACTTGAGATCGGTGGGGGGGGGAGGGGGGTCCACTGTCACACTGCCTGAGATCAGTGGAGGGGAAGGGGAGTCCGCTGTCACTCTGCCTGAGATCAGTGGAGGGGAGGGGGGTCCACTGCCACTCTGCCTGAGATCGGTGGGGGGGGGGGGGGCGGGGGGGGGGCCATTGCCACTCTGCCTGTGATCAGTGGAGGGAAAGGGGGAGTTCACTGCCACTCTGCCTGAGATCGATGGGGGGGAATGGGGGGAGGGGCCCGCGATCAGTCTGGGTGGCGGGGGGTGGGTGGGGATAAGGGGGTCAGTAATGTTGTGGGGTTGGGGCAATGTCTGTGGGGACCCGGGGAGGCATTATCCGGCCCGGGAGTGATGTGGCAGGGGAGCAGCATTCTATCATTTTCTTTTTGCACATGTGCAGTTGGAGGTGCCGATCGGAGCTGCAGGATTTCTGGCGTGTTAAACGCCACCCACAGGCTTGTGCAGCTCGATTCTGAATCACCGATATTTTTGCAGGCAGAGTGCGCATGGGGGTACCTCAGAACGGGTCTAAAAATCGGGTCTGAAACACTATCAGTTTCAAGTCTGCCCAGCACTTAGAATCAAAATGGTAAAATAGGGCCCTCAGTGTCAGGGGGATTAGCAGGGTAAATATGTGGGGTTATGGGAATAGGGCCTGGGTGGGATTGTGGTCGGTGCAGACTCGATGGACCGAATGGCCTCCTTCTGCACTGTAGGGATTCTATGATTCTAACATACACACACAAACCCACGTGGCATCTCTGAACCCCTTCGACTAGGATCTGGAGGTCCTGGTCGCAGAAGCTGATTACAGCCTCTTCCACGCCTTCCCCACTTCCTTCAGGAATGTTGGCATGTCAAATAAAAACAGACATGAAGGCTTCCAGCTATGTTTGGTCTCACACAGAACTTATGTCTGCCGACATACATGAACCATGTTCTCTAGCTCAGCTAAACTGTTGTTGAATGAGTTGAGAGGGGGAATGGGGTTGTATGAATGCAGGGTGGCCTAGCATCTTTTCCTGTCACTCGCAGATGGCATGCTGTGCTCCCGAACACAAGCTATCCTGCTGACCTTCTCCCTCAAGTCACACTGTTCTGCCATGGATATGTGCAGCTGAGGGTCCTGGGCAAATCTCATTTGCATAGCTGCACCCTGAGAGATGGGTGGAAAGAGGATAGGCAGAAGGGAAAAGGTTCCTGACAAATGTGGTGTGTATCAGTTGTCTCCTGAAGAATTATGGTAATCTGAGTCAATACAAAATATTATCAGCAGCTGAGGGTTCCAGGATGCCGCCATCACCATGGCTTTGTCCTGTGAAGCTTTTTCAGTCTTAACATTGTAGAGCGTGTTCCATTGCAAGGTAAAAAGGCAGCAGCAATTATTATATTTTCCTATGCAAGGAGCATAGTTGGCCATCTCTTCTGGTGTCAGCGACCAATTGGACAACATTTACAGTTCATGCGCACCTGACTCTTGATTGATTGCTCCTCCCTTGACCAGCAGCGCTTCCATCCACTTCCCGTCTCACAGCAGGAACTCTTTGCAGGCTCACCTTTAATGCTACCCTTGAGATGAGTTCCCCTTGAAGGGCCAACCTCCACATCTCGACTTCAACCTGGGGTCGGCAGTCCCCACTCCATCCCACATGGGGCTGTTTCTCCTGAGGCAGGTTTGGGAAAGTCAGGAAACTTCTTGACACTGTGCACCTGTCCCCAGAGCGAAAAGCAAGGCCTAGCTAGATCTTGGAACCACTGTTAGTGAAGATAAATTGGAGGCCACGCAAAAAAGGAGCTATCTGGGTGACCAGAATCGAAGTGCAGAGTACAAGTTGACTGAGTTCCTGTACCATTGTAGCCCATGTTAAAATGGAGTGCTGTGCTGGAGAAGTAATGAAGATTTTATAATTCCTCCATCTCTTCATTTTTTCTCCCTGGTATCAAGGCATTCGTTTAGTGCTCTGTAATGTAATCAATAAGTAGAAATAAAGTCACCCAAGCTATACATTCAAAATTTGTTTGTATTTATAATTCCTATCGATAAGCAGAAGGGGATGGAGAAACACATTTAGAGTAGAGGGATTCTGGAAACAAATTTTGATGGTATAGCTTGGGTGACATTATTTCTATTCATTAGTTACATTACTGAGCACAAAATGAATGCCTTAATATCAGGGAGAAAAATTAAGAGCCGGAGGAAATGGTTGATCCACCTTGCATGTGTGATTGCAGTATTTGATCGCTGGAACTGCTGCTGTGGCTCTGCTTGGATTTGTGGACCTGTTAGTTTAATGTAACGTAACTTGACTATTACATCAAGAATTTCAAAGATAGTTTTTGACAATTTAACACGCTGTTCAAGGCTTATGTACTGAATGCATGAAAACATTTCAAAAAGTTTAATTATCAGTGTGCTGTTTGAAGTTTAATTGTTCATTTGAGTTTCCAAAATGTTGTAAAAAATGTACTAAACCTATTGTAATATAACTAAGTATAACCTGAAATTGCTGTCAACTTAATATCTTTGTCTTCAGACTACTGTAAGTGTAATTAAGGCGAGAACACAACACAGGCCAGTTAATAGGAAGACCTGGAAAGGTGGGGAATGAAAGGAGCAATAGGACACTATACCTGTCCATTACTATATATGTGGAGATGCCTGCGTTGGACTAGGGTGAACACAGTAAGAGTTTTAACAACACCAGGTTAAACAAACATGCAAGAAAGCAGACACTAATGGTATTTGCTACCAAATAAACCTGTTGGACTTTAACCTGGTGTTGTTAAAACTCTTACTGTCATTACTATATATAACAGCTATTTGTAAAAGTTTTCAATTCCAGCATGTCTGAAAAATGGGAAATTTACTGGAGGTTTTCTAACATGGAGGCTGAAATTTGCAATTGTATCCATGTGGTAATTACATAGAAACATACATAGAAACTAGAATCAGGAGTAGGCCATTTGGCCCTTCAAACCTGATCTACCATTCATTATAATCATGGCTGATCATCAAATTCAATTCCCTGATCCTGTCTTTACCCCATGTCCCTTGATCCCTTTAGCCACAAGAGCGATATCTAATTCATTCTTGGCCTCAGCTACTTTCTGAGGTAGTGAATTCCACACATTCACCACTCTCTGGATGAAGAAATTTCTCCTCACCTCAGTCCTAAAAGATTTACCCCTTATCCTCAAACTATGACATCTAGTTCTGGACTCCCCACCATGGGAACATTCTTTCTGAATTTACCCTGTTTAGCCCTGTTAGAATTTTATAAGTTGTGTGAGATACCCTCTCATTCTTCTAATTTTGCTCAGCAAAAATGTAATTAAACTCTGAATGACGCCCAGCAGTGTCAGAAAAAAAATGTTGTGGCCTCGAAGAGATAAGTCACTTAAATACCACACGACCTTAGCAGCAGAATAATACACACTCTTACATAATACAGTGTATATCATGTAAAGCAATTCCTGAGGCCACCTGAGCCCACTGGGCAGAATCTTTTCATATATCTTTAAATCCAACTGCCAGGTCCTAAAGTGGGATCTGACTCCACTTTGGCCAGTGGTAGGATCAGGGAGGTATATTAGCCATGGCTGTTAATTCTGAGGCTACCACTGAGGCCACTGTCTAATTAAGGATAGCAGCTCGCACACAAGAACTGCTGGCCCAAACAAAGGACAATTAGGGATGGACAATAAATGCTGGTCTAGCAGCTCAGCATCCTCAGCAACACTGATAATCGGTGGGAGCAGTGGGCTAGGGGTAGGAAACAGAGCTGAGCACTGATGGTGCTGTTGTCACAAGGGTGGCCTTTGTGGCTGGTTTTCCACCACACCCCTGCCCAGTGCCGGATTTAGGCATAAGCTAAACAAGCTACAGCTTAGGGCCTCACAATCCGCAGGGGCCTCACAAAATTTCAGAAGGTTTACAATGAAGAGAACATTTAAGAGCGGATACCAGAAAAGAAAAAGAAAGCACCAGCTTGAAGAGCAACTCAAAAAATTACCAAAATTACCAAAATCTATGAGAGATCAAGCCAGCCAAATGATAAATATGTAATCAGTAAATGCATTCATTTGAAAATAATTTGTATTTTTCACTTCAAATACCTTGCTATCAAATAATTAAAAGACATAATTATGTTTTCAATTTTTTTGTGGCGCACCTTTGTGAGACCTTTTGGTGTAACTTTTTAACAAGGGGCCTCCAAGCTTTATATAGCTTAGGGCCTCACCAAGTCTAAATCCGGCACTGCCCCTGCCTGTCCCCTCGATCCTCCCTTTGTCTGGAGTACCCATAAAGGAGGGCACTCCTCAGAATCCACTGGGTAGCCACCGGATTTGCCCAGCAGTCTCTGCATGGAGCTGCGTGTCCTCCAAACATGGGAAAAATGTCCATGGGAAGTGGTCCTTAATCAACCATTAAAGTGGT